>NC_084734.1:61899108-62499108 GCF_033978785.1 Entelurus aequoreus | reverse complement strand
GATACAATTACAATTAGTATACCAACCCAAAAAACCTCCCTCCCCCATTCACACAAAAGGGTTGTTTCTTTCTGTTATTAATATTCTGGTTCCTACACTATATATCAATATAGATCAATACAGTCTGCAAGGGATACAGTTCGTAAGCACACATGATTGTACGTGCTGCTGGTCCACTAATAGTACTAACCTTTAACAGTTCATTTTACTCATTTTCATTAATTACTAGTTTCTATGTAACTGTGTTTATATTGTTTTACTTTCTTTTTTATTTAAGAAAATGTTTTTAATTTATTTATCTTATTTTGTTTTATTATTTTTTTAAAAAAGGACCTTATCTCCAAATTAGGCATAATAATGTGTTAATTCCACGACTGTATATATCGGTATCGGTTGATATCCGTATCGGTATATATCGGTATCGGTAATTAAGATTTGGACAATATCGGAATATCGACAAAAAGCCATTATCGGACATCCCTACTTATTTCTTCTGAAAATATGATCGCAAGAAAATGTTTCAGTATTTCACATACTGTGTGAAGTTGAAATACTGGAGGACCTTGGCTAATGCTCTGTAAATAATTTTTTTCCTAACTGGTAACGAAATTATACCAAAATGTTCACTAAGATTTCACTAAGATCACTATGATTCCCGAGCGCGGCCACCGCTGCTGCTCACTGCTCCCCTCACCTCCCAGGGGGTGAACATGGGGATGGGTCAAATGCAGAGGGTAGTTTCACCACAACTAATGTGGATGTGACTATCGTTGGGACTTTAAGGCCATGTCTACACTAAGTCGTTTAACCCCTTAAACGAATAATTATTTAGCCTAAGCCGCGTTTCAGCCACGCTAAACTATCGTTCAAGGTCCCCCTCCTCGGATAATTTTTTACACGGTTAAGTGCACCGTCTATTTCTTGAATCTCCAGCTCTTAGCTTTGTATGGACTCATTGATCGTTTACAAAGTGAGTTCGGAGAGGAAGTGACACCAGAAAGACTGCGCCCCACACAGGAAGTGACGTCAGAAAGAACACGCCACAGCCAGCTTCATAATAAAGCGGTTTTGTAACTCGGAGCTAACCACTGGAAATATGGAGAGTCATCCAGACATGCCCGTGTTTCTCAATCTTCTACATGTACAGACGCTTGTGGAAATCCCACATGAATATCTTAAGAGAAAGCGATTGCAGCTATTTGGGATACAACAATTCTCAGACGGCAAGAGCACTTTCCAATGTCCAGGTCAGCTGTGATTCTACTTAACGAAAAACTTTGTCCATTTGTCGAAGGAGAGACAACGAGAATGTGAGCTCCCGTGGATGTGATTAAAAAAAGGTAGTGTGCTTTGTATTACCTGGCGGACGAGGGAAGACTACGGAAAACAGCGAATGCTTTTGGACTGGCAAAGCAGACTGTATCAGTTATTGTCCGCTATGTATGTCGCGGACTCAACGTCTCGGTCCAGAGTATATAAAGTCACCAAAAACGAATGGACAATGAGGGTGAAGGCAAAAGAGTGAGGAGTGTCCTGACCAGATATCTAGATCCCTAGTTTGAGTGTTGTAAAATGTTCTTTGTCACATTGTTTACTTTTACGTGTTTATTAAAGATTTGATTAATTTATGATGACTCAGGTGTGATTCACTACAATAGGGCCCCACAGCACACTGGATTCCAGTTAATTGAAATACCACAACACTGGATATTGTTCAGATAAGTTACATTTAAGAACTTGCACACAAAGCAACACTGGATGTGCGCATTTTTTCCGCGCATGCGTACTAGGTCGCGTTGCGCCGGCGGACGGAGGGTGGAGGGGGTCTTAAACGGTGGCATTGTTGTGTGTGGACATAGATAAGGTTAGGTGGGATTTACCCTGGATAACCTTATCCGGTTTAGTGTAAACGAGGCGTAACTTTAACTTTAAAACAAAGATTAGGGGGTTTCTAGCTTTTCAGACTTAATATTCATGTTTAAATGTTGTACTCTTCTTCTACATTCTTGTTCATGTGCCATTAATTATTCCTGCTTTCATGTTAGTGCTGCTCCTAAATCAAATCTAATCGGTCGAGTACGAGAACTTCACCGCATTTCCTCAATCGTGTTTGATTTTTTTTCACGTCACACCAGGTGTTAATTAATGACAGCTGCTCAGTAACGGTTGTTGTTGGCGTATCTTATCCGCAGTAAGGCAATAACAGTTTTCCTGTGAGCTAGAGACCTGCCTAACAATGGCTATAGGTATTGGATCAATACTAGTGTGTTAAAATTGATACCTTAATTGCAGGTTCTCGTCCGTACGTCTAGCAAAATACTTAGTTTTCCTCAGAGTTCAACAGTGTCTCTTCTAATCTGCGCTCTCTATCTCAGGCACACTTGGCCCCCTGTGCAACAGATTACTGTCCATATTTTTCACATACATCTGCCTGCAATTGAAGTCATTTTGGTTGTTTTATTGACATTTTAAAGTTACATTTTTGTTACATTGGTGCATTATTTTGTTATTTTGCACATCTTAATAGATTTTTTGCTAATACGTTCATCCCTCGTTTATCACAGTTAATTGAGACCAGACATGGCCGTGGTAAACACATTTCCACAGTAGGATTAAATCAAATATTGTCATAACTGTGTGAATGCTCCAAAGCATACATATGGTTTTCTACACCAACATGCATCTATTTATTTTTCAATTTAAACTTATTGTGTGAATGCTCAAAAGCAGGGGTCCCCAAACTACGGCCCGCGAGCCGGATCCGGCCCCCCAGCATCCAAAATCCGGCCCACTGGAAGTCCCAAGTAAAAAAAAAAAATTTTTGTATTATTACTATTATTTTTTTATCTTTCCTTTCTAATCCATTTTCTACCGCTTGTTACTCTCAGTGTCTCCTAGCCGCTCAGGCAAATCATATTGTCCAAAAATTAATTTTCCCATCGATAACGTGACAATGTTAAATATTGATGAACATTAATGTTAATTGATGTTAAATGACAAAACGGATTAACTCGCTGGAATATAAAGACAATGTATATATGTATATATATATATATATATATATATATATATGTATATATATATATATATATATATATATATATATATATATATATATATATATATATATATATATATATATATATATATATATATATATATATATATATATACACAGCCCAGCCCCCGGCCAAATTTTTGTAACCCAATGCGGCCCCCGAGTCAAAAAGTTTGGGGACCCCTGCTCAAAAGCATTCACACGTATTTCTTCTTCTTCTCCAGATTTTGGCACGCTCTACCTACCACATTTTTCACCCGATTCAAACCGTTCAACGTCAAACTGTTCAGCCTATTCGGGAATTGCGGGCTTTCCCTTGACAAATTCCAAAAATTCCCAGATTTCCCAGAATTCCAGGTTTTCCAGGACATTTTTCCCATTCAAAATGAATTGGCCATTTTTCAAACTTTCACCACATCCACATGTTTTAACCTATTCAAACCATTCCACCTTCAACACATTCCACCATTCTGGAAATTTAAATGATAATTTTTCCAAGTTAAAAAAAATTCCTGGATTTTCCAGAATTCCTGCTTTTCCAAAGCCCTATTTCCACCCTTTTTTTCTGGCGACTACTCCTTCCACATCTTTCAATGCATTTCAACCGTTCCACAGTCAAAATATTCCTCTTAATCGGGACAAAAAACAAAGTTGTTTTTTGAACAAAAAAAACCCTGGTTTTCCCGAAATTCCAAGAATTCCGTAATACCATTTCTCAATTCAACATGTTTCTACTTCAACATTTCTCAACCGATTTAAAACATTTCAACACCAACCATTTCAACTCATTGAGACCATTCAAGTTTTTTTACCATTTTCCAAAAAATTCCCGCTTTTCCCGAAATTCCAATTTATTCTGAAATTCCCATTGAAATCAATGGGACATTCTTCAAAGTTCCACAATTCCCAAATTTTTCATCTGATTCAAACTGTTCCAACTTCAAAATATTCAGCCTGTTCAGGAATTGTGTGCTCTACTTCAACAATTCTAAAAAAAATTCCCAGATTTCCCATAATTCCTTTTTTTTTAATTGGCCATTTTTCAAACTTCCACAATTTCCCCCATTCTTCAACCGATTCAAAGCATTCCACCTTCAACGTCAAAGTCTTTGTTATTGATGTCAAAGATGAAGTTGAAGTGCATCTTGAATCAACAGAGTTCATCTCCACTTTGACCGGACATGATGATAGATGATAACTAATTACATTGTCAGTTAGCCTGCAGTGCTGCGCCGAATGTCCGATGCTTCATCCCGCTGTTGTCTTTTGACATTACCCACGCCAGAGTCTCACCAATGTGGAGATGTGTTATTGATGAGGCAAGAGTTAAAGATGAAGTGCATCAAAAAATTGTTCTGCTAAAAGTTGGTCAATTTGAGATTGTCACGGTGAAGATTAGCCATCATTTTGATGTTTAGTAGTGTTCACTTTTAACTTTGAAACGTAAACACCAGTACCACTTGGTAAAAGTCTTTATGGATCGCCATAACATAATAATAAATAAGAAAAATGATGCACTGTTATAAATGGGTTATACTTGTATAGCGCTTTTCTACCTTCAAGGTACTCAAAGCGCTTTGACAGTATTTCCACATTCACCCATTCACACACACATTCACACACTGATGGCGGGAGCTGCCATGCAAGGCGCTAACCAGCAGCCATCAGGAGCAAGGGTGAAGTGTCTTGCCCAAGGACACAACGGATGTGACTACGATGGTAGAAGGTGGGGATTGAACCCCAGTAACCAGCAACCTTCCGATTGCTGGCACGGCCACTCTACCAACTTCGCCACGCCGTGCCCAGTTATATCTATAAGACATGAATAAAACCTAATTTAACCTTTGATTTAGGTCAAAACATGTAGAATAGGCTTTTTTTTTCAAAAGATTTCAAAAGAAAAAAAAAAAATCTGGTATACAGTGAAGCCGCGACATTTGAAGGTCAATGTAGCAAGACACAACTGTGACATACTGTATGTTGCATTTAGTTACTGAATAAAAGCGTTTTTGCATGAAATCTTTTCAGAGGTGTAACTCGCAATAAATTCACAAAATGACAAATTTCAATGATCATGATGACATTATAAATCAAAAGTATCAGTATTGGCATTCCTAGCCTTGTATTTACTCGGCATCGGATCATAACCAAAATTACCAGTACCGTACCTTATTTCATAGATAGCTGTTTCGAGATCGGTATCTTTAATATTCATCCAATTATTATCAATATCCAATTGATGACCATTAACATAACCGCTTAAGGGTGGCGTGTCTTTATGCAGTTTGGGGTCGTCTGGGCAGGCTTGGTGCTGTAGCCAATCCCTGACCGATTGCAACAGAGTAGGCGTGGTCAGCCAAGAGGAGAAGAATGCCGATTAAGCCTCCATTAGCGTCCAACATTGTTTTAGAAGCCCCTGAAATGAACAGGATAGGGTCCTTTCAAATAAAACAATGAATTGAAAGAACAATTCCTGACACTAAAACTGACGTTAATGACAAATAAAAACAACCTTGTTCTTCTTGAGTGTGGCTACAAGAGACAACATATTATTTCGCCTATTGCACAAAACCAGTTCTGGAGTGAGTCGCTTATTTTTTAAACAAACCGCCTAGGTCAGGGGTGTCCAAACTTTTTCCATTGAGGGCCGCACACGGAAAAATTAAAGCATGCGGGGGTCATTTTGATATTTTTAATTTTCAAACCATAACATAATATATGGATTTTGTTTGTTTTTTACCTTTAGGGCTCCCGGGGACCATAAAGGGTCTAAGTCGTTAAAATGTTAAAAACAAGTCAAATTATTATTTTTTTTATTTATATAACGCTTACAGTAAATCTGTACAGTATATCATCTTCAGGTTGATATAAAGTTTAAAAAAACAAAAAGGTTTTATGCCTTTTCTGTCAAAGACAACTTAGGTTTTTATAATAAAACTGAAATATGCAGTATTTCCCCCACTGCCCAAAACATTGAGAAAGCAATGTTTGATGTGAAGTAATTAGAGCCTTAAAAATATCAATAATATTTTTGAGTAATCACAGTGAAAAGATAAATAAAATCCCATTAAATATATTTGGGATCCAAAAGGTGCCCCACTCAGAAAATGATACATTTTTATGTTGTTTTTTTTACTTTCAACACTTAAGTTACGAGCTCAACTTCAGATATATCTGTCGATTTTACGTTTGACCTATTATTTTGTTTGTTTTATGCTCTTTTGTCAAATAAAATGTTGATGTTTTTGTATGGCAACCACACAATATATGCAATATTTCCCACATAAAACATTTTAAAGTGAAATATTTGAAATAATTGGAGCCTTGAATAGGTCATTAATTCATTATAACATTGATTTTTTTTTTTTTTTGGAGCAATGGCAAAAAAAGAAAAAAGAAAGATAGACAAAAGAAAAAAAAAAAGCCTGCATGGTAGCTTTGTGTCAACATTGCAACTTTTTCTAGTTAGATTTCACCTCATTCCACTTTTTTAAATGTTTTTTTAATTTTTGCAATAGCATTTCCAGAATGTGTGGCGGGCCGGTAAACAATTAGCTGCGGGCCGCACATGGCCCCCGGGCCGCACTTTGGACACCGCTGGCCTAGGTGGAGTCGAAGCCATGGGCCTGCATCATTACCACCAAACATGGTAAACCGAAGAGCTCGAGTATGTATGAAGGAATACAATATGTATAAAATGTGTACATTAAATACCTCCAACAAGTTTTTTGGAGTTTTGTTAGCATTCGTTGTAAATATGGTTGAACAGTTTTTTAAAAGCACCATCGTTTAAAATGGAGCCATTGTTGGTGCGCTGGCCCTTTAAGATAGTCCTGTATTTCCTATTGGCACAGTAGAGACAAACCAACATCCCTACTTTAATAGATTTCAGCTGCGGTGGTTTATTCAGTTGGCACAAGGGAACGCAAAGCGAAAGCCAGAAGTTCACTTTGGCTGGTGGCAAATTTTTAGGCCTTGGCAGAGGTAGACGCTCTCTGAATGATTGTCATTATTAATCGTACGTGTTTATTCTCACACGTCAAAATGATTAGTAGTTTAATAATTTGTCTTTATTTTTGTTCAATTTCCTTGTTTTGATTTTCAAATGACCTTTGGAATCCAGCTTCCTTCTTGCTGAATTTCTAAAGGGTGAAAACTCGCCCTGTTAAGTTTTTTCCACCCAAATAACAACAGTCGTCTTGTCCATTTAATAAGCTGCAATTGAAAGTTTGCATTAGTAACATGTGTTGTTCATCATGGCGCTAACCAGAAACTGCTGGGTTTTATAATTCCTGCTAAGAAGCACTGATTAGAAACATTTCATTGAAATGAATGTACATAAAAGGAATTAATGAATATGGATTTGTTTTATATGTATGTTCTTGTATGTCGATATGTGAATACAGTTATAATGATTTCATATACGTTCATGATATAACATTTTATATTTCCATGAAAAAGAAAATGTAACCCTCACATAAAACTGGTGAATGGATTTTATTGTGAATAAAATGACCAGCAATTCAACAGTTCATCTCACTTAAACTCCTTTTTATTATTGTATTCATGGCTGCACTCAGAACAGCAATACATACAAGACACAAATAAAACCATCATATTTGTACATATCGTATTTGCTGATGTTGCTCCATTGTTGTTGTTTTTAATGTTGTGTTTGCTGTTGTTGTTTTTGTCTCTCTGTCTTATCCCCCTCTTGTCCCCACATTTCCCCCCCTTTTTTTTCTCATTCTATCCCCTCCTGCTCCGGCCCGGCTGCACCAAATGTTAATATAAATACATTTAATAAAGTAAAATACAAATAAGGCAACACGAGAAATATCCCACACTTCTCTTTTGTAAAATACATTTGTACAGCCGATATAGGCATCTACATCAACGATATGATTTGCCTGAGAAGCTGGACAGGACAAAAAAAACAAAACAAAAAGACACAAATAAAACTTAATTTAACACTTAATTTTGGGCAAATATATGTAGAATATGGTTCAATACAAAATACCTGCGATACAGTGAAGCCGCAATATCTGAAGTGCGATGTGGCGAGGGACGACCGTAAATGAGATTTTTGAGGAGAGGATTTAAAAAATGGATGCAATGCTATCTAAATTCTCTTTCAATCGATGAGTAAAAAAATGCGCTGTTTAAAAAAACACATGCTTTTGTAACAAAACGTTAACGTGTATTAGTGGGCGTGGTTAACATGGTCGAACCAGGAAGAGGGCAGGCAGCCGCTGTGTTTTGCAAGCAGCCTCTTAAAGCGTGGAACTAACACACACACACCTGAATGGATTACATTTGTTGTGATGATAACTGTTGTGCATATTCAAAAGGTTATGTGACCACTGACCATCCTGTCAACCACATTCCTTAGAAACTCCTCCAATCAATCCAACATGAAGGAAGAGTGAAGGTTTCAAAACAGGACTGTAATTTGAATGGTTTCACAGTAGAGATGTCCGATAATATCGGACTGCCGATAATATCGGCTGAAAAATGCTTTAAAATGTAATATAGGAAATTATCGGTATCGGTTTCAAAAAGTAAAATGTATGACTTTTTAAAACGCCGCTTTACGGAGTGGTACACGGACGTAGGGAGAAGTACAGAGCAGTTGCGTCTCCCAGTCATACTTGCCAACCCTCTCGGGAGACTCCCAAATTTCAGTGCCCCTCCCAAAAACCTCCAGGGGCAACCATTCTCCCAATTTCCACCCAGACAACAATATTGGGGGCGTGCCTTAAAGGCACTGCATTTGCGTGCCGGCCCAATCACATTATATCTGCGGCTTTTCACACACACAAGTGAATGCAATGCATACTTGGTCAACAGCCATACAGGTCACACTGAGGGTGGCCGTATAAACAACTTTAACACTGTTACAAATATGCGCCACACTGTGAACCCACACCAAACAAGAATGACAAACACATTTCGGGAGAACATCCGCACCGTAACACAACATAAACACAACAGAACAAATACCCAGAACCCCTTGCAGCACTAACTCTTCCGGGACGCTACAATATACACCCCCCCTACCCCCTAACCCCCTACCCCCTACCCCGCCCACCTCAACGTCCTCATGCTCTCTCAGGGAGAGCATGTCCCGAATTCCAAGCTGCTGTTTTGAGACATGTTAAAAAAAATAATGCACTTCTTGACTTCAATAATAAATATGGCAGTGCCATGTTGGCATTTGTTTCCATAACTTGAGTTGATTTATTTTGGAAAACCTTGTTACATTGTTTAATGCATCCAGCGGGGCATCACAACAAAATTAGGCATAATAATGTGTTGATTCCACGACTGTATATATCGGTATCGGTTGATATCGGAATCTGTAATTAAGATTTGGACAATATCGTAATATCGGATATCGGCAAAAAAGCCATTATCGGACATTTCTATTTCACAGCCATTATGGCACATTACCATTACACACGTACTGTAAGAGTTTGTGTTTAACAAGTGAAACCTGTTCGATGCTCAAGACATTGAATCACATGTACTACTTACTTGTCAGCCCAACGGCTAACAAAATGTACATGCTAATTTTTCACTGCTTACTCTCTTGTATTGCACACTATGGGCAAATGGCATATTTCATTATCAAAGTTTCTTTTGTAACAAGAGTCCATGACTTATGACTCATTACTTGCAGATTTCAGTATTCATTGTGGTTTGATTATTTAGTTTAAAAAACAGAATACAACACATTACTTTGACACTCTTATATACATATGTGCTTCTTTCTCCCCAAGAGTCACTTCTAAGTCTCCTGTGAATCATAAAGTTAACACAATTCTGGGACCCATTAGCCTCAATCCTCCAAGAGTTACGAAGGGCCTGTGTTTATGCTCAGAATGTGTTTGCTCACTCCCAGCACATTATTCATGTCCCAGTATAGAATAACCAAGTGATAGATGGTTCCAACACCCAGCAGTGATGCTTATGCTTTTTTGGCTTGGGACAACAAGTTACATAAAAGGCTCGACTTCTCAGACCTATGGGTACCGCTTACATTTTAACAGATACAAGCACCAAATTGGTACTTTGGAAACGGTGTCAGAGCTTAAGCAGTTAACCCGTTGTTTAACAAATCTGAAATATTTTTTTGTAACAGAACAAAAACTTTTTTTTTTTTTTTTTTTTTATGGAATTTTGTTACAATCAAGTTGAACAAACTAGTAATTTAAACAGTGGAACCTCGATTAACGAACTGAATTGGTTTTTGAACCAGGTTAGTAAATACAAATGTTTGTATACTGAAGCTGTTTTCCATAAGAAACTATGTAAACATGAATGATGATTTCCAGCTTCGACGAAGTCTATATTTTAGGAAAGATTTGTCCACTTTGAACACAATAAAAACAATATACAATACCGTATATCAAACAAACATAACAACGGGGTGATGGATTAACTTTTTCTATTTAATAACAAAGTCAAACCAACGACTCGCTGAACTGTCCACATTGTCAGGCACACACTGTCAATAGCCCTGTAGTGCACTAACAGTTTGAAATCACAAAACTCCTTAACTTTAACAGCTTGCTACAATTATTAGGAACACAAAATAAAATCCACTTTACCTTGTCAGTTAATCTTGCGTGCAGCGGAAGGGAAGGGGAAAGATGGATCGGGCAGTGTTGACAACAACAACTGAATTGTTTTAAACCGCAAATTTCCTTCTTTGGACTCATACTGAGCTAGCAAAACTGGAAACATGCTGTAAATGTTACCTCGAGGCATTGTTTGCAATAGTTGTTGCCCCCAGATTCAAAGACAGGAAACTGTAACAGTAAAACTGTATTTAATAAACAAGACACAAAAAATAGTGTAGCTGGTAGTGCACAAAAAGCACAGGGAAATTGTGCATGTTTAGCAAAGTATGCTATAAAAAATGCAAGACATACAAACAAGAAACAATGTACCAGCAGCAAGAGGCAGGTGAAGCTGGCATACAAAGCGTCGGTTGGTCGAGAGGCCGTGCCAGCAACTTGAGGGTTCCAGGTTCGATCCCTGCTTCCGCCATCCTAGTCACTGCCGTTGTGTCCTTGGGCAAGATACTTTACCTACCTGCTCCCAGTGCCACGCACACTGGTTTAAATGTAACTTAGATAATGGGTTTCACTATGTAAAGCACAATATAAATATAATTCACTTCACACTTCACTGGTTAAGGAGCAGGAACAGGTGAGTCCACCGATTGCCAATCAAGAGCAGTCGAGAGAAACAGCGAAGTCAAAAAACAGGAAGTCAGAACTAGAAATAAGAGCGCTGAACAGGAACTAAAACACCAGTCACACAAAAAGGCAAAACAAAAACAAAACAAGGTATGACCTGACATGTAAAAAGCACACAAACTAGCAAAGCAGCTAAGAGCAGCACAATGGTTGTGCTGACTGAATGATCACCGCAGATTGATCAGCCCGCCCACAATGGATGTGCTGCCGGGCACAAAATGGCTGAGCTGTGAGACACATTAATGGGTAGATGAAACGTTCGTACACCAAAGCATTTTTAGACGTTCTGTGGCTCGTAAATTGAAAAGTTTGTATAATGAGTGGTTCTTAAATCGAGGTCCCATTATACTCCAATGTATAGATTAAATGATAACAAGTACATTAAAAAATATTAAATAAAATCCACAACAAATTGTCATAATCATTGCAGCAATACAGGACATATAGAGCGTGCAATAAACCACTTGCTTGTTGATACTCATATTTCTGGTAGTTCGTGGATGCAACCTTACTCGCTGTAACGGTCATTGGTGCATATAATAATATTTTACAATAGATGCTGTGATAAAGTGTAAAAATAAATACCTCAATAAAATATTGAGTGAGCAAATAGGAGTAGGAGAACATGACAGAACAGTGATAAAGGAACATTTCAAAAATAAAATGAGTAAATAAGATAAGACTAAACATACTGAATAATTAATAGCAAATAGACTAATTAAGAGATTCAAAATAAAAGTTAATTAGACCTGACTGCCACCTCCATCTTGATAGTCGGTAAACACACAACAACACGCCCGTCACTGCAAACACAAATACTGTTTCTGTGTCTGAGCGCTTGACTGCAACTTTTCACACCCTGCAGATCAAGATGAAAGCATCGTTATCTTCCAGCTGTGCTTTTCTCTCATCAACTGGATTGCTGCTTTTTACATGGAAAACAGAGGCGGATTACTGGGAGATGAGAGCAAACGCTGGATGCAGGAAGAACAGCAGCCAGCACAGGGAGATATGAGTGCTGTTGTGTGTGTGTGGGTGTGTGTGTGTGTGTGTGTGTGTGTGTGTGTGTGTGCATGAGTGTGTGTGTGAGTGTGTGTATGTGTGTGTGTGTGTGTGTGTGTGTGTGTGTGTGTGTGTGTGTGTGTGTGTGTGTGTGTGTGTGTGTGTGTGTGTGTATGGGGGCGGGGTTACTCTTAATGCTAATGCATGGCTGAAGAAAGGGCAAACGGGCCTATTGAAATGCAGCGTTCATGTGTTTTCTTAGGCTAATATTCAAACAGCCCGCATTATGAGAGTTAAAGGTCAATTTGATGTTAGTCAGTAAAGGGGAGGACAATACTGCAAATGTTGGTAACAATCCTATACCAAGTGTACACAAGGACAGTATTGCCATCACCAACCCTTTTTACTGCTTGCTGCCAAAGGTGCATCAACAAAATATTGAGCGAAGGCTGTGAATAAAAATGTGATTTATTAGTTTTTTATTTATGTAATAAAATTGGAAATATTTAAAAATAAAAATACTTTTCAAATTGTCATTGTGACTAAAAGGCACTTCCTAGTTTCAGGCGATGGTCTACAGACCCATTAAAGGCCTACTGAAATCCACTACTACCGACCACGCAGTCTGATAGTTTATATATCAATGATGAAATCTTAACATTGCAACACATGCCAATACGGCCGGGTTAACTTATAAAGTACAATTTCAAACTTCCGGCTGAAAACGTCTATGTATGATGACGTATGCGAAACGGAAGTATTCGGACACCATTGAATCCAATACAAAAAGCTCTGTTTTCATCTCAAAATTCCACAGTATTCTGGACATCTGTGTTGGTGAATCTTTTGCAATTTGTTTAATGAACAATGAAGACTGCAAAGAAGAAAGTTGTAGGTGGGATTGGTGTATTAGCGGCTGGCTGCAGCAACACAAACAGGAGGACTTTGAGGTGGATAGCAGACGCGCTATCCGACGCTAGCCGCCGACCGCATCGGTGATCGGGTGAAGTCCTTCGTCGCACCGTCGATCGCTGGAACGCAGGTGAGCACGGGTGTTGATGAGCAGATGAGGGCTGGCTGCCGTAGGGGGATAGCTAATGTTTTTAGCATAGCTCTGTGAGGTCCCGTTGCTAAGTTAGCTTCAATGGCGTCGTTAGCAACAGCATTGTTAAGCTTCGCCAGGCTGGAAAGCATTAACTGTGTATTTACAGGTCCATGGTTTAATAGTATTGTTGATTTTCTGTCTATCCTTCCAGTCAGGGGTTTATTTCTTTTGTTTCTATATGCAGTTAAGCCCGATGCTATCACGTTAGCTCCGTAGCTAAAGTGTGTCGCCGATGTATTGTCGTGGAGATAAAAGTCACTGTGAATGTCCATTTCACGTTCTCGACTCTCATTTTCATTGGGATATAGTATCCGAGGTGGTTTAAAATACAAATCCGTGATCCACAATAGAAAAAGGAGAGAGTGTGGAATCCAATGAACCAGCTTGTACCTAAGTTACGGTTAGAGCGAAAAAAGATGCGTCCTGCACTGCACTCTAGTCCTTCACTCTCACGTTCCTCATCCACAAATCTTTCATCCTGGCTCAAATTAATTGGGTAATCGTCGCTTTCTCGGTCCGAATCGGTCTCGCTGCATTGAAAACAATGGGGAAATGTGAGGAGCCTTTCAACCTTTGACGTCACGCTACTTCCGGTACAGGCAAGGCTTTTTTTTATCAGCGACCAAAAGTTGCGACCTTTATCGTCGTTGTTCTCTACTAAATCCTTTCAGCAAAAATATGGTAATATCGCGAAATTATCAAGTATGACACATTGAATGGATCTGCTATCCCCGTTTAAATTTTAAAAAATCATTTCAGTAGGCCTTTAAGCTACTGTTTATTTACTTGCATCTGTGCAGATTTAGAGGCAAATATACAAGCGATCATAAAAAATTAATAAAGAGATCAATTAAATGGGATGGAATTGATTTATACACTTACAACACAAATATCTTTTTAAAGATTTAAACCATTCATCATCACCAAGACGGTACTGCTTGCTACCACCTCACTAGTAATTAGAGAAGAAAAGATTGGAGGCACATCATGTTTTTACATCTGTAGGGGGTCCGCAAATTAAACATTTATCAGTAAAAGACAAAGTTGGACTTATTCGTGCATCGCTAAGTAACGTATTTGATTGACATAACAAGTGCCGTGTTTCTGTGATTGTGACGCTAAACAGAAAAAGGATACGTTTGTATGCAGTTGATTTTCTGCTACAAATATTAGTCTCATCTACAATTCATGTCTGCAGTTGTTTTTATGGTGTGAAGTTCATACTGTGTCACATTATTTAGCTATAGATGTCCCTGTTCAGCAATGCTAGCAATATCACGATTCAGTCCTGTTGAGCCTACGAGAGATTTATTCATCTAGTTTATTAATATTATCAAGGATATTTTCTTGATGTTAACAAATATCACTGAAGACGTTATAATGTGTTCATCTATGTAAAATAAAGCACTTGGCTTTCCTGCACAACAACAACAACCAAGCTTTTAGTTTCTGTCATGAAAATCGAAAACGAAAATAGGTTGGATTAGACCAACAGTCACAATATTTATTACTCAGACGTAACATTTCGTTAGTTTATTTGCACAACCAGGTATTTGTAGTTATGTTTAGGCATAGCAACCACAAAAGAACAGAAACTAATGTGATCTCTAGTCCTGCTATCAAACACTACAATTATAGTAGAGAATAAACTTGATTGCATCACAGAAAGTTTATCAAACAAATCGAATGTTCAAACAAACATTTTACAAAGTGATCGCTGCAGACACAAGCATGGTCCGATTGTATTCCACAAGATGATGAAAGTGATATTTTTGAGAGCCACTTCATCATACTTTAGTTTTTTCCTTGACTTTATTACCTTTATGATCCACTTCTTTCGGGACTCTATGAAAGCCCTTTCTTATCTCTCTATTTGAACGACTGGTACACCCAAGAACAGAACAGCAATGTGGCATTTTATGCTCAAATTCTACACTCACCCTCACTTCTTTTAATGCTACGCTCAAAAGGCTTGACCATCGTGTGAATTAGGCCGTGAAGAAGAAAAACGGATATGATGCCATATGCAACCCAGCAATTCTTATCATTCTGTGTTCAAAACTGTAAAGACTGTTCAAATTACCTGCAATTTTTAGAGGGTAAAAATTAATTAATTCCATTTTGGAATAAGGCTGTAACATAACAAAATGTGGTAAAAAATTAAGCGCTGTAAATACTTTTTCGGATGCACCGTAGATCAGAAACTGATACTTCCATTGATACAGATGTTACCATTAGTTAGCAGTCCCCCATGTTTAATGACAAAACAGTATTCTTTGTATCAGTACTTCATCTCCTCCAGGCTTGATTACTGCAACGCACTCCTCGTCAGGGTCCCCAAAAAGAGCATCAAAAAGCTCCAGTACATTCAAAACAGCGCAGCGAGGATCCTGACGAGAGTGCGCAAGCGTGATCATATCACACCTATCCTCAAATCACTCCACTGGCTCCCTATTGCATCCCGGACCCAATTTAAGATCAACCTGCTCACTCACCAATGCATCTACGGCAACGCCCCCTCCTACCTCAAGGGGACCTAGTTTCCCCTCAACCCCCTACCCGCAGCCTCCGCTCCTCAAACACTAACCTCCTCAAACCCATCAGGACAAAGTTACAATCTATGGGCCGCCGGGCTTTCTGCTCGACCGCTCCCGAACTTTGGAACGCTCTCCCCGACCACCTTAGAGCACCACAGTCGGTCGACCATTTTAAGAAGGGACTAAAAACCCACCTTTTTAGCACAGCTTTTATCTAATTTCTCTGCCTTCTTGTTTTTAATGCACTGCTTGCTTATCTGTTTTTTTATCCAGTGCTTTCAGGCTCTTATTTCTACTTTATCTATGTTTCTGTTTTATCTAGTGTGTGTCATGATTCATTTCTATTTTAATTTTTTATTATATATTCTTACTTTCTATTTTTATTTTTAATACTTTGTAGCACTTTGAGATTTTAACAAAGTAAAGTGCGTAACAATGCAATTCATTATTATTATTATTATTACTACTATTTTATGGTTAGGAGCAAGAGTGATATTTTTGTCACAGACCTAGTTTTTTATTGGCCTCGACGTGCGTTGGAATTAAATTAATTCATTTTTAATGAGGTATATTAGATATAACACTGACCTTTATTTGCTTTGTCATTTATAACACAAAACATAAGATAATAATTTTTGGTTTTTTAACTACAATACTATATATTAAAGGCCTACTGAAAGCCACTACTACCAACCACGCAGTCTGATAGTTTATATATCAATGATGAAATCTTAACATTGCAACACATGCCAATACGGCCGGGTTAACTTATAAAGTGCAATTTTAAAATTCCCGCCACACTTCCGGTTGAAAAACTCCTTTGGATATGATTTATGCGCGTGACGTCACAAAAAGCACGGAAGTGGTTGGACCCCATCGGACCCGATAGAAAAGCCTCTTGTTTTCTTCGACAAAATTCCACAGTATTCTGGACATCTGTGTTGGTGAATCTTTTGCAATTTGTTTAATGAACAATGGAGGCTGCAAAGAAGAACGTTGTAGGTGGGATCGATCGGTGTCTTAGCGGCTAAGTACAATACTTACAGCAACACAACAAGGACTACTTACTACGCCTAGCCGATGCTTGCCGCCAAACCCACGGATGAAGTCCTTCGTCGCGCCGTTGATCGCTGGATACGCAGGTGAGCACGGCTGTTGATGGGAAGATGAGGGCTGGCTGGCCGTAAGTGGAGCGCTAATGTTTTATCAAGTTCTGTGAGGTCCGGTTGCTAAGTTGCTAAATTAGCCTTAGCGTCGTTAGCAACAGCATAGTTAAGCCTTACCAGGCTGAGAATTTTTAACCGTGTAGTTACATGTACATGGTTTAATAGCATTGTTGGTCTTCTGTCTATCCTTCCCAGTCAGGGGTTTATTTATTTTGTTTCTATCTTCATTTGAGAACGATGCTAGCACGTTAGCTCAGTAGCTAAGTGTGTCACCGATGTATTGTCTTGGAGATAAAAGTCACTTTAAATGTCCATTTCGCATGCTCGACTCTCATTTCAAGAGGATATAGTATCCGAGGTGGTTTAAAATACAAATCCGTGATCCACAATAGAAAAGGGAGAGTGTGGAATCCAATGAGCCAGCTTGTACCTAAGTTACGGTCAGAGCGAAAAAAGATACGTCCATCACTGCCTCTCAAGTCCTTCACTGTAACGTTCCTCATCTACGAATCTTTCATCCTCGCTCAAATTAATGGGGTAATCGTCACTTTCTCGGTCCGAATCTCTCTCGCTCCATTGTAAACAATGGGGAATTGTGAGGAATACTAGCTCCTGTGACGTCACGCTACTTCCGGTACAGGCAAGGCTTTTTTTTATCAGCAAGCAAAAGTTGCGAACTTTATCGTCGATTTTCTCTACTAAATCCTTTCAGCAAAAATATGGCAATATCGCGAAATGATCAAGTATGACACATAGAATGGATCTGCTATTCCCGTTTAAATAAATAAAAATCATTTCAGTAGGCCTTTAATGTACATTGAAATGGTTTTAGCATTTTAATGCCCAAAGTGTACATGCATTCCTTCATTTTTCAGTGGAAAACATTTGGACACAAGTGATTTAGAGCAGTGGTCCCCAACCACTGGTCCCGGGACCGGCACCGGTTCGTGACGCATTTGCTAACGGGCCGCACAGAGACATTAAATAATTTATAAACGACCGTATTTTCCCCAACTTAACTTTTGTCAGTGCCACCAGACACACCAATTAGCTTGTTCATAGATGTATTAGCTTTTTTCTTAAAACTCATTTGTATACTCTAGCCTTTAAATAGACCCCCTTTTTAGACCAGTTGATCTGCCATTTCTTTTCTTTTCTCCTCTGCTCCCCTCTCCCTTGTGGAGGGGGAGTTACACAGGTCCGGTGGCCATGGATGAAGTGCTGACTGTCCAGAGTCGGGACCCGGGGTGGACCGCTAGCCTGTGCATCGGTTGGGGACATCTCTGCGCTGCTGACCCGTCTCCGCTCGGGCTGGTTTCCTTCTGGCCCCACTATGGACTGGACTTTTGCTGATATGTTGGATCCAATGTGGACTGGACTTTCACAATATTATGTCAGACCCACTCAACATCCATTGCTTTCGGTCTCCCCCTTTCGGTCCTCTCCAAGGTTTGTCATAGTCATTCACATCGACATCCCACTGGGGTGAGTTTTTCCTTGCCCGTATGTGGGCTCTGTACCCAGGATGTCGTTGTGGCTTGTGCAGCCCTTTGAGACACTTGTGATTTAGGGCTATATAAATAAACATTGATTGATTGATTGATTGAAAACTATTGATAGGAAGTCGTCATTTGCTATATTTGTTAAATTTTTTCTTACATGGGACAATGCAAATTAATAAACATATAAAATGAAAAGGTGTCAAATCGTAGTCAAAATCTGCAGTTCGCAAGATCAGGGCCGATCAGGAACAAAGTGACCATAGTAGTTAAAGATGGATCCATCCATCCATCCATTTTCTACCGCTTATTCCCTTCGGGGTCGCTGGGGGGCGCCGGAGCCTATCTCAGCTACAATCGGGCGGAAGGCGGGGTACACCCTGGACAAGTCGCCACCTCATCGCAGGGCCAACACAGATAGACAGACAACATTCACACTCACATTCACACACGAGGGCCAATTTAGTGTTGCCAATCAACCTATCCCCAGGTGCATGTCTTTGGAGGTGGGAGGAAGCCGGAGTACCCGGAGGGAACCCACGCAGTCACAGGGAGGACATGCAAACTCCACACAGAAAGATCCCGAGCCCGGGATTGAACTCACGACTACTCAGGACCTTCGTATTGTGAGGCAGACGCACTAACCCCTCTGCCACCGTGCTGCCAGTTAAAGATGGAGAAGTGCTAAATTGTTGCATATAGTAATTGTGCTGAAGGAAGAAAATACACATTTTCTTTAGCCTAGTAAGTTAAAGTGCTGGTATTATCGCACATTGTCCTATTACAGAAAGTAGTTAGCAATAACAGATGTGTTTACGCATGGAAAAGTGGAGCAAAAAAAGCTACCATTAGTGTATCTACAAATGAAATATTGCACAAAATATGAATTCATAACTTTTAGAATGGAAATAGAAAATTGAAAAATAGAAATCTATTGTAACTAATGGCAAGTATTTCTAGCTTTATCATATATCCATGCTCTTGTCCGTGAATGTGATGTATCACCTATAACCCATCAGACACTAAAGCCAAAATAAGCCGAAACTAGCTAAAATTAGTACAAAACAACAGATTACGGAGAGCTATTTTGCAAAGGGAAAAGGCCAGGGGCTACCACTAATTTAACGTTATGGTGAGTTTTTTCATGTATTAATTTTTCATGCACTTATTTGCTATACATGTATTTACCCGCCGCACGTGGAAGGCTGGTCCCTAAAAATAATGCCTACATTAAACCGGTTCCTGGTGCAAAAAAGGTTGGGGACCCCTGATTTAGAGCATTAAAAGTATGAATCATTTAGGTGATTGCAGTCCAGGCTGATTAAAAATCCAACTTCATGGTGAAATTCTTCTGTCTGAGCAAAACGTTGGAGAAGTGTCAAGTTGCCCAGAGCTTATAAATGTCTAATTACCATGGCACTGCACCGTTTTGGTACCCTTTGTTGGCCTATTAAGAGGAGCACCGGGCCCACTCTCTCCCAAGCATACATCTCCAGCATCCTCCTCCTGCTCCTCGGCAACCTCTGGCTTCCCTTGCAGCCGCCACAGTCACACGGAATCAATGCAGCCGGTTTAGGAATGTGGACACAAAAGGAGGAATGTCCTTATGCTGAGTGCTCCCCCCCAAACTGATGGACACACACGAGCGCACGCACACGCACACACACGCACACACACACACACACACGCCACAAGTCAGGCTTGTTTAAACATGTTTAATTTCAGGCGTGGAACTTTTTAATAAGCTTGTTTTCTTTTAATTAAGGGACTTTTTCTTAAATTATAAGATTGTGTGCTGCAATGTATGCACAGAGACCACATTTGAGACGGATAATAGCCAAGAAGTAGCTCAGGAATTTGGGAAATTTGAATTTGAATGTCACTCATTCAAGAGTGTGAGGCAGTGGGTTTGAAACTTTGTGTATCTGTTTAGTTTCAAAGAGCAACAAGCTGCTACAAGGGCAGGACCTGCAGGCTGACAAATGTCTCCCAAGATGGAGGAAAAACCCACTGGAGCAAAATATTAAAAAGAATGATACATTTACAATCTTTAGAAAACATATAATTTCCAAGAAAATGTATGATTTGGTAATTACCAAATGAAAAGACATAATAGAAACATCGCACTTCAAATATTCAAATATCGCAGAATATCCTAGCCTGGCCCACTAGCATCCCTTTTTATGTTTGTGAACTTTATAGTCCATACATTTAGAGTGATGTGATAATCAAACACTCTAGAAGTCTAGAATGAAATAGAATATAAGAGAATTGACAGAGTGTGTGTACCTTCAGTGCTGAATGATGAGCAGAGACAGAGTTAATCCTTAAGTGGTGGAGGGGAAGTGGCATCGGAGTCTGTGTCTTTCTTTACTAGCTTTGTCAAAGCATGTTGCTTTTGTAGCTGTTTCAGCAGATTTTAATTGCTGTTTTGGGCAGTAGATGGGATCTTTGATCCAAGACACAACTTATATTTAACTAAAATGTTCTTTTCTTTGTGCTTGACAAAAGAAAAGTAGTGAGAATATCTACAAACTCTATCTACAAATATCTACAAACTCGACTGCAGCTCCGCCATGATCAGACACGCCCCTCCCTCCCCACACCCACACCCACACCCAGACACACACAAAGCGCACGTCTCTCTTCTCCGGCTTGTGACACAAGAAGAATCAGAAGGAAGACACTGCAGCGCTCCAATAAAACACACGCTAAGATTTTCTGTTTCTAACCGATACTACATAAAAAATAACGTAAAATAACGCAGTAACACATTATGTAGTAACAGTAACTGAGTTACTGAATATAAAAAATAACGCGTTAGATCACTAGTTACCGCCGAAACTAACGGCGTTACAGTAACGTGTTTGTAACACGTTACTGTAACGCCGTTACTGATTAACTTTTTTTCTATCATTTGGTTGTTCCGAACTAACAAAGGTCTTAACTCATTCTCTTTCTGTGCCACATCAATGTGGAATGCGCTCCCAACAGGTATAAAAGAAAGGGCATCTCTATCCTCCTTCAAAACCGCAATAAAAGTTCACCTCCAGGCAGCTACAACCCTAAACTAACACCCTCCCCGGATTGCTAACAATCAAATGTAAACAATCAAATGCAGATACTTTTTCTTATGCCTTCTGATCTCTCTCTCTCTCTCTCTCTCTCTCTCTCTCTCTCTCTCTCTCTCTCTCTCTCTCTCTCTCTCTCTCTCTCTCTCTCTCTCTCTCTCTCTCTCTCTATGTCCACTACTTGATGTCCATATCCTAACCCCCCCCCCCACCTCCACACCCCTGATTGTAAATAATGTGAATAATTCATTGTGATTATCTTGTGTGATGACTGTATTATGATGATAGTATATATGATAGTATATATCTGTATCATGAATCAATTTAAGTGGACCCCGACTTAAACAAGTTGAAAAACTTATTCGGGTGTTACCATTTAGTGGTCAATTGTATGGAATATGTACTTCACTGTGCAACCTACTAATAAAAGTCTCAATAGATCAAAAAAAACAAATGATAAAGATATTCACCAAGCGGGACTTCAGTTTCCAGGCTAAGCACAGTAACAATACGGTGACTAATCCTAACGCTACTCTATCTTTAACACCACAATCAAGTTGACCAAATTTTGGCAGAACAACTTTTTGAACCAACTTAATCTTCAACTCCTACCTCATCAATAACACATCTCAACATTGGTGAGCCTTTGACATGAGCAGTTTCAAAAGATGACACGCGAGATATACAGGACTCGATGTGACTCGACGCGTCACTTAATGCTACCAAGACTGCTATCAGTTATCAGCAGCTTTCAATACAAAGTGGACATTAACTGTTGATTCACTTTATCTTCATCATAATCAGCTCCACATGACATTGGTGAGCCTTTGGCGTGAGCAATGTACGGGACGCGCAATGCTAACAACACGGGATGCTAACAACACATAGCTAATGGTCATAGCTGTGATGATCAAGTTGACCAGGTATTTGCATAACAACTTACTTACGCCAGTGATTTCAGCACATAGAAGCCCAGTTGTAATTTAGAGGAATTATCCAGGATGTGACAAAGTATTTCAACGTCTTGGCCATGTTACAGTGGCCGGGTGACGGCAATAGCAATTAAGCTTGGATGATCCTCCGTGTTACCGGCGAGTAAGTACAGTACTGTAATTTAGAGTGGAACACACTCAAGGCTACTACTGTAATGGGTGAAACAAGTGTAAATGTGACTATATATATATACAGTATGGGTGGTATTTAATGTTTATAAGGCGCTAAGTACACTACCATTCAAAAGTTTGGGGTCACATTGAAATGTCCTTATTTTTGAAGGAAAAGCACTGTACTTTTCAATGAAGATAACTTTAAACTAGTCTTAACTTTAAAGAAATACACTCTATACATTGCTAATGTGGTAAATGACTATTCTAGCTGCAAATGTCTGGTTTTTGGTGCAATATCTACATAGGTGTATAGAGGCCCATTTCCAGCAACTATCACTCCAGTGTTCTAATGGTACAATGTGTTTGCTCATTGGCTCAGAAGGCTAATTGATGATTAGAAAACCCTTGTGCAATCATGTTCACACATCTGAAAACAGTTTAGCTCGTTACAGAAGCTACAAAACTGACCTTCCTTTGAGCAGATTGAGTTTCTGGAGCATCACATTTGTGGGGTAAATTAAACGCTCCAAATGGCCAGAAAAAGAGAACTTTCATCTGAAACTCGACAGTCAATTCTTGTTCTTAGAAATGAAGGCTATTCCACAAAATTGTTTGGGTGACCCCAAACTTTTGATAGGTAGTGTATGTTTAAAAAAAAATTTTTTTAGAAGGTCGTAAACAGTTTTTTGTGGCCTAACTGAAAATATTTTGTGTATTAATGATAATCCTACTTTGAGGAAATGTGTTTACCGCGGTGAGGCCTGGAAACAATTAGTCGCGATAAATGAGTGATGACCATAACTGTTTTGATGTTATTTCTGTATCTTTGAACGGTAATGTACATTCATTTCACTGCCATGTTCAAAGCTCAGTTTGTTGTAGATTCATTTTGACAGATAGCGTACAAGATATAAAAAGTGCACCAATGCAGAGCCTCATCTGTGTTTGTGTAAAATAGAACGACTCCAGGAAAGTGGAATTTTGACACCATATTTACTGCTGAAAATTTTAAACAAAGCAATGCTCTACATATTGAGTAACAGACAAAAGTGGAAAAAACATCTTTGAACAAGATGCGTAATTAAATCTGAAATGCAATAAGCTGTTGTAAATATAATACGATGCTTTTTAACAAGAAAAACAACATTTTTGAACAACAGATGGTTATTTGAATAACACTGCAGTGTGCCTGCTAGGTCAGTAGTTGGTGATGTTTGCATAAAAAACTGTTTTTATTAGTGACTGATTGAACAATATTAGAACTCCAATACATAAAACAATGTAACAAAATTGACAAAATAATACAATTATTACCTTTAATTTATTTTTTTGGAAAACATAAGCAAAACGTACTGTTGTAGCTCTAATTCAAATTATTTGGATTTTTTCCCACAAAAGCCCTCATTTGTCCGATAATTGATTGCCTGAGTTTAAAATATTGTATAAATGTAGCAATAAAACATAACAGCAAACAATAACGTGTGAAAATAAACATAAAAGAGAACTGAAAAAGATCAATCTCTACATGCTATTTGGATTTACTGATCATACTCTATAGGCATCGATACTATCGCCACTTGGATCGATGTGTCCAGCTCCCTTTACTTGACTTTTCATATTGTGTTTTTAGTGATTGGATGGGAACGACAAAATCTTTCAAATTGTTGCTGCCGTGCAAAAACACACCGTTATACTAAGTCAAAATATCATATTATGATAGACATTCTAAAGTTGTTCAACGAAACAATTATGGTATATTCTAATTTTAAATTAGCCTCTATGGAAAAAATCCCACGTCTTGATCCAAAAGAAATTGAGAAATTGTACCCCCTGATGAAATACAATTAAGGGGAGTTAAAAAGTGTGTTAAGTCTTAATTGTTATCATCTACAGTGTTATCGGCACCCAACTGCAACAACTGATAAGAAAACCACCTCCAAAAAGTGGGTTGAATGAGGGAGAGAAATCTGTGATTGAAGACTTTTGGTTATCTAAAGTTCCTGACTGATAAGTGAGATGTCACAGTCAGGAATGAGGGTTCAAACCTTTTACATCGACCATGTTAAAAACATTGAATGTTAAAAACATGTTAAGAGTTATTCCAACTATTTAGGTATCATTGAAGAAACCGCTTTTTTTTTTTTTTTCACTTTTTACCAATACTAATATACTGTGAGTGTTTATTATACTGTTTTTAACCTTCCGTCTCAAGGTTGTCCGTCGGCGAACGGTACTGTCGCTTTTGTTTTGTCCATTGCATTCTTAGTAGTTTAAAGTTAATTTGTGTCTTTATATCATTGTGTTGTGTCATTTGTATTTGTTGTTGTGGCTTTTACAATAGTGCTGTTGCTGAAAGTTGTTGTGTTGTAGCTAATGATTTTGTCTTGTGGCGTTTTGATGACGCAACAGACGGGCAGACAGACTTAACATTTAATATACTTTTCATTAAAAGTGCTAAACTTCATATAAAGTCTGCCGTTCTTACATCCAATGTTTTTCTTTCTAGTATCGATAAAATCATTATATTGTCTCTTAAATAGATTTTATATCTATACCTATCTCCCAGAAGGCCAACTTGCAGAGCACAGCTCGATACACTTGCAATTAGAAATATAAATCGATCTATCGATCAATCGTTACACTCAGCTGCCTTAACCTAAGGGGGTGCCCCAGTGCTGAGCATGTTATTGTCCCCCCACTCCCGCCCCTAAAAAACAAAAAATCATGATTTTACTTATTAAAAAATTATTTTGTTCATGAATACAACTCCTTTGCTATTGGCGCATGCATGTCTGTGTTACAGAGGCCAGTCAACTTCAAATATGGTGATGGCAATCTCCCTGTTTTTAGCTCTGTCATCAGCACGCTGGCCTTTAAAGGGCAACTGCACTTTTTTTTTTTTTTTTACAATTTTGCCTATCGTTTACAATTATTATGAGAGACAAGAACACACATGTCTTTTTTCGGTGGATAAAAAAACACTTGGAATATGCGGCTAATGGGAATCACTGTTGTAGCCTTCAAAGCCCTCTAAAGCAACTTCAAACCCTCCATCAACATTTTGTATACACACTGCAAATCTATATATAATGTAGTAACAGACACGTTCATAACAACATGTAATATGTACAATATTTACTGTATTTTGGTCATTTCAATTATTGCCAAAACAAATTATTGTTTAATATAGTACCGCGGTACTAATGAATCATATTCGGTACTATACCACCTCTGAAAAGTACCGGTCCGCCACTCCCCACGCGCCCCCGTCGTCGTCACGTCGTGTCATTACTGGTTTACGAGCAGACTAGCATGTTCGGCAGCACACAATCACAGAGTACTTACAAACGGACACAGTGTGTAGACAGAAAAGGGAGAACGGATGCATTTTGGCTTAAAAACTAACGATAAAGGCGAAGTTATAACACTGAAACGCCCACCAAAAGAGGTGCTTTAAGACATGGCTAGCTAGCTATCGGGTAAAGTCCAGCCCCAGTCGGGAGTGTTGTAGCTACTTGTTGTAGCTAAATGACTAATCCTCGCCTTCATGGCGACAAATAAAGTAAGTTTCTTGATTGATTGATTGAAACTTTTATTAGTAGGTTGCACAGTGAAGTACATATTCCGTACAATTGACCACAATTGACCACTCTCCCAACTTCGCCACGGCGTGGTGAAGTTGGGAGAGTGGCCGTGCCAGCAATCTGAGGGTTACTGGTTCAATCCCCACCTTCTACCATCCTAGTCACGTCCGTTGTGTCCTTGGGCAAGACACTTCACCCTTGCTCCTGATGGGTCCTGGTTAGCGCCTTGCATGGCAGCTCCCGCCATCAGTGTGTGAATGTGTGTGTGAATGGGTGAATGTGGAAATACTGTCAAAGCGCTTTGGGCTCCTTAAAAAGGGGTAGAAAAGCGCTATACAAGTACAACCATTTACCATTTAAATGGTAACACCCGAATACGTTTTTCAACTTGTTTAAGTCCACTTAAATTGATTCATGATACAGATATATACTATCAAATATATACTAACATCATAATACAGTCATCACACAAGATAATCATCAGAGTATATACATTGAATTATTTACATTATTTGCATTATTTACAATCCGGGGTGTGGGATATGGAGGAGGGGGGTGGGGGGGGAGGTTAAGGTTTGGTTGGTATCAACACTTCACTTACAAGTATCATCCCTGCAGGACAAGGAATAGCTAAACATGCTTCACTACACACCGTAGCTCAAAATGTAAACAAACGCCATTGGTGGATCTACACCTAACATCCACTGTAATGATACCAAGTACAGTAGCGTATCTAGTCGTTACTACTATGATAACGTCGATATTTTTTGGCATCACAACATTTTATTTCGTTTTTTTACAATGTATATTACGTTTATTAACTCAGGAAATATGTCCCTGGACACATGAGGACTTTGATTATGACCAATATATGATCCTGTAACTACTTGGTATCGGATTGATACCCAAATTTGTGGTATCATTCAAAACTAATGTAAAGCATCAAACAACAGAAGAATAAGTGATTATTACATTTTAACAGAAGTGTAGGTAGAACATGTTAAAAGAGAAATTAAGCAGATATTAACAGTAAATGAACAAGTAGATTAATAATTCATTTTCTACTACTTGTCCTTAATAATTTTGACAAAATAATAGAATGGAAAATGACACAATATGTTACTGTAAAATTAAGAGTCTTTGTTTGCTTACTTACTACTAAAAGACAAGTTGTCTTGTATGTTCACTATTTTATTTAAGGACAAACTTGCAATAAGAAACATATGTTTAATGTACCCTAAGATTTTTTGTTAAAATAAAGCCAATAATGCATTTTTTTTTTTACTTTAAAAAGTCCTGAAAAGTATCGAAATCATTTTAGTACCTGTACCAAAATATTGGTATCGGGAAAAAACTATTTGGCGCATTTATTTCCGTTTCCATAGTATGCACGTCCGACTTCTGGCAACAACCCCTTCCGGATACAAACACGCGAGTGTGTTCTAATCATGGCAGACTTGGTAACAAACAACGAAGACAACTATTTTTGGACAAAAGAGATTCACCACCTTATCTTTTTGAATCTGAATTTATGGAGGATGAACTACTGCTTGTAGAAGCCAGCACGAAGGAAGACTGAAATGTTGGAGCAGACGGAAGCCAAGAGAGTGAAGTGAAAGTGAATCGAAGCTGCAAAATGTGGAACTTGAAGCCATGCTAGTTTGACATAAATGGAGTGCTTACCCATAATTAACCGCAAAAAAAACGTCCCCGGCCAGCTGGACCAGACAGACAACTGTCCATTGAGTGAGTCACATGTATTCTTAATAGGACTAGTTGTTAAAGATCCCTAAATATTCAGCACAACTTATATTGATAAGGCATGCGTGTTATTACTACTGTACATACACTGTCTGGCTAGCTGCGTACAAACAAAACATGAAATGTGGGCTAATACTTTACAGCTACTGTAATATGATTGTTCATGTTTTTCAGTCAGTACAGATTGGTGTCTTATCGCATTATGTTGTGCAATACAAACTCAAACGTGTTTCATGCTGACGTAGAAGCTGGCTTATCTCTTGCTGTAGTTAGCTTCCTAGGCTAATAAAGTAGCACACCAATGTGTTAGTACGCTAGAAAGAGAGTTTCTCAGTGTTCGCTCTTACAATAACAATGTGGCTACGGTTTGGTTATTGTACAGGTTATGGAACGTAAATGAAGAATTGTTGAATTTATATGTTAGACAACAGAAAAGAAAAAAAAAAGGTCTTCTTGTCTCTCATAATGTCACGGTGCATGCGCAATCCCACATGTCATCTGCTGCACCTCCGCTAGAAGCGCGCCGGGACACTCCCCCTGGACACGCTCCTGGACACGCCCCTGCTCGCTCTTACCGCATTGCGGCCACGCGCCTGCACAGCTGCAATCAATCGGCCATCAGCACACCTGGGTTTGATGAAGTCGGACGGCATAAAGATCAGCGTACCTGAAGATCCAGTGCCGGAACGTACTGTAGTTCACTCCTTGTAGTAAGCATCCCGTCTCTGGCTTCGCTCCACGTCATACTTGCCAACCCTCCCGAATTTTCCGGGAGACTCCCGAAATTCAGTGCCTCTCCCGAAAACCTCCCAGGACAACCATTCTCCCGAATTTCTCCCGATTTCCAGCCGGACTTAAGGCACGCCCCCTCCAGGTCCGTGCGGACCTGAGTGAGGACAGCCTGTCGTCACGTCCGCTTTTCCTTCATATAAATAGCGTGCCGGCTCAGTCACGTTATAACATCTACGGCTTTTGGCGAGTGCACAACTGCACACACAACAAGAAGGAGACGAAGAAGAGACAGTCATGGCGGCGACGAGTGACAGAGAATAGAACGAGGATGGACAATTCAACCCTAAACTCACTCCTTTCCTGCAAGTTCAATTTCACAGATGCTGCCTGTAATAGAGTGATCTAAGTTGTTTGTTGCTATCTCCTGGTGAATGTTGGGTATAGTGTTCTGTGGTTACTTTTTGGTTGGCCAACGGTTTGCGTTGTATTGCGCACCCTGACGGCAAGTGTGGGAGTCGGTTCTGAAGTATGAAGTAAAGAGACGTAACTTCATCACCTCGCCTGGTTATTGACTCCAACCCAGAATATTACACTGCCCATACATATGCGCCTTCAAAGGCTGTGCTGCTGGCTGCAAAGCATTGCACTTTCAAATACAACAATGAGTAGAGGAGTGTGTGTGTATATGTGTAAATAAATGAACACTGAAATTCAAGTATTTCTTTTATTCATATGTATATATACACTACCGTTCAAAAGTTTGGGGTCACTCAAACAATTTTGTGGAATAGCCTTCATTTCTAAGAACAAGTATAGACTGTCGAGTTTCAGATGAAAGTTCTCTTTTTCTGGCCATTTTGAGCGTTTAATTGACCCCACAAATGTGATGCTCCAGAAACTCAGTCTGCTCAAAGGAAGGTCAGTTTTGTAGCTTCTATAACGAGCTAAACTGTTTTACCGTTCAAAAGTTCGAAGTTTGGGGTCACATTTCAATGTGACCCCAAACTTTTGAACGGTAGTGTATATATATATATATATATATATATATATATATATATATATATATATATATATATATACTGTATATAATAAAATACATATATATATATATATATATATGTATATATAGCTAGAATTCACTAAAAGTCAAGTATTTATTTTATTTATATATATATATATATACACTGTATATATATATATATATATATATATATATATATATAAGAAATACTTGAATTTCAGTGAATTCTAGCTATAAATATACACCCCCCCTTAACCCCTCCCCCCGACCCCGCCCATCCGACCCCGCCCACCTCAACCCCAAGTCTCCCGAATTCGGAGGTCTCAAGGTTGGCAAGTATGCTCCACGTACTTGCTCTCTCTGTGCTTTCCCTGTGCCCGTGTCTTATGTCCTCTGTGTTCCCCGCAGTGTTCCCTCTGTTTTCCTGTGATCGAGCTGTGTGCCTCGACTTTCACCGGATTCTGGACTGCTTCCCTCAATCCCCGCTTGGACACGGACCTCGTCGCCTCTCTCCAGCCCCCTACCGCTCGCTTGCCCGCTGACTGCCTTCTTGCCTCGCCCCTCTGGTCTGACGAAGGATTCATCCAACACGCACATACAACATTTACATGGTTAATTCTACACATCGTCTTGCACCATTCACCTAGAGTAGCATACACACCCAAACTCCTCATCATCATCAGTTTCAATAAACCTATTGAACTGATCCCTGTCGTTGTGTCGTTTCCTTCCCCCGCCGTGCGTAACACATAAGGATTGTGAACGATAGGTAAAATTCCTAAAAAAAAAAGTGCAAGGTTTGCGCCCCGTTAAAAGCAATCGAAAAAAACAACACAACCGCTACACAAAGCAGAGCTGTCTGTGATTGACAGTCATGAACACCAATCATTGCAATTTGCCGTCAAAATCGAAGTCCCCTGATTGGGTGAGGTTACACCCTTAATCTTTACAATAGGTGGTGACTAGCTGACTATGAAAATGGTTGTTAGTTGCAGCCCTAGTGAGGAAGAAACATAGCCCGCACGGTCATAAAGTTTGAGCTTTGCGCGTACAAAGCTAGTGGACATCGGATTTGCGAACTCCGCTCCGCGTACCCTTCACTCAGGTCCCAAACAAATGAAACCCTGACCGTGATTGATTGATTGAAACTTTTATTAGTAGATTGCACAGTACAGTACATATTCCGTACAATTGACCACTAAATGGTAACACCCGAATAAGTTTTTCAACTTAAGTCGGGGTCCACGTTAACACAACACCAGAGGGAGCTCCACTAACCATGTTAAACCCAGATTCCGAACTAACATTCTCTTTCTATGCCACATCAATATGGAATGCACTCCCAACAGGTGTAAAAGAAAGGGCATCTCTATCCTCCTTCAAAACCGCACTAAAAGAACACCTCCGGGCAACTTCAACCCTAAACTAACACCATCCCTTCCACATAATACCTCTTCGGATTGTAAATAATCAAATGTAAATAATCAAATGTAGACACTTTTTCTTATACCTTCTGACCTCTCTCTCTATGTCCACTACTTGCTGTACATATCCTACCAAGTCAGTCCTACACTGTTTCAATGTCCATTTCTCTGATGATGCAATTGTAGATGCTGATTGTTGATGACTGAAGTGTTGATGGGGGGCGGCGTGGCGAAGTTGGGAGAGTGACCGTGCCAGCAATCTGAGGGTTACTGGTTCAATCCCCACCTTCTACCATCCTAGTCATGTCCGTTGTGTCCTTGAGCAAGACACTTCACCCTTGGTCCTGATGGGACTGGTTAGTGCCGTGCATGGCAGCTCCCGCCATCAGTGTGTGAATGTGTGAATGTGTGTGTGTGAATGGGTGAATGTGGAAAATAGTGTCAAAGCGCTTTGAGTTCCTTAAAAAGGTAGAAAAGCGCTATACAAGTACGACCCATTTACCATTTGATACCAACCAAACCTAACCCCCCGTCTATATCCCACACCCCGGATTGTAAATAATGTAAATAATTCAATGTACAGTATATACTGATGATTATCTTGTGTGATGACTGTATTATGATATTACTATATATTTGATAGTATATATCTGTATCATGAATCAATTTAAGTGGACCCCGACTTAAACAAGTTAATGATAAATGGGCTAACCAGCACCCATCAGGAGCAAGGGTGAAGTGTCTTGCCCAAGGACACATCGGACGTGACTAGGATGGTAGACGGTGGGGATTGAACCCAAGTAACCAGCAACCCTCCGATTGCTGGCTCGGCCACTCTACCAACTTCGCCACGTCGTCCCTGAAAAACTTATTAGGGTGTTACCATTTAGTGGTCAATTGTACGGAATATGTACTTCACTGTGCAACCTATTAATACAAGTTTCAATCAATCAATCAATCAATCAATCAATAATCAATTCATGGTCAAATGATTTGCCCAACTCTGTTCAAAAGCGACCCACACGCCAAAGATGGCCCCCAGGCCACACTTTGGAGGCCCCTGCAGTCATTAGGGCTTTACCTGTTCTATTTTAGTGCCGGCACCAGCTAAAGTCCAGACAAAGTCCACCTAAAGAGCTCCAGTCTTAAGAGGTCCTGCTCCATGCTCCACCCCTGGTGTTGCTACTCTCCACCCTCTTTGTCCCCGGAACCGCTCCTCTCTCCTGGGTGTCTACCAGCGCCGTCAGCTCGCATCTGGATCCCTGTAGGACAAGCTTGCAGTCCCCAGTCCCGACCCACAGGAACCACGCTCGTGGACAGAAAGCAAAAAACAAAACAAAAAACAAGAATCCGACTTTGACGCCTTCTCCCTGTTTGTGGTTCTCACCGTCTTCGGAACCCCGAAGTCCACTCCTGGGATTCTTGCCAGCGGTGCAAAAAAGTTTTTTCTCTCTCGTAAAAGTTGTGTTTGGTGTCGTCCTCGGGGAACTCGGTATTGTCTTAAACACTCGTGCTGTTTGAGGGATTGTGTTTTATTTCTTGTACTTGTGTGAATGAAGCGTGTGTTGAGCTGCAGGAAGCAACAAGTCTCCATGAGGAAACTCGGCGTGGCTCACACTTAGTTTACACACCTGGACACTTTTTCTGCCGCTATTGTTTTTTTCCCTGTGTTTCACTGTCTGAAGTTGACACAAAATGAAGACGCTGTTGTCGCTGTGTGTGCTCAGCACGCTGGTCGTGTTGTGTTTGTCTGCCACGGCGGAGCAAAAGTTGACAAACTGCAACGAAGTTCGGGCTGCTTACAGCTCCAAAGGCTTCAACGTCAACGATGTTCCCAACAAAGGAGTAAACGGTGAGTAACTATTGCCGTTTTATTCACTTGTTATACACTTGCCATTGTTTCTCAACACTAGGGCCCATAGAGAGACAGGCTAATGGTCCAATGATAAGATTTGCATAGTGGTGTTCAAAGTGCGGTACGGGGGCCATTTTGGACCGCAGCTAGTTTTTTTAAAAGTATTTTATTGTCCTTTGGCGTATTCTACAAATAAAATGAATTACTCGATGATTATACATTATTGCATATTACACCGAGATTACATTTATTTAGAAAGCTTAGCATATATAGGGGGTGTCCTAACTTTTTCCACCAAGGGTCGCACACTGAACAATCAAAGCATGCGGGGGCCATTTTGACATTTTTCACTATCAAAACTAATACAATATATACAGTCGCGATCAAAAGTTCACATACACTTGTAAAGAACATAATGTCATGGCTGTCTTGAGTCTCCAATACTTTCTACAACTCTTATTTTTTTGTGATAGAGTGATTGGAGCACATACTTGTTGGTCACAAAAAACATTCATGAAGTTTGGTTCTTTCATGAATTTATTATGGGTCTACTGAAAATGTGACCAAATCTGCTGAGTCAAAAGTATACATACAGCAATGCTAATATTTGGATACATGTCCCTTGTCAAGTTTCACAGCAATAAGGCGCTTTTGGTAGCCATCCACAAGCTGGTAAGCTTCTGGTTGAAGGTTTGACCACTCCTCTTGACAAAATTGGTGGAGTTCAGCTACATTTGTTGGTTTTCTGACATGGACTTGTTTCTTCGGCATTAAATGACAAATGGGTTATACTTGTATAGCGCTTTTCTACCTTCAAGGTACTCAAAGCGCTTTGACAGTATTTCCACATTCACCCATTCACAAACACATTCACACACTGATGGCGGGAGCTGCCATGCAAGGCGCTAACCAGCAGCCATCAGGAGCAAAGGGTGAAGTGTCTTGCCCAAGGACACAACAGACGTAACTAGGATGGTAGAAGGCGGGGATTGAACCCCGGTAACCAGCAACCCTCCGATTGCTGGCACAGCCACTCTACCAACTTCGCCACGCTGTCCCTTTATTGTCCACACATTTAAGTCAGGACTTTGGGAAGGCCATTTTAAAACCTTAATTCTAGCCTGATTTAGCCATTCCTTTACCACTTTTGACGTGTGTTTGGGGTCATTGTCCTGTTGGAACACCCAACTGTGCCCAAGACCCAACCTCCGGGCTGATGATTTTGGGTTGTCCTGAAGAATTTGGAGGTAATCCTGTCCGCCCTGAGATCGGTAGGTCGTGAGTTCCAACCCCGACCGAGTCATACCAAAGACTATAAAAATGGGACCCATTACCTCCCTGCTTGGCACTCAGCATCAAGGGTTGGAATTGGGGATTAAATCACCAAAAATGATTCCCGGGCGCGGCCACCGCTGCTGCTCACTGCTCCCCTCACCTCCCAGGGGGTGATCAAGGGTGATGGGTCAAATGCAGAGAATAATTTTGCCACACCTAGTGTGTGTGACAATCATTGCTACTTTTTTTTTTTTCATTGTCCCATTTACTCTCTGTAAAGCACCAGTCCCATTGGCAGCAAAACAGGCCCAGAGCATAATACTACCACCACCAAAGGCTTCACCTTTTCTCCTCCAAACATCCATCCAACCATCCATTTTCTACCGCTTATTCCCTTCGGGGTCGCGGGGGGCGCTGGAGACTATCTCAGCTACAATCGGGTGGAAGGCGGTGTACACCCTGGACAAGTCGCCACCTCATGGAGCTGGATGCAATCTTACTTGGAGGGGAGGGAGCAGGTGGTAGAGGTGAACGGCACCGTGTCCCCCCCCCCTCTCGGTGAGCTGTGGAGTCCCCCAAGGCAGTATATTGTGACCTTTACTGTTCCTAATATACATAAACGACATGTCATCGGCATGCGACTGTGAATTGTTTTTGTTTGCGGATGACTCTGCCCTGCTGGTATCCGGCAAGGACAAGTCACAGGTGGAGAAAATCCTCAGTGCTGAGCTCTGTAGAACTTGCACAGGGCTCGCTGACAACAAGCTATCCATACACTTGGGTAAAACAGAATCCATCCTGTTTGGGTCCCACATCAACCTCAAGAAAGTCAATGACTTCACCATAAAAGTGGGTGACATTGTTATCACCAGGAAAGATGAGGTCACCTACCTAGGTTCCATTCTAGAGGCTAACGTTTCCTGTGATAAAATGGCAACCAAGGTAATCAAAAAGGTTAACCAACGAACGAGATTTCTCTACAGAATCTCCTCTCTGGTCAACAAAAGCACCTTGAGGATTCTGGCGGGAACTCTCCTTCAACCCTTTTTCGATTACGCATGCACCTCCTGGTACCCTAGCACCTCCAAAACCCTCAAATCTAAACTCCAAACATCTCAGAACAAGCTAGTCAGGTTACTGCTAGACCTCCACCCCAGATCCCACCTCACTCCTACCCACTTCTCTAAAGTGGGCTGGCTCAAGGTGGAGGACAGAGTTAAACAACTAGCACTGAGCCTAGTCTATAAAATCCGCTACACCTCCCTGATACCGAAGTACATGTCAAACTACTTCCTTAACGTAAATGACCGCCATAACCACAAGACCAGGGGGAGCTCCACTAACCACGTTAAACCCAAATTCCGAACTAACAAAGGTCTTAACTCATTCTCTTTCTATGCCACATCAATGTGGAATGCACTCCCAACAGGTATAAAAGAAAGGGCATCTCTATCATCCTTCAAACTCATTCTCTTTCTATGCCACATCAATGTGGAATGCGCTCCCAACAGGTATAAAAGAAAGGGCATCTCTATCATTCTTCAAAACCGCAATAAAAGTTCACCTCCAGGCAGCTACAACCCTAAACTAACACCCTCCCGGATTGCTAACAATCAAATGTAAACAATCAAATGCAGATACTTTTTCTTATGCCTTCTGATCTCTCTCTCTCTCTCTCTCTCTCTCTCTCTCTCTCTCTCTCTCTCTCTCTATGTCCACTATTTGATGTCCATATCCTAACCCCCCCACCCCCCCTCCACACCCCTGGTTGTAAATAATGTAAATAATTCATTGTGATTATCTTGTGTGATGACTGTATTATGATGATAGTATATATGATAGTATATATCTGTATCATGAATCAATTTAAGTGGACCCCGACTTAAACAAGTTGAAAAACTTATTCGGGTGTTACCATTTAGTGGTCAATTGTACGGAATATGTACTTCACTGTGCAACCTACTAATAAAAGTCTCAATCAATCAATCAATCAATCGCAGTGCCAATACAGATAGACAGACAACATTCACACTCACATTCACACACTAGGGTCAATTTAGTGTTGCCAATCAACCTATCCCCAGGTGCATGTCTTTACATATTGCTGGGTATTGTGGCCAAACAGCTTAATTTTTGTTTCATCTGACCACAGAGCTTTCCTCCAGTAGGTCTTATCTTTTTCCATGTGATGTGATGAGGGACGGCGTGGCGAAGTTGGTAGAGTGGTCGTGCCAGCAATCGGAGGGTTGCTGGTTACTTGGGTTCAATCCCCACCTTCTACCATCCTAGTCACGTCCGTTGTGTCCTTGGGCATGACACTTCACCCTTGCTCCTGATGGGTGCTGGTTAGCGCCTAGCATGGCAGCTCCCGCCATCAGTGTGTGAATGTGTGTGTGAATGGGTGAATGTAGAAATACTGTCAAAGCGCTTTGAGTACCTTGAAGGTAGAAAAGCGCTATACAAGTATAACCCATTTATCATTATTATGTCAGATGAAACAGAAATTTAGCTATTTGGCCAAAATACCCAGCAATATGGTTGGAGGAGAAAAGGTGAGGCCTTTAATACCAGGAACACCAAGCCTACCGTCAAGCATGGTGTTGGTAGTATTATGCTCTGGGCCTGTTTTGCTGCCAATGGAACTGGTGCTTTAAATGGGACAATTAAGAAGGAGGATTACCTCCAAATTCTTCAGGACAACCTAAAATCATCAGCCTGGAGGTTGGGTCTTGGGCGCAGTTGGGTGTTCCAACAGGACAATGACCCCAAACACACGTCAAAAGTGGTAAAGGAATGACTAAATCAGGCTAGAGTTAAGGTTTTAGAATGGCCTTCCCAAAGCCTAGACTTAAACGTGTGGACAATGCTGAAGAAACAAGTCCATGTCAGAAAACCAACAAATTTAGCTGAACTGCACCAATTTTGTGAAGAGGAGTGGTCAAAACTTCAACCAGAAGCTTGCCAGAAGCTTGTGAATGGCTACCAAAAGCACCTTACTGCAGTGAAACTTGCCAAGGGACATGTAACCAAATATTAACATTGCTGTATGTATACTTTTGACCCAGCAGATTTGGTCACATTTTCAGTAGACCCATAATAAATTCATAAAAGAACCAAACTTCATGAATGTTTTTTGTGACCAACAAGTATGTGCTCCAATCACTCTATCACAAAAAAATAAGAGCTGTAGAAAGTATTGGAAACTCAAGACAGCCATGACATTATGTTCTTTACAAGTGTATGTAAACTTTTGATCGCGACTGTATATACACACATACAGTGTTAAAAAAAGAGTCACACTTTTTTTATTTTGTTTTATTTATTTTGGTCATAGTACACTTTTTTTTTTAGCAAGCACACAAAATATGCATTATTTTTCCCCAATAAATATTTGATGTGAAAGAATTTGAGCCTTCAAAAGGTCAGTAATTTATAACAATATTGATTTTTGTTTCATTATTTTGATGAATGTCCGTTTTAAAGAAACAGCTTTATGTTATTTGAATCAACATTGCAACTTTTTCTCGTGACATTTAATCTGTATGCTCTTTTATTACACTTTTTTTTGTAATATTATTTTTCGAATGTGCTGTAGGCCGTAAAAAAATTAGCTGCGGGATGCACTTTGGACACCTCTGGCATACATTGACCTTTATGAGTTTGAGTTTATTTCGAACATGCAAGCATACAACATGATACATCACAATTTATATTGAAAGAGTTTTAGCCTCTTTATTGCATCAACATCTTTTCAAAAGAAATGTGTTTAAACCCCCCTGACTTAGCAGATAGCAAAGTTAGCGTAACTAACTAGATGGCTGAGAGAGGTTAATTATTTGTTTATGGGCAGGGTGTCTAAACTTTTGCCACCCAGAGCTGCATACTGACTGACAAACCAAAGAACGCGGGTGCTGCTTTGATATTTTTATATTTTGTTAACCAACCCATTAAGGTATGGTAAGAAGTTATTTATATTCATAAATAAAAGAAAACAATACCTACATTTCAGCTTTGTGTTGACAACACATATTGTGTTTATATGAACTTGTTTCCTTACATAACCCATCTTGCTCTTTTTTTCCACTAGCACTGTTGATTTTTTAAATTTCTTCTCATATATTGTTCTTTCTCTCATCATATTGTGACTTTATCCCTAGCATGATCGTTTCCCAATCTAATTTTTTCCACAAAAAAACAGCAACTGTGTTTTAGTTTTGTTTGTTTCTTTTGTTCTTTGTATTCTTCTTATAGTTCATATATTTTTTTCTCTAAGATGTTAACTCAATCTTTCTAAATGAAAATTTCCCTGCTCATATTACAACTTTATTTTTGTAAAATAATGGCTGCTTTTTCCTCCATTTGTTGTTGTTTTTTCATAGTTGTTAAATTGTGTTTTTAGAATGTGTCTCAGGCCACACTTTGGACACACCTGCTAGAAGTCTCAAAAATAAGCATTAAATCATTCCTTTCTTGAATTTACAGCATTTACCAATATGGTATCATCCAACATACTTTAGTCCATCTTAAGGTAAATAAAGGGACTTTGATTCATGTATGGCAATACTTCAGTGCTTCAGACAGTAAATATAGTATTAATTTAGGAAATACTTGAAGGCAATTCATAACAATGGAGAGGTATAATCAACACACATAGTCGGCTCCCTGCTGAAAGAAGCCAGCCTGTGTTTATTTCTGAGCTTCCTCAGTAAAACTCCCATTGTGGTGACGCTAGCAAGGATTTAGTTAGCATTCTGGATCAGTAAAACAGGTTTTAAGCACATTTATTATATGCCAATGATATCCAAGACAAGGTCAACGCACAACTGACGACCATTTAGCAAACAAAAACCTCTGACATATGCGGTAAAGAAAAGTTTTGTTAAGCTAATCAACCTTCAACATTATAACAAGCTTACCATCTGCATGCTTATAATATCTGGGCTGCGTATCTGTGGACCTGCAGATTAATGGGCCACCAGACAAACAAATTAAAGCCAGCAACAACACATCCCCTTGGTACAGGTAATTGTGAGTTAAACCCAAGTAATGGAAACAAATGGAGGGGACTTTTACAGTGAGGGTGGGGGGTTGGGGTTTGAAATTCCACTGTGCCCTGCATACTTCAAATCCCTCCATTCTCTCATTTCCTTTTTATGGTGGTTAAATGAATATGCACACTAACCCAGAGCCCTGATTTATGCCCAGTTTGATTTCCAGTTAGGCATTGCTCTTGCGGCTTAGCAATTCCCTTTTAAAGATGTTGTTCTAACAAGCATGCCGCTGTTGTTTTAATGTCACATGTTTACTCATCTAAATGTTATTTACCAATGGTTTTAAATAAATCTGTTTACCCTTTCTTCACTTTTGACAAAAGGAAGTCAAAAACATATTTGCTCAAACTCTTCTTAACAGGATTACTAGTAACAAAGGTGGCCAATTTGCATGCGTTCACACTGTAGTCCCTTTTTATTTGGAGTATATTTTGGAATAGTAAGGCATTTGCATTTTTTTAGTCTTATTACCATGATTGGAGTGGGGTGTAACTGTCAAATAAGTAGAGTACTTACCTTTTCCTGCATTTCATACAAGTCTATAGGCTTTGTTTTCTCTCTTTGTATGTCTTTGTGATGCAAAATGTCATTAAGAGTACCCCAACATGTCCACACTAGTCACATTTAATTGTGTTGCATCCCGGGGATTTGAAAGAAGAATCTGAATAAAGCCAGTATTATTGTGTGCTACACACTTGCCTTTTCCTTACAATAGATTCCTGGTGTATGTCTGGGCCTTTTAGGCAGAGCCAGTCTCAATGAGCTCCCCTTTGTCATTGGTAGAGAGTGAGTTAATTCACATTGAAAAGTTCATGGTCTCAAAGTCCACTGTCGTTAAAAGTGAGTTTGGAGTCCTTGCAACCAGTTGAGCAATGGTTCATAGATACAGTAAGTTATGTTTCTTCCAACAATGCTTGTATCCTAACAGCAACCACCTGGATTCAAGGTCACAGACATATTCACAGACTGGTAAAATGTAAATGTATACATTTTGCTAAATTTGACCAAAGGTCATAATGTTTATTCCACAATAACTTCACTTCCTTTTTATTTGGAGAGACAATGTCTTTGCCAGGTGCTGGTTAAGTACTTCTGGAGATATTTACTGTCACTCCTATTCTGATAGTAAATCAGACTAGAGGAACATGACTCTTTAGGATACAAAGAATCAAAAAACCTGCCTTTTTACAACCATGAGCGTCTTGTGTTATTGTTGGCACAGCACAGCAGTGGGGATGTTTGTTAACGTTAATGTTACTCTGGGGGCTTTGTCGAGGTCTGACAAGAGGTACAATAAAGATGTTGTCATGCAGTAAAACTAAAATGGAAACCCTGATTGCTTCAGTGTAGACCAAATTAAGTGATGGACAGTGACAGCAGTATCAGATTGTGAATTCCTTGTTGATCACATACGATCAGTCTCATTCTATCAAGAACTACTTTCTAACTTTCTCATCTGCTGTTTGGTGAGTCATGCCTGTGGTTACACACCTCAGTTCAATGGGAAATGGGACACTTGTAGTGCTAATGTGGACACATTCTTCTTGTTAGGAGTGGTAAATAACACGTTTTGTTTCCTTTTGTCTTAATTTGAAGTTGTTGTTTTGGAAAAGTATCACACTGCAAATGGGCATTTCAACTGAATCAGTGCCATTTGTGTCCCCAATAGTGTTAACTATATTTTTGTTTTTATTAAGCTAAGTGTCCTGCACATTGAACAGTAACATCTGTTGCCAGTCCCTGCTTTGTAAAACAAGACTTAACCATGAAATATGATTTAAATCCTTCAAATGTTTTATTTTTTGTTACATAATGTGTTATTTCTCTATTTAAAGTTAATTTTATTTCAGAAAATTCCCATGTTAGTCAGGTCTGTTACCCTGACATATTAACCCAGCTGAAAAACAAGGACTATTTTACAAGTCACATGTATATATTCTGTATATATTTGATTATATTTAAACTATCACTAACAGGGGTTAAAATCTCAGCACAGCCCTCTTACCTAAATATTTTTTTCAAATGTTATTTGTTAATTTTAAAGTAGGGCTGGGCGATATGGCCTTTTATTAATATCTCAATATTTTTGGGCCATGTCACGATACACAATATATATCGCAATATTTTGCCTTAGCCTTGAATGAACACTTGATGCATATAATCACACCAGTATGATGATTCTATGTGTCTACATTAAAACATTCTTGTTCATACTGCATTAATATATGCTAATTTTAAGCTTTCATGCAGAGAGGGAAATCACAACTAAATCAATTTACCAAAACTGTATTTATTAAACAGTTATTAAAGGCCTACTAAAATTTAAACGGGGATAGCAGATCCATTCTATGTGTCATACTTGATCATTTCGCGATATTGCCATATGTTTGCTGAAAGGATTTAGTAGAGAACATCGACGATAAAGTTCGCAACTTTTGGTCGCTGATGAAAAAAGCCTTGCCTGTACCGGAAGTAGCGTGACGTCGCAGGTTGAAAGGCTCCTCACATTTCCCCATTGTTTTCAATGCAGCGAGAGCGATTTGGACCGAGAAAGCGACAATTTCCCCATTAATTTGAGCCAGGAACGTGAGAGTGAAGGACTAGAGTGCAGTGCAGGCCGTATCTTTTTTCGCTCTGGCCGTAACTTAGGTACAAGCTGGCTCATTGGATTCCACACGCTCTCCCTTTTCTATCGTGGATCACGGATTTGTATTTTAAACCACCTCGGATACTGTATCCTCTTGAAAATGAGAGTCGAGAACGCGAAATGGACATTCACAGTGACTTTTATCTCCACGACAATACATCGGCGAAACACTTTAGCTACGGAGCTAACGTGATAGCATCGGGCTTAACTGCATATAGAAACAAAAGAAATAAGCCCCTGACTGGAATGATAGACAGAAAATCAACAATACTATTAAACCATGGACCTGTAAATACACGGTTAATGCTTTCCAGCTTGGCGAAGCTTAACAATGCTGTTGCTAACGACGCCATTGAAGCTAACTTAGCAACGGGACCTCACAGAGCTATGCTAAAAACATTAGCTATCCACCTACGCCAGCCAGCCCTCATCTGCTCATCAACACCCGTGCTCACCTGCGTTCCAGCGATCAACGGTGCGACGAAGGACTTCACCCGATCATCCGTGCGGTCGGCGGCTAGCGTCGGATAGCGCGTGTGCTATCCAAGCCAAAGTCCTCCTGCTTGTGTTGCTGGAGCCAGCCGCTAATACACCGATCCCACCTACAACTTTCTTCTTTGCAGTCTTCATTATTCATTAAACAAATTGCAAAAGGTTCACCAACACAGATGTCCAGAATACTGTGGAATTTTGAGATGAAAACAGAGCTTTTTGTATTGGATTCAATGGAGTCCGAATACTTCCGTTTCAACGATTGACGTCACGTGCATACGTCATCATACATAGACGTTTCCAACCGGAAGTTTAGCGGGAAATTTAAAATTGCACTTTATAAGTTAACCCGGCCGTATTGGCATGTGTTGCAATGTTAAGATTTCATCATTTATATATAAACTATCAGACTGCGTGGTCGGTAGTAGTGGGTTTCAGTAGGCCTTTAAGCAGTGGCACAAACATTCATGTCATTTCAAAACAGAAAGTGCAAGATTGTCAGAGACATTTTAAAACAAGCTATGAGTGCACTTTTGTGCATGATGTCACAAAGATGACTTATCAAAACAACACTAAATTAAAGTGCACTTTTTGTACAGAACGCCACTACAATAGTTTAAAACAAATAAAGTGCACTTTTGTGCATGATGTCACACAAGATATTTTAATAAGTGTCAAATAAAAATGAGCTGCATAATAGGAAATCAAATAACAGTGCTGCTACTTTTTGTAGCAACGCTTTTGCCGCATAATTGTTCAACATATTCCCGCTTGAAGCCAAACCACCGCCAGACGATGCACCCTGTGCTGTTTTTCTTGGGAATGAATTCTTCCTTCATTTGTTACCAGATTGGCACCTTCTCTCTCATATTACCACTCGCAACGCGCCGTTAGCATCACAGCTAATGCTACCCATGTAGCTACCTCTCTGCTCGGGGAGGGCGTGTGACATTGCACGCGTGACGTATGTAAGAAAGTGAGCTTGTTTATGTCTCTGTGAGAAGCAGAGACAAGAAAGAGTGGGAAACGCGTGCAGTGTAATGCCCGCAGCTAAAAGCAACTGTGTGAGAACATATACTCGAATATCACGATATAGTCATTTTCTATATCGCACAGAGACAAACCCGCAATATATCGCCCAGCCCTATTTTAATGCATAGTTTTTACTGAAACACTGCAATTTGCTTAGTGTCAACATGTTACTAACATAAATGTCACATTACTCTATTTAACGGACTTGCTAATTCTATGCTAAAAACTCACTCCTACTCTAACGATGTGTTGAAAAGAAAAATATGGCTGCTGCTGGGCTTAATGTAATGTTCCAGGTGTTGGAAAGAGGCAGAGTTTAAAGATACGAGGGTCATAAGAATTCCCTTTTATTTAGCCTAAACCTCAAAAGTATACAAAGTACCCAACACCTCCTAAGGCCTTTTAATAAAACATATGTTTTGATTCCGAGGGCTCTTTCTTTTCCGAAAGGCCAATGGTTCTACATTACTATTGGGGAAATAACAGTTTATGGTAATACATTGATATACAGCAGATAAGACGATAGAAGGAAACCTGGGCACACAAAGCCTGCCACATCTTTTATTGCTCAAAGGTCATGATATTAGCAGTTCTCCTTAGAAAAACGGTGGGCAAGTTTTGTAACTCCAGTAATAGTTAACTATGAAGCTTCCAGCCAAACGTCTTACTTGCCTCTCAAGGTCAATCCCATAAAATTCCAAAGGCTCTCTTTGTTTTATGTGACCGCCCAGCATGTTTTATCATGAACAGTGGTTTCAGTGCTGCACTTGGTTATAAATTTAGTGTTTAGTAATTTAACACCTATGGTAATGAATCCTGGTGTGTTTTTCCAAATCAGAAACAATTAGGAAATGCACATGTACCAAGCAGTTTTGATTTAGAGCTGCGGTACATGCAATAAACTCTCCTGAAGGAATCAATAAAGTACTATCTATCTAAAGACTCTTGCTCGATCATTGTTTCTTAATAGGGCCGGTGCCCATTATTGGGCCGCGAGCTCCCCCAAATGGCCCGCCAAATCATATCTGTTTCTAAGCTGTGGTCTGTATGGGCCTCAGCGATACTCAGTTGTAAGTACACTTTTCCACCACTAGTGGCAGTAATGACAATCTCAAACATATAACGTCTGTCGCTAAAGTTGTCATACAGAACTTTCTTAAGCGTAAAACGTTAGACTAAAGTGGTGAAGCTGTTTTTTTCATTTGCACTTAGATTTTATTGACTGTTAGTTAAAGATGCTCTATTTACTTGGAGGGAACATGTCCCTAACAAAGTTCTCGAGGAAAGTCCGCGTGGTGGGCGCCATTTTTTCTCGAGTCTAACGGTGCAAGTGTGCATGCACCGGTGCTGTGTCGCTTCCGTTTCCAGGAAGAAAGCTGTGTTGCCTAAAATGCATTAATAAATTAAGTTTTTTTGGTAATTAAAAATGTAAATGGAAAGATACAAACATGGTAGATTTTATTAAAAAAACTTAACTTAAAAATTATAAATATCTCTATCAACAGGAAAAACGGAATGAAAGTTGAAAAATGCTTTGGCAGTGTTTTATATTTCAAGATTGCTGATTCGCTCATTTTGCTGTCAATCAAAAAAGGATTCAGTCCAGACTGGTCATCCAATCATCATGCGAAAGCTCGGCGACCCACTTTCGATCACTCTTATTCAGTGGCTCAGCGTCCGTGGGCGGGACATAGGCGAGCATTTATCCAATGTATAGTTTGGTTGCCGCACTAAACTAGCTGATTGCAAACAAAAGTTGAACGCATCCTAACGCATTTAGCCAATTAAATGCAAACACAAAAGTCATAGTTGACCACTTTTTTTTTATTTTAAGGGAATCTGAACTTCCCTTGCAACCTTTAGCAATCGCCACTGCTCTGGCTAGATAGAACAAGGCGGATAAGAAAAGTCGGATCCATATTTTTAAGACAAGGATTGGCTTTAAGGACTGGGTGGGTCTGGCTGGAGTGCGAAGCGGGGCTGTGTGCATCTCGCAGCTCGAGAGCCGCCTCAGCAAACGTGCGGGCGAGCCTCGTCTTACCGCCGAGTCTCCAGACACTTGCGTGTATCTTGTTTAAGGTTGTTTAAAGTTTTTCAGTGGCCATATTTTCTGCACATCACTAGTCAATAGTGCGTAAATAATAGGCTATTTATCCTTTCATACAAAATGTTATGTTAACTTGTTTCCACGTAAAAATCTTGATTTTAAGGTGTGGCGGCTTCAATTTAGCTGTGGTGCTGATCAGAAACATACAGGGGAAACCCTGGTCTGTGTTTTTCTGAGAGTCAATCTGAATGCTAAAAGTCGATATTTGCCACAGGGTATTTGCTATCATTGTAGTTTCCAAAAGTGTCCAACAAGACCAGAAAAAATCGCTAGATATGTCGCAAGTTACGATGTCATCTACTTTGCAATGTTGTAACGACATGCTACTAGAGCTGGGCGATTATATGATCGATGATCGCCATTAATTTCAGTTTAATCACGGTGATCAGCTGTTGTCATATTTCCTCGATCAAACATGGCGGAAATGTCTGTTAGAAGATACCACAGTCGTAAACAGTAGGGAAGCAACCATGCTCGGTATAATCCTGCATGGAACAATCCGCTTTATAGACCGTGATCCTGTGTGTGCGTTTGTGTTTGTGTACGTGCACGTGCCGTGTTTGTGTGAACGTGTTTTGTATGTGTGTGTGAGTGTACGCGTGACCTGTTCCGTTCTACCGCCGCGAAAGTCAGGCTTGTCCCAATGTAATTAATGTCCAATCAGTGTTGTGCCTCTTCCCCTTACACAGCTGGAAGTGCAGCACAGAAGAACAAAAATAAAGAAATATGACTAACACTAGCATAAAAGTAAAAGTGAAATTGTCAGCGTAATTGATGTAAAAAACAATTTAGTTCGCAAAATTCGAACGCAAAAAATTAAGTTACATAAATTAAGTGTTAAATAAAGGCTTTCCTAGTAAAGACGCAAATTAACCTCCATAGATGGGAATTTAAAGTAAATGATTGGACAAATAAATAGCATGTCCATTCTTCCAGAATATTTTAAGATCCTAAGAAACTACCACAATATTAGGATATGATAGGATAGAATTGATTTATCCCACGATGGGGATAATGTTTCTTCTGCCAAGAAAGTATATTGTTGGTGTATAAATTTTATGGAATTTTTAGAATAAAACTCGGTAATAAGATTTCAGTGTGTGTATAATTACTTTTTGAGCACATTCAACAATACCATGAACATAAGTGGCAGTGGGGGCGTCATATTGGTGTGGTCAATATGACATCATCATATATATGACAGGGTAATTTTGATTTTCAATGATGAATATATTTTCTTTAAAAAGGCTAAACAAATGGTTCATGTATATTTAAAACCAAAAATAAGTGTTAGTAGTTATCAATATTATCATTCTTATAAAAACACGTTCTCATATAATCAGAATCACAATAAGCTTTAACACAAAGAGGAGTTTGACTTGTTAGACTTTGCTCTCTTTGTTCAATGCAGTTTCAATTGCTGCTTATTGTAAAAGGTAACACAAGCTACACTTTATTCTGCTCTCCCTGAATGTTGCAATTTAGTTTGCTAAATATGTGAACAGTCCTTTGAGTTGGATTTGGAAAAAAATTACTTTAGGTATTTTGTTGATATTCTTCACAATTAAGTCACTTTAAAACTAACCACACCAAAGAAAGTACAATATACATACACATGAAGTGCACATACATGTAGGAACCACATTAGATTAATAATATAATTTGAAATTGTCATGTCTGTTGATCAGGTTCTTGTTTGGCTATGTTCTGTTTGGGTTTTGGACTCTTTTTAGTTCCTGTTTGTGCACTCTTGTTTGTTTTGTTTCCATGACAACTTATTAGTTTCGCCTGTTGCTCATTTGGACACACGCACCTGTGTTAATCATGTCACTGTTATTTAAGTCTATCTTTTTCTGTTGGTCGTGCTGGCGACATTACCTCTGTTACATCTACTACCCATGCTACCCATGATACTCATGTTTATCATAGTTCATGCTGTTCATTCTGGTCACAGTAAGTGTTGTTTATTTCATGTCCATAGTTTTGCCTTTGTGCTAGTTTTTTGTTTCATAGTCAAGTTTGCATTTCCGCCTTGTGCGCGCTTTTTTGTTTGTACCTTTTTATAGTTATTATTAAATCATGTCCTTACCTTCACTCCATGTCCGCTCCAATTTCTTTGCATCTCGGGAAAACAAACCCCGTCAAAGTCCACGTCGTGACAGCAATAAACTGAAATAAGCAATACAATTATGCAGGATGAAGGTTCGAGCTCTAATGCTGCTAGCTTAATGCTAACGTACAATGGACTAGCTCATAGACAAGCTAACTCAAATTAGATTTGCCAATTGCAGGCACAGGTATTGTATATAAACAATCATTACAACTAACATTCATATCTATGGACAATTTGCAGTTTGCAATGAACCGAACATACATATTTTTGGAATTTGGGAGGATACTGGAGTGCCCGGAGAAAACCTACACACTCACGGGGACAAGTGCACACTCCACACAGCGATGTAAACGGAGATTTGAAGACGCACACGGCGTAAAGTTAGACTTTATTGTTGGTAATATCAAAAGATTTAGGGTAGTTTACACTGCCTTGAACACGAAATGCATTAGTTTGCTTAAAATACCTTTCTCTTCAACTTTCTTTCCTTACTTTTGCTGGGTGTCAACTTTTTTAGGTGTGCGACCAGCTGCTGACAGGCGATTTCGATGCAGGTTTTTTTTTTTTTCAAAATAAAGCAACAAAGAACGTTTTTATGATATTTGAGCTGTTTTTCCAAACGTATTATAGCCAATAGTATGTAAATAATAGACTATATACAGTATATTCATTCGTACAACATATCACCTAAATTTGTTTTTATGTTAAAGTGTTTTCATGTAAAGAAAAGTGTTTTCATGTAAAAACAAAACAATGAAAAACTTATTTTGTGTAGTGTCAGTAAATTTGTCGTGGCGTTGCGCTATGATCGTCTACAGGTAGGGAGAAACCATGGTGATAATATGGGCTAGCCGAGGGGTTGCCCTATGTGCGGCCATTTTGCAGCCCGCATAAATGTTCTTAACGGCCTGCAGCACATCATAGAATACGCTTACAAAAAACACAAATTGAATAATTGAGCAAATGGTTGTAATATGATGAGAACAAAATTACAGTGGAAAAAGTTTGGACACCCCTAGTCTGATGTAATAGAAGACATTATGAAGTCCGGACTTTTGCTATGAAAAATTTTCATCAACGGACCTTGCTCAGTGTTAATTAAAGACCCCTAATCTAAAGAAAGTAAACGCCATAACAAGGTTTTAATAGGTACACCTGCAGAAGGATTATATCACTACCATTGCCAGAAGGAGAGCAGTGAAGGAGGACTCCTGTCCAAGCGAACTGGTCGAAGCTACACCTCGGCCCTGTATGGCGCTGTGTCCAATTTCTAGTGAGTTCGGAGGGCTTCGGTCTTATCAGACGGCAGGCTACTGTCCGGTGGCATCTCACAACATCCTCCCAACACATCCGTTGAACTTGGGTGGGGTGGGGGGGTACTCAACTTGCCTCTCCCATGGAGAAGGGAGGTTCAATGTCTGACAATTCTACTTCAAGGTTGATAATTGATTCATACAACTCCCTAATCATACAATGAATCGTCTACTATTTCAAGACAAACCATTTTTTGCAAAAATCAGAAATTGCAAGTTCTTGGTGAAATGACGCTACATGGTCTTTGAATGAGTCGTACACACACAGGAAACAATGCACTAAAAGCTGCTATCCCAGCCCTAACAGTCCGCAAAGCAAGTTTTTTTTGGCGAGAGGTACGTTCCACGCTATGCAAGAGCACCTTTAGTACAGTGTCATAACACAGGCTTTCCTGTTACTCTGGCATTTACAAAAAAAAGTGATATAAATTATGTGAAAATGATTGTAATTGCAAAAGCAATTGAAGCAGTCTGTGTGTTAAGACAAAGTAAGCTAATAATAATAACATGTCACAACAGAACTTAGCAAAAAAATATTGAAATAATTTACACGGTCAAGTTCTCTCATGTTGAAAACAGCTTTAACAAAGTGTTGCAAGGTTGCCTGGATTCTAAACATAGAGTTTGTTAAATTCCTGAATAAGTATGACTAAACAATAACATTTTGGAATAATTTGAGGAAAATTTGGAGACGATATATGTGGGAGTTTAGATTAAGATTTTGAGCATAATTGTCACATAATTCGCATTCTTTCTGAGATATGCACTTCTGAGTTCGAAACTGTCATTCTCTCAGGCTCTTCGGTCAACTGATTTTAAACTATTGGGTACAAATACGGACTTTTCATTTCAATGGTCTGCACACTTTCTGAAAGCAGGATTTGTCTTCTGCAATAAGATTTGTAGTTTAAGTGTTTAAGTACAGACTTTGTAAGACTTATCTGTAGCACTGTTTTGGCTAGTTGTTGTGACTGGCATATCAATTAAGATTATGAGGATTTGCTTGTGGGACCCCCTCTGGAGTATAATAGTATTTCATTGGAAACCAGTGATAATGTTATGGTTCCTGTTCCATATCCTCGGTAACTTGGTGAGCCCTCTGGATAATTAAGTTTAGTTATCAGGAGACAGAGGTCTTGTGAACCCAGGGCACGGGGAAACCTGGTTTTGGCTTTCGGCTTTCAAAGGAAACAGGGAGGCGTGCAACACGTGCCTCCTCTGTCTTTCCACTCTTATCAGCTTCCTGTGAAAACTGTAGGGAAGCGGTGGTTCATCAGTGGTTCTCTGGATGTCAGCCACCACTTATCAATGCCAAAACAATGCAGCAAATCATTGTACAGAAAACATTCCATGGGATTAATTGATTTCAGAATCTGTCTGGATTTGTGAGACATTGTTTATTTCAGGCATGAGAAAGCATTCATTCTTAACAGAGCAGTGGCATGTTAGGTTTCCCTCTTAACTGGTTTAATATGCTTAGTGTGTACCATCATTTCAGGGGCAGTGTATCCACTAAGGGCCTGCAATTCTATCTCTCCACATCTTTCACTTTAGCCCGGACCCCTACAAATGGCCAAGTGAGCGATAGATCAGTGGGGGGTGGATGCTGTGTGTGGGAACAATTGAGCACCCCCTTATAGGCCAGCCTGCCTACCCCCCCATCTCACCACATTCCACACCGGACCACCAAGACCCACACAGTGTGAACCCCGGAGTTGGGAGCACACGGCAACAAAGAGCACGAGAGGAACTGACTGAGGCATGCAGAGAAAGAGTGGGGTCTTTGACTGACAGGAAAAAGCTTGGACCAGAGCAAGTTGATCTGAGTGTCCTGGGGACATGGGAAGTTTGGAGTTGTGGGGGTTGGGGGGGCAGGGTAGACGGAGCACATATGTTTGTGTGTGAAGCACACCATAACTGGATGCATGTACTGTATTGTGACTCATCCTTTCGTCATGCAGGCATGTTCCTACATATATCTACTTTTGCAACTGCTTAATGCAAGTCTTTCTAACTCAGGCCAAACGTTTTTCTTTTTCTTTGACATAGACCGCATATACAGCTGTCTTAGATGTACAGTGTTTTTACCTGACAGGCCGCATTGCAATCTGACGGTGTTATTTTCAGGATCTTAATGTCTTTGTGTGATGTCCGCAGCCTGTGAGAATTTATGATCTGGCATGGCGGTTTTGTGTTTTTCCTACATACATCTGGAACTTTGAGTTCCCTAATACCGTAACCTAATTTATACTGCAGTATAAATTTTTTTTTTTTTTTTTTTTTTTTAAATAAACCTTTATTTATAAACTGCAACATGTACAAACAGCTGAGAAACAATAATCAAAATAAGTATGGTGCCAGTATGCTGTTTTTTTTTCAATAAAATACTGGAAAGGATAGAAATGTAGTTTGTCTCTTTTATCCGATTATTAATCGATTAATCAAAGTAATAATCGACAGATTAATCGATTATCAAATTAATCGTTAGTTGCAGCCCTACTATGAAGTCATATCCACTTTTGTTCCTTGCGACTTGATTCACATGATGGTCAAGCAGCTTGAGTGTAGCATTAAAACAAGTGAGGGTGAGTGTAGAGTTTGAACAGAAAATGCTGTATTGCTGTTTTGTTCTTAGGTGTTCTATTCGTTCAAATAGAGAGATAAAGAGCTTTCATAGAATACCGAAATAAGTGGTTCATAAAGGTAAAGTCAGGGAAAAAAGAAAAATGCGTCAAAAGAAAATTCCTAATATATAATTTCCATCATCTTGTGGAATACAATTGAACTGTGCGTTTGTCTGCAGCTATAACTTTGTAAAATGTTTGTTTAAACATATGATTTGTATGTGAAACTTTCCGTGATGCAATCGAGTTTATTCTCTACTATATTAGTAGTGTTTGAGAGCAGAACTAAACGTAAAAAAGGACTACAGATTGCATTAGTTTCTGTTCTTTTGTGGTTACAATGCCTAAATATAAATTTGAAAACCTGGTTGTGCAAATAAACTAACGTCATGTTAAGTTCTGGTAATAAATATTGTGATTGTTGGTCCAATCCACCATATTTTCGTTGTCGATTTTCATAACAGAAACTAAAAGCTTAATTGTTGTTGTTGTGCAGGAATGCTGTTCTTTATTCGACACTGATGACCACATCATAACGTCTTCGGTGCTATTTTTTAGCATCATGAAAATATATTTAATAGTATTAATAAACTAGATGAAAAAAACTCTCATAGGCTCAACAGCATCCTGAATCTTGATATCGATTGCTGAACATTTATAACAATTTATAGCTAGACAAAATATAAACTTCACATCATAAAAATAACTGCAGACATAAATTGTAGATGAGACTAATATTTATAGCAGGAAATTAACTGCATACAAATGTATCCTTTTTCTCATTAGCGTCACAATCACAGCAGCAAGGCACTCGTTATGTCAATCAAATACGTTACTTAGCGATGCACAAATAAGTCCAACATTGTCTTTTACAGATCAATGCTTAATTTGTGGAGATGTGTGAAATGTAAAGACATGATGTGCCTCCAATCTTTTCTTCTCTAAATCCGTTTGTCCATGGAAGTGCGGTCGTAGCGAGCAGTAACATATTGGCGATGCTGAATGGTTAAAATCTTTCCAAAACAATGTTTATAAATCCATTCCATTCCATTTTAAATATAATGTTTTGATGATCGCTTGTACTGTATATTTGCTTCTAAATCTTTAAAAAAAAAACTGCACTGATGTAGTTAGATAAACGGAAGCCTAATGGGACTCGAGAAACCTGGAAGTTCCTCTTGGTCACATGATTGCAACCCAGAAATAGAATAGACTAAGAGCTAGTATTCTTGAACTCGACCCAACAAAATTAAGTTGGGTCGTCTTAACCATTGCTGTGTTTTAAAAAAAAAAGCGTAGTAAGAAAATCTTATTTAATTTATATTGAGATTGTGCTTGTTCTTCTGTTTGAAGACTTCCGGGTTTTAGTGGTGGTCAGAATGACGCGCAGTAGCTGCACTTTAGTGAGTGTTACTAGGACGTGTCATATTATTGTTCCAGCCTTGCTACTTTTGCCTTTTTTGGTTACCTTTTGCTGCCTTCCTTACTACTTTTCTTGCTCTCATCTTTGCAGTCTTTCTGCCAGCTGGATTTTGTTCGCCATGTTGTTGTTCATAACTTCGATGTTTACACACAGGGACCCATTCTGCCTAGCTTTGCCACGGCTCTGCCATGCCCCTGTAACATTTCACTTATATTGCACACTTCACAACATATCACTCACTGTTTTTTCTGTGCCTTTTTATGCATGTCCAAAACAATTTTTTTTATACATTTCAAATATTTTTGCTTTGCCATTTGGCCTCCTAACTACTTAATATTTCTGACGCATACCTTTCAAAATATTATTTTCAAAATAAAAATAATATCAGATGGCCTTTGGACTATATTGGAGATTATTTAATAATTTAATTTAATAATTGGCCAGGTTTGTATCTACATGTAGGCATATCTTTTTATTTCTATATAACTGGTGCAGCTCAACATCAGCTCTACAGCTTAACCACCTCTTTATTATTTCTTGGTTGCTCAAGTCCTTTTGTGCATCTGCTTCTTGGTGTTGATCCTCTCTCTGCTTATGGAGCTCTGCCAACATGGCGCTGATCCCAAACTGCAAGGGTGGAGTATGAGCCTCCTCTGTGACTCAACCTCCCCACTGAAGTCATGTCATTGCTGTAAACTGTGATAAGGAAATATGCTTATGATTTCAAGTCCAATTGATTTTCACTGAAACCACAGTGGCATTATGTGTGTCAGTTGAATTGACTCAGACTTATGTGTTTTGATTGAGGCTTGCCTAAATTACGAGAAAAGAGAAGCAGGGCCAAGAATTTGCCTGGGTGTTTGGGTTGAAACCCGGGGCTGGGTGCTGGCCAGACCAGCTGTAATCCCTGCTAATTATTCCCAAATCCTACATCAAATCTCCCTCTGATGAGGCCCTTGCTCACGCTTATCTCACTTTTCTGAACTACAATTTGAATACATTTCCTGATATTTATGTCATCCCTTTGTAATGCTATCCGTCAGATTTGTTTGAAGCAAAATCTTCTTGTTTTATGGTAGATTACAATTGGGGCTTTTCAATCTTTGTTAAAAGTCCTTTGTATTGTTGAACAAAACAGCATTAGGCTGGTTCTTGGCTGCTTTACCCTTCTGAGTTTGATTCATGAACTGATGCCATGTTTAAAGCAACGCTGAAATGTAGAACATGATGAAAACAATGGCTGGCGTCCCGCTGGACAGAGAGAAAAGAAACTCGCACATGAAAGAATATTTTGTTAAACGATGGCTTTGAAGCCATCAAATCATTACAAATTGTTTGGTCAGTGTGTTCTTGAGAGTGATGTGTTTTGGCAGCAACATGTCTTCAGTTGGAATGCTAGTTAGCCTTAATTGTTGTCTATGATTGGAATGGCAAGCAGCTAAGATTTGTGTACGGATTCACAACATTCTGAACACGCTACACGGTTCATGACTCTGGGCCACTAAACCTTTGTGCTGCTAGGTTTTGACTTTCTTGTCCCTTTGACAGTCTGTGACGAGTGGTTCTCTTCCCACCGCCTCCACTGGTATCCAGTGTCGTAAGGACCAACAGGTATATCAGAATCTCTATTGGCTCTTTGTAGCTTTGAGCCTTCAGAAACCTAATCTTGTACCTGACCTCATTCTGCCCAAAGCGCTTTGTCGAGCCCTTTCCTGCTCTAACATCTGGTGGACTTCAGCTGCTTTGGGATGTTGTTTGTAAATATTGTCAAAATGCTCCCCGGAATTGTTATTGTGTGTTTCATTGTGTGATTTCACAATTTGGGCAGTCCAAGGAAGGATCATATATATATTTTTAAAATTATGGCTCATCTGGACATATTGGCGTCCATTTGATTTACTATATTGCAAATGACCTGTTTGTTATCTCAATTGATGATGCTCTTGGCATTGTGTAATTGTGAAATGTATTTCAAATTTTTTTTTTAAAGCAGGGATCTTCAACAATTTCCAGGCCAAGCGACCCCCAAACTGACCCAGAGAAGAAGCAGGGCCCCCCCTAAAATTGTAATTGTGTTTTAAATTAAACTGATCCTAATGGGACCTAGTTATTACGCAATACTGTACTAAGATGTTCAAATAATACAGTATAGCGCCACTAATAGCTAGCTGGCAACTAGCGCACTAAACGCTGGCTGGCAAGAAACACCCTACTCGTTAGCTGGCAATAGCGCACGAATCGCTAGCTAAAAACTAGCATGCTAATCGCTAGCTAACAACCAGCATGCTAATCGCTAGCCGGCAACTGGCGCGCAAATTGCAGGCTGGCAACTACCGCTTTAATTATTAGCTGGCAACTGTTGCACTATTTGCTAGTTGACAACTGGCACTCTAATTGCTAGTTGGCAACTAGTGCACTAATCTCCAGCTAATAACCATCACACTATACCCTAGCTGACAACTAGCACACTAATCGCTAGCTGGCAACTGCTGCGCTAATTGGTAACTGACAACTAGTATCCTGATTGTTTGCTGGCAAATGCTAACTTGAATACAATAATACAATTATCCATGTTTTTATAGTGAGTCGGGCGGCACTGCCACTGTCATTTCTAAGATACACTACAGTGTATTTGATCAATGTTAATGAGTATTTAAAGACATTTAAATTTGTGGAAAATTTGCAGGGGGAATATAGAAAAATATATTTTTTAAATAAAAGTCTAATCAACCAAAGATTTCCCTTGTTGAATACCTCTGTTTTAACATATACTTTTGGGTAGTCTAAGGAAGGGTCCTAAACTTGCTCTTTTCTGGGTTTTTGTATGGCACATCTGGACATAGTAGTGTGAGTTTGATTTACTGTATTGAAAATAACCGGTTGTTATCTCTATGTTGACTGACTTGGCTAAAAGTAAATATGTTTTTTCCTTTTAAAGTAAGTTTTCTTTAGTGCATCAAGGGTCTGCTGACAGCCTAAGAAGAACTCTAGCGGGACAAGCTAGGAAGGTCTTAGGTGTCCTCATTTTGCTCATAATCAAGTTGTGCTGAAACATGTCCTCTCCAGTTGTCTACAAAACCTCTACCGCTCTCTACAAAACTTGAACAAAACACAGCCTTGCTCTCTCTTTCACCCCGATATGTTTGTCTCACACGCTTACAAGCATGGACTGGGTGAAGGGGCAAGATGGAATGTATTGCAGAAGCGCCAGATCAAACAGTCAAAACTTTGCGGCTCCTCAAAAGGTACATACCCTGAAAGAAACATGTGGAAAAAGGTGCAAGATAAGGCCAGTTGTTACCATGAATCATCGCCATCCACCCCCTCCGCGATAATGCTCCTTCGCAGAAGTGATGATAGAAAAGTCTCATGATTTACGAAGTTCAGTGTTTGAATTATTTTGTGCTGAAAGTACTTGGAATACCTAACATGGGCATTCATGTCCAAACCATCTGTTGAGAAATGTTAATGTGTACCACACTGTGCAAAAAATGTTTCAATCTCAAGTGTGAGTTGTGTGTTACAATGAGTTATGTCTTTCCTGTTACCGTATTTTTCGGAGTATAAGTCGCTCCGGAATATAAATCGCACCGGCCGAAAATGCATAATAAAGAAGGAAAAAAACATATTTACCGGTAAGTCACATTTTTTGGGGAAATTTATTTGATAAAACCCAACACCAAGAATAGACATTTGAAAGGCAATTTAAAATAAATAAAGAATAGTGAACAACAGGCTGAATAAGTGTACGTTATATGACGCATAAATAATCAACTGAGAACGTGCCTGGTATGTTAACATAACATATTATGGTAAGAGTCATTCAAATAACTATAACATATAGAACATGCTATACGTTTACCAAACAATCTGTCACTCCTAATCGCTAAATCAGATGAAATCTTATACGTCTAATCTCTTACGTGAAAATAATATTAGTTGATATTTTACGGTAATGTGTTAATAATTTCACACATAAGTTGCTCCTGAGTATAAGTCGCACCCCCGGCCAAACTATGAAAAAAGCTGCGACTAATAGTCCGAAAAATACGGTATTTGCTGCCCTGGGTCAGTAACAATGTTGTGCAATATTGAATCTGCTCCTCTCTGACCTTCAGTGATTCTTTTTCTGCCATCTTGTTTTGTGAATAACCCCATGTCCTTTTGTAATCATCATCCATCCACACACACTGGGAGTCAAATGTATTGTACATGCAAATTCACATATACTCACACACATACATACATAGGTACCTACGCTCCCACATACATATACAAATAAATACAGTACATATTTACACACTCAAAGTTCGTACATCCACACGCACATTCATTATACAAACATACTGTATACACATACTGTACATATACATTCACTGTAAAAACATACATATACACATACTGTACATATACACTCACTGTACAAACACACACATACACATACTACACATATACATTCACTGTACAAACACACACATACATATACTGTACATATACATTCACTGTACAAACACACATATACACATACTGTACATATACATTCACTGTTCAAACACACATACTGTATACACATACTGTACATTAGGGATGATGTTTGATAAGGAATTATCAAGTTCGAGCCTATTATCGAATCCTCTTATCGAACCGATTCCTTATCGATTCTCTTATCGAGTCCAGATAGGTTGTTGTATATGGAAAAAAACACACAATATTTGGTTTAACAAAAGCTCACTTTTATTATATAATAAAAAAATTAAATCTAATAAATAAATAAATATTGACTGTTACCCACCTAAAAAAATAAAATAAAATAAAATAAATAAATATTGACTGTTGTTACCCAAAGTATATTAAGTGGGATTTTTCAGAGAAACAAATATATACAGTAACACAAAAACAACCTGTCTCTGTGATCACTATATGTGTATAAATAATAATATAGTGTTAAATAAAATCAGTCCCTTGGGCACAAAACTGAAAATAATACAGCTCTCCAAAAAGTGCACTTCTGCTGCTATTTGACATAACTGTTTGTTATGATGCTTTGACATTTTTGCACTTTATTTCTTTATTGAAAGACAATTCTATGAAGAGAAAAGTTCTTTGCAAATGTGGTTACAATGCTAAAAAATGAAAAGTTAAAGCTAAAAAAAGAAATACACTTTATTGAGTTAACATTAGGGATGATGTTTGATAAGAAATGATCGAGTTCGAGTCTATTATCGAATCCTCTTATCGAACCGATTCCTTATCGATTCTCTTATCGAGTCCAGATAGGTTGTTGTATATGGAAAAAAACACACAATATTTGATTTAACAAAAGCTCACTTTTATTATATAACAAAACAATTTAATCTAAAAAATAAATAAATATTGACTGTTGCCCCCCTAAAAAAAATATATATATATATATATATATTGACTGTTGTTACCCAAAGTATATTAAGTGGGATTTTTCAGAAAAACAAATATATAAGGTAACACAAAAACAACCTGTCTCTGTGATCACTATAGGTGTATAAATAATACTAGTGTTAAATAAAATCAGTCCCTTGGGCACAAAACTGGAAATAATACAGCTCTCCAAAAAGTGCAATTCTGCTGCTATTTGACATAACTGTTTGTTATGATGCTTTGACATTTTTGCACTTTATTTCTTTATTGAAAGAAAATTCTATGAATAGAAAAGTTGTTTGCAAATGTGGTTACAATGCTAAAAAATGAAAAGTTAAAGCTAAAAAAAGAAATACACTTTGAGTTAACATTATTTCTTTATAGGGGGAAAGATGTTATGAGCTAGGGAATATAACAACTACACTACCCATCATGCAACGGGAGTGACGAGCATGCGCGGTAGCCCCGAAAAGTGTTGTTGTATGTCGTCACCCGTGAAAGTAAACGTCAAGAACTCAGCCAACACGCCTCGTCTGCATTATTTATAATTAGACAGACAACACATATACAGTGTGATTTTGTTTTGTTTACAAGGAAAGAAAAACAAAAGTTGAAAAAGGGAGATCATGTCATATATGTATGTGCTGCGGTTGCTATAAGAACGTTGCGACAGCTGCCGTAAAGGAGGTGCGTTGCTATGTTTCCGGTTGGTCGTAAAAGTGTTCGTCATGTGTTTGTAGTCTGCTCAAATCTCCCAGTAAAGTTATTCATTGGATTATACCTTTTGTTTTGAACTTTATTACACATTGGAGCGCTTTTTCCCGTCCATTTTTTTCCTGCTTTCGCTATCTGCGCTTAATGACCGAGCTACGTGACTGATTTCTTGTGATGTCACACGGAGCATTTCTGGTCGGGACGGGATTCGTTCCGAGGGGTTCGAATAAAGAACCAACTCTTTTTCTTTACTATAGTGGTCTCGATAACGGGTACCGGTTTTTAAAAAGGGATTCGAGTCCGAGGACTCGGTTCTTTTCTTATCGAACAACCGGGAAAACCGGTTTCGAGTATCATCCCTAGTTAACATTATTTCTTTATAGGGGGAAACATTTTATGAGCGAGAGAATAAAACAACTACACTACCCATCATGCAACGGGAGTTACGAGCATGCGCGGTAGCCCCGAAAAGTGTTGCATGTTGCCACGCTGTGAAAGTAAACGTCAAGAACTCAGCCAACACGCCTCGTCTGCATTATTTATAATTAGACAGACAACACATCTACAGTGTGATTTTGTTTTGTTTACAAGGAAAGAAAAACAAAAGTTAAAAAAGGGAGATATGTTGTATATATATGTATGTGCTGCGGTTGTTTTAAGAATGTTGCGACAGCTGCCGTAAAGGAGGTGCGTTGCTAGCCTGGTTGCTATGTTTCCGGTTGGTCGTAAAAGTGTTCGTCATGTGTTTTACCCTGCTAAAATCTCTCAGTAAAGTTATTCGATGGATGATAGCTTTTGTTTTGAACTTTATTACACCTTGGAGCGCTTTTTCCCGTCCATTGTTTTCCTGCTTTCGCTATCTGTGCCTAATGACTGAGCTACATGACGTCAATTCTTGTGATGTCCCACGGAGCATTTCTGGTCGGGACGGGATTTGAATAAAGAATCAACTCTTTTCCTTTACTATAGTGGTCTCGATAACGGGTACCGGTTCTCAAAAAGGGATTCGAGTCCGAGGACACTGTTCTTTTCTTATCAAACAACCGGGAAAACCGGTTTCGAGTATCATCCCTACTGTACATATACATTCGCTGTACACACATATACACATACTGTACATATACATTCACTGTACAAGCACACATATACACATACTGTAAATATACATTCACTGTACAAGCACACATATACACATACTGTACATATACAAGTACATATGCACACATATACACATACTGTACATATACAAGTACATATGCACACATACACTCATGCACATAATCACGTTTCATCAAACATATATTAACGTTGTTGCCCTAGGGCAGGGGTCGGCAACCTTTACCACTCAAAGAGCCATTTTAGCAAGTTTCACAAATTAAAGAAAGTAATGGGAGCCACAAAAAAATTTCTAAAATTTAAAATGAAAAACACCGCATACAAAGCTTAAATGCTTTGTGCTATGTTAACCAGGGGTCTCAGACACACGCACCAGCACGCACTTTAATGTGGAAATTTGATGCTATTCTTGCCAACCCTCTCATTTATCCCGGGAGACTCCCGAATATCAGCCGTGATGACACTGTAATTGGCACCCTATGCGGTCTACCCTAACAGTGTACCTGCTCGACCACATATAGAATGCAGCTTCAGTTTGCTCACGTATTTGACAGCAAGGCTACTACCTCAGCAGCCACACATCTTACACTGACGGTACCAATACCCAGAATCCCATGCAGCCCTAACTCTTCCGCTCAACCAACGCACGGAAGGGGGGGGGGGGGGGGGTTGATGTGTGGGGGGATTTGGTGGTAGCGGGGGTGTATAATGTAGACCGGAAGAGTTAGGGCTGCATGGGATTCTGGGTAATGGTTGTGTTGTGTTTATGTTGTGTTACGGTGGGATGTTCTCCAGAAATGTATTTTTCATTCTTTTTTGGTGTGGGTTCACAGTGTGGCGCATATTTGTAACGTAACAATGTTAAAGTTGTTTGATACGGCTACCGTCAGTGTAAGCTGTGTGGCTGATGAGTAAGTATGCTTTGCTGTCCCCTGTGTGTGCAAGTAATAACAACATGCGGCTGGACTGGCACGCTGTATGTAAATGCTATAGAGGACAATTACTGCAGTGCAATTAGGGCACGCCCTTTATTTAGTAATTAGAGTGTAAATAGGATTATTTTTTCCCTGGGAGTAATCTATGAGAGACACTGAGATCTCCTGGGAAAATCGGGGGGGGTCGGCATGTATGTAGCTGAGCCGCATCAGAGTGGTCAAGGAGCCGCATGCGGCTCCGGAGCCGCGGGTTGCCGACCCCTGCCCTAGGGTAAACTGGGTATAACACATGGCACACTGACAAAGCTTAACCTATTGTTACTATAACAATCTACAAGGTTAATGTAGGTTGCTTCTCTTTCTTCCCCTCCATTTTTCTGCATTCTTTCGTATCTCAAGTTATCATTACATATATGTATTGTTGCATTTGAACAATTGTATTGTTGATAATAAAGGTAAAGTATTGGTATTGTTTATTATCAATAGCACTATTTCTATTGGTATTCATATTGCTCCATTTTTAGTGTAATAATGCTCATTGTCATTTCTGTATTATTTTTTTATTTTCGCTAACTGCTTATTTGCTATTACTTTTACCATCATATTTGTACATGTCGTATTTGCTGATGTTGCTCTGTTGTTGTTGTTGTTGTTGTGTTTGCTGTTGTTGTTTTTGTCTCTCTGTCTAATCCCCCTCTTGTCCCCACAATTCCCCCCTCTGTCTTCCTTTTTCTCTCTTTCTATCCCCTCCTGCTCCGGCCCGGCTGCACCAAATGATAATATAAATACATTTAATAAAGTCAAAATACAAGTAAGGCAACAAGAGAAGTATCCTACACTTCTCTTTTGTAAAGTAAATCTGAACAGCCGATATGGGCATCTACATCTGCTATATGATTTGCCCGAGAAGCTGGGCAGGACATTATAAAAAAAATAAATTAAAAAAAATCATCCATCCATCCATTTTCTACCGCTTATCCCTTTCGGGGTCGCGGGGGGTGTTGGAGCCTATCTCAGCTGCATTCGGGCGGTAGGCGGGGTACACCCTGGACAAGTCGCCACCTCATCACAGGGCCAACACAGACAGACAACATTCACACTCACACACTAGGGCCAATTTAGTGTTGCCAATCAACCTATCCCCATGCGCGTGTCTTTGGCGGTGGGAGGAAGCTGGAGTACCCGGAGGGAACCCACGCATTCATTATTTTGGTTAATACTGTAAGTAATCCTACATGTAAAGAAACATACCGTATTTTCCGCACTATAAGGCGCACCTAAAAACCTTCAATTTTCTCAAAAGCTGACAGTGCGCCTTATAATCCGGTGCGGTGCGCCTTATATATGGACCAATATTGAGCCACAACAAACCTAAACTCCGGTTTCATAAAGTTTAGGTCTCGCAACTACGGTAAGTAGCCGCCAACTTCTTTTTCCCCCGTAGAAGAAGAAGCGCTTCTTCTTCTACGGTAAGCAGCCGCCAACTTAATTTTCCCCCGTAGAAGAAGAAGTTCTTCTTCTATGGTAAGCAGCCGCCAAGTTATTTTTCCCCCGTAGAAAAAGTGCTTCTAACCCAAAAATGGCTCCTATTAGAGACACGCTTACGACGCAGAGTTTAAACTCAAGGCGATCAGTCACGCAGTAGAACACGGGAATAGAGCAGCAGCGAGAAAATTTAACATAAACGAATCAATGGTGTTTAATTCGGACACTGAAGAAGAAGAATTCGAGGGATTCGTGGATGAGGAATAACTTCATAAAGTGAGCTTTACATGTTTATTTTGTGTGTTGTGTGACATTAACGTTTGAGCAACGTTGAGTTATTGATATTGTTATTGCTCTGCACTATTTCGAGTGTTACTATATTGTGATTGCACTCACGTTTGATTTACCGTATCAATATCACTGTTTTTTACGTGTTTATTGAATCAGGGAAAAGTTCCCCTCCACTATGTGATATAAATGTTGCACTACATGTTATACTTTGCTGTTTTTAAAAGATAAACAAAACACCACGTCACTGACTTTACCTCGGGGAAAATAATAAAACGGCTGTTTATTCATTTTGGGAGTGAACAGAGTTGTCAGAACGCTGGTTTGGTAATCTATTAATAAAGTTTGACTGACCTATCTGACTGTTTTGTTGACATTCCCTTTAGCGCAGCTCCATCTAATGGATGCATAGGTGCGCCTTATAACCCGGTGCGCCTTATATATGAACAACGTTTTGAAATATGCCATTCATTGAAGGTGCGCCTTATAATCCGGTGCGCCTTAGAGTGCGGAAAATAAGGTAATTTGAAAACTATAGATCAGGGCTAATAACCTAAATAGTTTTGAGGCCATTTCCAGAAAGCTTAGGACCGTAGGGGCTGGACTTTTCTCTTCACTATTTTTCTTATTTCGTATAATTTCTAAGAAACCCTTTTCTCTGCAATGGACATCGGATTTTTGTCTATTTTGTCAGCTTTACTAAATTTGGGAAAAAATAGCCCTGTCTATACAACAGAAGCACTTTTTAAGGGCCTACTGCCAAATAGCTTGTCAAAGATTCTCTATACAACAGCGCTCTAGTGTTTTTAAGAATCTGCTGTAAAGATAAAGTCTCTTTAAAGTTTTTTTAATTGAACTGACGGTCTAGTTTGTTGTCATTCCCGGGCCGGATGTGGCTCCAGTCCGCAGTAGAATAGCACAGCTATAGATGCTTCCTGTCATTCCCACTCAAATATTAAAATACATGTAAATCCTATTCCCAAATTTGCAAATAGAAATCGGCGTCAAACATAAAACATTTAGTTTTATAATGCTAAGCTGTGAAACATTTTGATGATAACCAGACAGCAGCGGTAGGCCTTTTTTTCTGAATGTGTAAATGCACTCGGGAAATGGGGGAGCAAGTCTAAACCCTGACAAAGCAGTGACCTGGGAAGTTGTGTAGCCAGGGAGCTTTTGTGCTTGCAGACAAAGCTGTAGATGCGGGCTTAAGACGGGAGAGTCAAACAGAGTAAGAGGCTGCTTCAATTTTGTGGAATCTCCCCAGGCGCTTCTAGGTAGAAGTACATGGAGGACAGCATTTTGGAACACTCACAAGTGGATAATTTTAATTGGCTAGAGGTCACAACTGGTTTAGTAATCGGAAATGGTCTGCTAGTAGGGATGTTACGATATGAAAATTTAATGTCACGGTTGTTGTGACCAAAATGATTACGGTTATCATTATTATCACGGTATTACTGAAGGTATGGCTGGGCGATATAGACAACTTACTACCGCGATCTTTTTAGTCCGAATGGCGGCATACAGTATATACCGGTATATTTAAAAAATTGTAAAGTGCTTAAGGTTGCCTAAGTGTTTTACGGCTAAATAAGCAGTGTTGAGAACACTCTGATTATTTTTCTTGTAAGTAGTAACCTTGTGTGTTGTTTTTTCTCATAAAGTAATCATTTTGCTGTTACTATGTCAAAGCATGTTTCGTTCATTTTGATCATTATGTTAGGTTTATAGCCGTGGCGATAGATGGAGCTTCTACTCGCTCACTGCGGTGAAAGCCGCTGGTTGTTGAATTTAAAACTACTTTAAAGCCACCCAGCCACAATACTACAATAGAGGCACTTTAAACAAGTGGCAGCTAAACATTTGACAAACGGAGCAAGCAGCAGAGAGGAGCTATCGTTAGCTGCTGTGCTAAGTCGCTAACAGAAGTTAACAACATAAACAGATGAGATTAGTGATAAAATCGCTACAAGGAGAGATTTAGGTTCTCAAGCAAGTTGGTGTATGTTTAAATAAAGCTGTAGTCACTCACCAATAGCCAAGAGCGCATCATAGTGCGTCAGAGAAGCCTCCATAAACACGCAAGTGGCGGGGGTGAGCCAAAGAGGATGTCCTGTGCTTTGCCCGTCAGGCGCAGAGAAGAGCAAACGGTCGTAACAAAGGCACATCAAAAGATACCGGTATGGCGGTACCATCTCAAATATATACCGCTTTCTGAAATATACCGGTATTAAGTGTAATACTGTAATATACTGCCTAGCCCTAATTGAAGGTGCTCAAAAATTACTTATACACACTCTTTGAACCGTTTGAAGTCTTTGAACCATGTTTTATCCAAGCATATTGTTCTGGCTTCTTAAGAGACATATTTTAATTTAAAATGTTAAAATATGTTTATCTCCTTCTGTTTTAATTTGTAAAGGTTTTAGAATGTTTTCTAATGATAGATAAAAAGGGGGTTTTGGGCGCATCACTTCCGATTTATATGACATCATGCGAGTTCACTTCCTGTTATTATTCCTTTCGAGTACAGAGCGATCACTCTAAGATAGCCTAGTCTGTATGCCCAATGTGTACAATTCAATAGTTTAGTTTTTACGAAAGCAGTGTGTTTAGACAAGTTTATATTGGTGTATGTCGTTTTCTCAATGGGGAAAGACGATAACGTCTCTCGTATTTGTGTTATCATTTAAGATAGCTAATGAGCTTGCGCGAGCAAGAATGCTTCTTTAGTAAAAGAGCAGTATCACCGGTCCATTAATTTATTATAGTGTCATCAATCATGGTTTTACGATAATTTTAATTCAAAACGGTAATACTAACCATCGGGGGTTGTACCACGGTTTATCACTCTACTGTTTATCGTTACATCCCTAACTGCCAGCATCAAGTTTAGTTACGCATCTCTCTGTGTTTGTTGTCTATTGGATAGAGAGCATTTTCGACAGTCAAATATCCATTTTTATAAATGACTGCTTCTCCTTCTGAATCACGAATTTTTTAAATGCCTGTCGAAGCTACATGTAGAGACAAACTCATAACAGACTGCTAGCCAACATGGCTGTACTGAAAAAGCCCCATGGACAGTTTTATGGGACATGCTATTGTATTGAAAAACCTACAAAAATCTGTGCAAAGAGCAATTTTTTAAATTAAAGTAGGTATTTAAAAAAAATTTGAAAGTCTTTATTATTTCTGAAAAAGCTATTTATTTTGTATTAAACTTGCTAGTACCGAAATCTGTAAAAACAGCAGAGAATTGTTGTTAAAAAATAGTTTTGATAAAACATAATGTGTAATATATAAATACATGTATTTGAACATTTTGTACTACATGAATAAAAGATAATAGAAGTAAATGTATTTGTTTACTTTATTTAATGATAATAGAAACAGAAATCCAGTTTGGAGAAATAGAGTATATCGATAATCTTGATAATCATAAATTTGCTTATATTTTCTCCTTTTATTTACAGTACATACCATTTTATATATAAAAAGAACAAGACAATTAAAAATCAAAGTCTTGTTTGTATTATTTTGACAGTGTATACTCGGGTCGGGTCTACACATATGAATTTAGAGATGGCATCTGTAATCCCTCAGTGTTTGCAGGGCTGCCTTTGTACTCAGTCAGGCTAGTTTGGTGTGTTTTTCTTTTCTTCACATTGTGGTATTGAGGTTACGTTTGTATTTTGTTGTATTTTAACACGGTTTCTATTCTATACTATTCTTCAAGTGATAGAAATAAATACATGTGTTCAAGTTGCTAATAGCAACGACTCATTTGTGGCATGTGTTTCAGATTAGACCACCATTGTGTCTGCCTTTTTTAATTTAAACAAAGGAGTTCCTCTATTTGGCATCAATTCCTCTTCGAATTTTGTTGGTTTAGCTTGCATTGTGGTCTCCGTCTTTGAAATGTTGTTGACATCCATTATACACCTGACTCTTGCTGTAAAGTTATTTCGAGTGATGTAACAATGCTACCACAAAGTAGCATCAGTGCTGCAACTACATTAGCCAGATCTTAAATGTAAAATTACAATACAACAGTATAGAAGAATATTGTATAATACCATTTTTTATCGTATTACAAAATATATTGTCATATCGCACATCACTCTGTGGAAGGGTTTATTCTAATTTATTTAAGGAAATGTTTTACACCTGCGACCCTATTGAGGATAAGAACTTAGTATAGAAAATAAATGGATGGATATGAAAGTTTTCTACAGTCATTATCCAAAACCATGAACTTATTCACTCAACGCTCCAGACAAACCTCTGCCTAACTGCTTTACTTCCTGTATAAGTGGATGGTTTGCTCATGTGGCATGCAGCTTTAAAGAGCCTTTCTATTGCCACATATGGCTGTGGATTCTAATTATAATATATATAATTATAATATAACAATTAGAAACGTATCATGGTCAAAACTTAAGTTTTACCTGGCCTATGGTTGCACAATTAATCAAATTTTAATTGTGATCACGATTAAATGAGGGTGATTGTCGGCGATATTAAAATGTAAAAAACGGGCTCGGCTGCATTTCAAACCAAGCACCAACAGTCAGCCAACCACCAGGGGGCGACCGATAGACAGTGGACTCATGTGAGAGACAACATAGGTCGGAAGTAGATCAGCCAGTAGCTCCTGAAAATATTAGGAAAATAAATGCACCGTTGTCCTTCACTCCCACAGTTACCCACGAGGTAGCAACACAGGCACACATTTTAACCCCGAAACACGGCCGCGTGCGTTGCCATTCTCGATGCAATCCCACTTGTTTCCCGAAACCCGGAAATGCTCCCGCATGGATGAACCAACAACAAATGCCACAACGAGTTGCACGGCAAAGCTTTATTGGTGTGCACATTCCAAAAAATTATCGTGTTGCGGAGACACGTAAAGCATTAACAACACTTCCCTCCTTTTCTCAACCGCCATTGTTCGCCCGCACTTGTAATGCTGGTTGCTAACAGAGCGGGCCGCACACTACCGGCGCAAAGAAACAGCTGCAAAAGCGGGGGTGCCCAAAATACGAACGACCGTAACATCAACTGTGCACCGAGGAACCCAATATACATCCACCTCTCAAATACTCGCCAAAGTAACAATCTTAATAATGTTTTAATTGGCCAAAGACACATGTAGACTGTTAGCAGTACAATAAATATCTTCCTGTGTATGAGTCTTTTGTGCATAATCTTATTTTTTCACGTGTTTGCACTTTACGATTGCACTCTGCAATGGCATTTATTTAAAGGGGAACTGCACTTTTTTGAAATTGTGCCTATCGTTCACAATCATTATGAAAGACATGACGACAGATGGATTTAAAAAAATTGCATTCTAAATATTAAATACATTTGATCAATAGTCTGCTTACAATTGAGCCAATGGGAGTCATTCAATTCTGCTATAGAACCCCTAAAAACATCCAAACACCTCCATTAGGGTTTTATATACATGATGTAATGGGCAATTTTTGCTCATTCATTTGCTTTTTTTTTCTTCATCACTGATTTCTGCTCAGTGCAGACTTTATGAGCGCCAACAAACATAATCAAATGTTCATATATTCCCCTTTTAGATGAAAAACGTGTCATAATCCTCACGAAGAAATTATGTGGTGGTTCGGGGGGAACAAGCGCTTTTCTTGTCGTTCTCGCCAGTTCCAGGTCCTAAATGGTAGTCCGTGTCCCAACTTGTCGGATTATATTCTCAGCCATCTACTTTCCAGGTGAAAGGCACGGTTTATTATCTACAATAAACTTGCAGAGAGCAGGGAAGCGAGGAAACAGCAGACTACTCGATGACATACATAAACAAACATACGAAAAACATAGAAACAAACGGAAGTGATTACGTCACTGCTATAAATGGTTAGCCTGCGTTAGCGCTTACAATAACAATATCACCAATACTTGGTTAATATTCAAGTCACAACATTTTAAGTAAGTAATTGTTGGTGCTTTTTGAATGGTTATTTATCAAATTTTATGGGCGAAATTGTGGAGCTCTGATTGGCTCTGCTGTAAGATGACTTTTATTAACGTTTATGTAATATTTAGAATGCATTACAGTGTTTCCCATAAACTGCCAAGATACCTGTGGTGGTGGGGGCGTGGCTATGGGCGTGGTCACCATGACATCATCGAGTAATTTGCATAATTTACTACAATGATATGATTTTCTCTAAAAAGGCTCAAAAAATTTATACTTACTAATTAATAATAACAGTTTTGTTTTAAACGTCCATCCATCCATCCATCCATCCATCCATCCATCCATCCATCCATCCATCCATCCATCCATCCATTTTACAATATAATTACAACACTTTATGTACATATTTATATATAGATTTGAACAATAAGTTATTCACTGAAATATATTTATTAATTGTGGTTCTTACAAAAAATATATCTTATAAAATATAAAAGCTAAAATGTCTCTTAAAGCTCTGCCCCTTTAATTAGTGCATACTAAATAATTAAAATTTAGCCTACTACTACAACCATATTATTTACCAGCAACATAAAGTGAAACAGAGGCAGAGGTGTCCTGCCACAGTCAGTAACAAATAAACAGAAAACAGTAGTGGTCAAATACAAATAAGGCAACAAGAGAAGTATCCTACACTTGTCTTTTGTAAAGTAAATCTGAACAGCCTATATGGGCATCTACATCAACTATATGATTTGCCTGAGAAGCTGGACAGGACAACAAAAATAAAAAAAAATAAAAAATTTAAAAAATAAAATAAAAAAGATATATATTTTTGGCGAACGTAATTCTTTCGTGGCGGGCCGCCACAAATAAATGAATGTGTGGGAAACACTGCATTAAAAAAAAATCCATCCGTCATCATGTCTTTTATGATTGTGAACGATCAATAAAATTCCCCCCCAAAAAGTGCAGTTCCCCTTTAATTTTGCTCTTTATTTTTTGTACATGTTATTTTATTAGTCATTATTTTAATAGTTTCATTTTGAAATGAAAGCCAAGTTCACATACAGTTTCTTTAAAATAGAAAGTGTAACAGAAAATGTTGAAATAACAGTAAATAATAGTGACTAAAAATCATGATTTCAATATTGATGAAAATGATCGTGATTATTATTTTGGCCATAATCGTGCAGCCCTAACCTGGGCTGTACAGGTTGTCTCACAGACACCCTGTGATTGATTACCATCCAGTAGTGATGTAAAGTCACACTGTAATCACAGTTCATTATGTACCTCGGTTCATTTTCCGGTGCAACAAAGAAAATGCAATATGTACAACTGCTTTGCTTTTGTTTAAAACAGGGGTGCCCAAACGTTTTGCCTCCAAGGACCAAAGTGAAAATGTGCTAATAGGTCACTGGCCAAACACAGAGATGATCAGTTTACAGCAGCACCATAAGTGAGTTTAGCTCCATACTGTTATATACTTTAGGTAGTGGAGATTTGTCACGTTCGATAGATGACAACCATAGTTTCCCTTGTGGACATTCCATCAATGATTTCATGTGAGTACAATCATTACACCAAATAAAGCTATATTTTTGTATTTTGTCATTTAATATACAGTACATGTTTCACACTAAAAACTATCAAATGTATAAGGTCAAGCGGGGGTGTCCAATTGATAATGCACGGGCCACCCACGGAAAATGGATAGAAGAGCTAATGGCATGTCTCATGTAATAAACAACTGAAATGTTAATATTAGTAATGAACAATGACACAAATATTTGTCTTCAAATATATGAAAAATATTTATTTAGCCTTTTAATGAGATTACTCACAACCCAAAACTACACAGTGATAAGGCCCTGAAATATTGGACAGACTTTAAGCGTTTTTGATCACACAGAGATCTCCAAAACAGGCTGACACAACTCAAGTTAGAAGTGCCACTAGCCGACATAGCTAACAATGTTAACGGCTTTCAGTCGGCTGCTTAGCAACTATGAGACGCACTTGGAACAAAACTCCCATCCCAGTACCTACTGATTAAATTTCAAGAAACAGATCATCTGCGGAACGATGTGAGACAGTTGGTGCAGAATATGAGAATAATGATGGGAACAATAGAATAACTGAAATCATCTATGAGATTTGAAATTGAAAGCATGCAGGAAATAGTATGATTAGATAATATACAGTAGCTCTACAACAGCGCTTCTCAAATATTCTCTGTTACGGACCCCCTAGGAAGAAGAAAATATTTTGCGCCCCCCCTCTCTATTTTGACTATAGCATATAATTATAAATAGTATAATTTGTCTCTAAAATTGTTATAACTATACCTCTGCATATCATTGTAAGCTTATTAACATTAAAGAAAACAACATATCGGTCTTTCCTTGTCTTCCACCATGGTTACAGTTCATCATATTCTAGTACGGCAAAAAAAGCATGTTCCCCGAAGTCACACGTGCCCCCTCTGGCATCGCACCGCGCCGCAATGGGGGCCTGCCCCACTATTTGAGAACAACTGCTTTACAATCAAAGATGAAACTAAATGAACATTATGGCAAATTGAGAAAGGCATTTCTTGATAAAATAAAGAAGTTCAGCGATGAAATTAAGATTGTCAGAGAGCACACCACAGACTGGAGGTGAAGGTCCTACAGGAGGACCCCACAGCAGTGAGACAGGAGTTGAAGGTCCTGTAAGAGCAAAATGCAGCATTGCGCCAACAGTTCCAACAAGATAACATCGATCTAGAGAATATCAAAGAGGAGATAGATCAGTATACACGACAGAATGATATCATTGCAGTACTGTGCATCACTCCTAGATCCTATACCACAGCAGTTGACTACAGAGGAGAACCAGATGAAATTGAACATTTAAATAATAAGCATTCAGATCTGCACAAGGAGTTATAAAAACTGACAGGTAAAAATGTAGTTGTTACACCTGTCCTGCTGTTCGGTCCGGTGCAGACTGTCGTCGAGGAGCACAGGGAAGATGTTCCCTTCAGGGTCGATGCCATTTCAATGCCTTTTAATTTATATTTTAACCTTGTAAAATTGTTCTTTGACTGTGAGTTTTTAATGTGCTGTTAGATTTTCTGTTAAAATAAAGCCAATATTGAAATTTTTCATAGTTTCCTTTATTTGGAAAAGTATCAATATACATTTTGGTATCTGTACTAAATTATTGGTATCGGGACAACCCTAGTTTAGAGGTAAAATTACCCTACAAAGCCGACAACGAGGTCTCAAGAGGCACGTAGGAAAAAAAAAACTTTTTTGTAAATAAATATAATACATTAATATTCTTCTGTAGAAGTTATTCATGTGCAAATTACACAAGAATGTAACATTTAGTAACAGGTGATACTAACTTATTACATGCAAAGTGAGAAATGTCGAGCCTTTATTGGTTATAATTTTGATGATTATGAGTTACAGTTTAGGAAAACTTTAAATTAAAAATTTCAGCAAATATAAGGTTTCAAAAACTGTAAGCCATGATGATCAAACTAATAAGAAATAAAGGTTTGACATATCTCACTTTGCATTTAATGAGTTAATATCACAGATTTTCACATTTGAAGTTAATTGCTGACATGAATAGACTTTTACACTATAAAGGCATTCATTTCAATTGAACAAATAAAAGCGCTAACATGATAGGAGATGTTAGTTAATACCTGATGTATTCAGATGACGTGCTAGCATTACTGCTGCTGGGATTAGATAGGAACGGTTAAAAGCATGACTTCCATTTATAATTATTGCATGCTGTGTCCAAATGTTACGGCATATTGCTCGTATGTTCTCTTGATGACCTAGCAACCTTATAATTATTACAAGTAGCGCTGTTGCAATCAGTCCATTTTAGAGCGTATGTTGCGCCATTTTGCAATCTGACATCCCTACACATGTGGCGTAATGACTTCATCCCCACCTGAAAGAATCGAAAAGAGAACGGAAAAATGGCAAACGATTCCAAGGAATTGATACACTGGAAACGGGTTCTGAAAAGAACCTGTTTTCGATTTCGATTCCCATCCCTACTACTGCATGTTGCTTATAGTGTTTTTGCTAAAGCTGCATCTGTTTAGCACACAGCTTCTAAAACTTGTTGCTCTTCCTTCTTATATTCGGGCTAAAAGATATAAGGTTCTGGGTCATAATTTGTCCCAAAGTAGTCTTTGTTGTCTCTCACAAAATATGCTGTAAGTAGTAGGTTTGTTGTTGTTGTTAGAGGGAAAAACAAACGTTGTGATACGTCTATGAAACGCCACCATATGCTTAAAACGGGCAAAATGCTTAATTAATACTTGTCATTATGAATGTGCCTGTTATTACATTACATATGTACTTACAGTGTGTATTTAAAACGTTGCTGGAACTGTTTGGTTATTTTTTAGAATGCTGAATAGGCAAAATAGCGCGACTCCAATTGACTCTTTTGTGAGCAGGCTTGTGCTAACGTTTGTTTATGAGTTAGAATGGTTAAAAAAAGAAAAACAAAATGCGTTCTTGTCTCTGATAGGGATTGTGAAAGATAGACAACATTTCAAAAAAAGTTACATTTCACTCAATCTGTTCCATTTAAGAAGTAGGTACACCTCTGTACCATTTCTAATGTTTCGCCCTAAAAATTCTGATTACGAATGTATGTACTGTTACACCCCTAAACTATGAGTACATGTACTGTCACGCCCCTAAACAACATATTTGCCGAATAATGTACCTAAGTTGTGTGGTCAATTTGCATCTCGGTAGTAACAGTTGTCTTTTGTCTAAGATGTCCTCAAGGCATTCTCAAGTAACTTTAGTTTGAAGCGGTCTACTCGTGATTGTATCACTCAGAACATAAGTTGATACCAGGTCGGAACAGAGTTTAGTCATAGCCATGGATCAGTCTGCTCCTGATCGTTAGCCAACTTATAATAAGCCCGTCATTAGTTACAGACACTACATGAATCTTCAAATAGCAAGAGTAGATGGAAAGACAAATCCCTTCATTGCAAGGATAATACATTAAGGACATTTATATGGAAGTATGCCCTGTTTTGAAAGGCTTACTTACTCCAAATGGATGTCACATATGTTTCATGTATTTGTTGTTTTGTATTAACATTTGGACCAATCAACAAGTTTCCTGACTTTTCTTATAGTTGGTGCAAACCTTTTTATACAAAACTTAAAGCCCCTGCCTTTTGTTTTTTCTTGACATGCTAACTAGTAATGTATGGAGTCATGTGACAGCTAGATCAGTGCACTAAAATGAGTTCCCCACACAGGTCAGCAAGTCTGCAGCTTTTTTATGGAATTTCCTGCTCAATGCCAAATAAAGACAGGAAGCTAATTTCACACTAATTTAAGATCTTATCATTAATATCTGTCATGGTACGTGTAAATCTGAAGCCACATTTTTAGCCACTCATCTCTAGATTAATTTATGCTTGGCGAGTAGTTGTTGCGACCTTTAACAAAAGCAGAGAAAGGGACAAGCATTGGCATTGATACCCGCGGCTTTGTCAATATACTTGAGGCGGATTGAGGTGTCCCCTTCCAGCACATTCTTGCTCCTTTAAACTCTCCTCATGAGGGCTGAAACCCATTATTGGTTTGGCTCTATGGCTATAAACTTGTCATTACACTATTTTTGTAAGAAGCTGACATGTGGAGACAAAGTAGGTAGAAGTTTTGCCATGCCCTGATTATCTCCATATGAACAGCTCAGGTTCTAATAATGGTGTCCACTTGCAACATAATGCTGTTAACATTGTCTCCCTGTAGGGCTTGAAAGTGTGACGTAGTAAATGCAATGCATTGTGGATCTTGCGGGCCTATGAATAGCTTATTTACATGGCTGAATGCAAGACTCTGTACTAAAGTTTTGTTCTTCAACAAGTTTACAACTTGGCGCGGACGTGCGGCATCATTAACTGCCACAATCGTCATGACCGCTTCAGGAAAAATAAAAGATTTGGTGAGATTTTTCCTTATTTCCAGTGTGAAAGCAAAACCAAGGAACTCAAGATAGAGAGCTAATAAAGAGACAATAAATAGCCTGGATAGCAGCCGTTAGTCAATCAAATTTCACTTTTAAAGCCATCACCTGGTACATGTTGGTGTATTCATGGCATTTTCACCCTGGTAAGTTTGTATCAAAGCATGTTTAATTCAGTTTCACAGGTACTTTGGTATTTAGTAGGCTGTTAGCAATAGCTAAGCTAGCTTCAAGCTGCAAACAACTTAGAGTATTTTGGAAAAAAGCATGTTTGTTTACTTGCTGCCACGGGTAAGCACACAAATAAATTAGCATTATTGTCAGAGAAGTAGCACAGCGATCAAAAGTATTTAAAAGTAATAATGGGCCTATTTTTTTCAGGGAAAACTGCTTATGAAATGAGGCAGGGCACCCTCACTTCATCTCGCATACATAACAATGTGTCTTAAAGACTTTGCATTTGGAAATTCTTTACCAGTGTAAAATAAAAAATGGATGGATATAAAAACTGCTCAGTTTTAGACAAGTTTGGCTTTGACAATGGTGGCATCTTACTCTAACCTCTTGTCCATTGGACATGCTCATATGGATCAGTTCCATCAATTTGACCTTTTTTTCAAGGTAGCGAGCCTTTGGAATAGGGCATGGGCTCAAATATTGACACTGAATCAGTAATCTTACTGTTGATTTTAATCATATTCAGTAATTATATCTAACCTACTTACAGTTTATCACCTTGCCAAACGATACGAAACAATGTGTTCAGCTTTGTTATCTTCCCTAGGAATTGAGACAACACTTGCTACGTCACTGCATAGTTTACGTTCGGGCACGTAAGCTACTACATAGTTACATTTGCACGTTTGTCCCACCTAGAGTTGTCCCGGCACCAATATGTTGGCACCAAAATGTATATCGTTATGTATTTCAATACTTTTTTTATATTTTTCAAAATAAAGGCGACCCCAAAAAAATGTCATTGACTTAAACAGAAAATCTTATGATAAAACTTATGATTAAGCATGTTTCTTACTGCACTCCAAGAACAATTTTAAAAGATTGGGATTACAATTAAAAGGTGCATTAAACACATGTTTTCTTATTGCACTCAAAGAACAGTTTACAATTATTTTACATATTACATATAGCCTTCCATAATCTAGAATAGAATACAAACCTTTATTGACATTGTATTAAATGCTGCATGATTTGTGGTTGCCAATTTTGAAAGGGGAACTGCACTTTTTGGGGATTTTGCTTATCATTCACAATCATAATGAAAGACATGACAACGGGAACATTCATAATTTTTTATATTTCCGTATTTTGATCAATTTAGGAATCACGTTTCATTTTTTTCCAACTACATCACTAATTAAAACTCACTGCAGACATTATGAGAGCCAACAAACATAATAAAACATTCCTTACCGTACAATGTCTGCTGTCTAGGATGCTGACTGTTATAATCTTGTCACCATTCCCGTTTAGATGAACAATGACTCATAATCCTCCAAGCATCTTTCGTGTCCTTTTTCACTATTTGCGGCTCTAAAAAAAGAATTGGAATATTTCACCCAAAACACGTCAAATACTTGAATAACTTGCTCAAAGTATAACGCGGACCTTGCTTTTCATGACAGTATGTGTGATGTGGGGGCATTTAAAGGCCTACTGAAAGCCACTACTACCAACCACACAGTCTGATAGTTTATATATCAATGATGAAATCTTAACATTGCAACACATGCCAATACGGCCGGGTTAACTTATAAAGTGCAATTTTAAAATTCCCGCCACACTTCCGGTTGAAAAACTCCTTTGGATGTGATTTATGCGCGTGACGTCACAAAAGCAACGGAAGTGGTTGGACCCCATCGGACCCGATAGAAAAGCCTCTTGTTTTCTTCGACAAAATTCCACAGTATTCTGGACATCTGTGTTGGTGAATCTTTTGCAATTTGTTTAATGAACAATGGAGGCTGCAAAGAAGAATGTTGTAGGTGGGATCGATCTGTGTATTAGCGGCTAAGTACAATACTTACAGCAACACAACAAGGACTACTTACTACGCCTAGCCGATGCTTGCCACCAAACCCACGGATGAAGTCCTTAGTCGCGCCGTTGATCGCTGGAACGCAGGTGAGCACGGCTGTTGATGGGAAGATGAGGGCTGGCTGGCGTAGGTGGAGCGCTAATGTTTTATCATAGTTCTGTGAGGTCCGGTTGCTAAATTAGCCTTAGCGTCGTTAGCAACAGCATTTTTAATGGACAATGGAGACTGCAAATAAGAAAGTTGTAGGTGCGATCGGTGGAGCGGCGGACTACAGCAACACCAACACCAGGAGGTTGTGTTGTGTTTTGAGCAGGATAGCAGACGCACTACAGTGAGTAAGCCCGCCGCCGCATCTAAGTTAGCTTCTATTTTTTTAGCTTCGCCTAGCTGAATATTATTAATCGTGTATTTACATGTTCATGGTTTAATAGTATTTTTGATCTTCTATCTATCCATCCAGTCAGGTTTTTTTTAAATTTAGTTTCTATCTGCATTTGACACTGCTATGCTATCAAGTTGGCTACGTAGCTAGGTTAGCTTCTATTTTTTTGGCTTCGAAAAGCTGAATATTATTAATCGTGTATTTACATGTTCATGGTTTAATAGTATTTTTGATCTTCTGTCTATCCATCCAGTCAGGTTTTTTTTAATTTAGTTTCTATATGCATTTGAGACTGCTATGCTATCAAGTTGGCTACGTAGCTAGGTTAGCTTCTATTTTTTTAGCTTCGAAAAGCTGAATATTATTAATCGTGTATTTACATGTTCATGGTTTAATAGTATTTTTTATCTTCTGTCCATCCATCCAGTCAGGGTTTTTTAAAATTTAGTTTCTATCTGCATTTGAGACAGATGCTATCATGTTGGCTACGTAGCTAAGTTAGCTTCTTTTTTTTTTTTTAGCTTCGCAAAGCTGAATATTATTAATCGTGTATTTACATGTTCATGGTTTAATAGTATTTTTTATCTTCTGTCTATCCATCCAGTCAGGGTTTTTTTAAATTTAGTTTCTATCTGCATTTGAGACAGATGCTATCACGTTGGCTAAGTAGCTAGGTTAGCTTCTATTTTTTTTTAGCTTCGCAAAGCTGAATATTATTAATCGTGCATTTACATGTTCAGTCACTGTGAATGTCCATTTCGCGTTCTCGACTCTCGATTTCAAGAGGATATAGTATCTGAGGTGGTTTAAAATACAAATCTGTGATCTACAATAGAAAAAGGAGAGAGTGTGGAATCCAATGAGCCAGCTTGTACATAAGTTACGGTCAGAGCGAAAAAAGATACGTCCATCACTGCCTCTCATGTCCTTCACTGTAACGTTCCTCATCTACGAATCTTTCATCCTCGCTCAAATTAATGGGGTAATCGTCACTTTCTCGGTCCAAATCTCTCTCGCTCCATTGTAAACAATGGGGAATTGTGAGGAATACTAGCTCCTGTGACGTCACGCTACTTCCGGTACAGGCAAGGCTTTTTTTTATCAGCGAGCAAAAGTTGCGAACTTTATCGTCGATTTTCTCTACTAAATCTTTTCAGCAAAAATATGGCAATATCGCGAAATGATCAAGTATGACACATAGAATGGATCTGCTATTCCCGTTTAAATAAAAAAAAATCATTTCAGTAGGCCTTTAAAGCGGAGATGCATGTTAGACATCTGGAGGATACGGTCCGCTTGGTAAGCGTGTTCCCTAGCTGGCTGACAAAAGAGAGACTTTGTATTCTTTTTATTTTAGGCAAAGTCCACCAACTAAACTTTGTGTATATAGATGTCTAGCTTTCTAAATTCACCATAATCACAAAATGATGTTTTTTGAGAAAACTAGGTAGCTTTTTGTGGGGCGGTATAGCTCGGTTGGTAGAGTGGCCGTGCCAGCAACTTGAGGGTTGCAGGTTCAATTCCCGCTTCCGCCATCCTAGTCACTGCCGTTGTGTCCTTGGGCAAGACACTTTACCCACCTGCTCCCAGTGCCACCCACACTGGTTTAAATGTAACTTAGATATTGGGTTTCACAATGTAAAGCGCTTTGAGTCACTTGAGAAAAAGCGCTATATAAATGTAATTCACTTCACTTCACTTTATTGTTGTTTTGCTGTTTGTTTTCACAGCTGCTATTTAATAAACTACTACTAAACACAATTAAAACATGGAAACTAAAATATTTTGGCCATATAATCAGAAAAGATGGCATACAAAGACAGCTGATAGAAAGCAAAATAGATGGAAAGAGAATAAGAGGGAGGCCCAGAGCAAAGTGGACCGCCAACATCAAAGACTAGACCAAACTCAACTGCTGCAAATGTGTCAGAACGAAACAAGATCAAGAGGAATGGCGATCTATTGTATTCAACCTGCATTCTGTGGTTGAAACATGAGTTTGTTTTGATCAGCATTTGCCTGTCCTTGCATTTAAATGAACATTGTTAATAGTTTTATTTTAGTAGCAGCCTAATTAGCACCACAATTAACACAATAAGTATTTATTAATGAAGTAATCATCTTGTGCTTATTGTTAGCACATGTCTATGGCCCCGTTTCCATTGCACATCAAATCTGATTTTTTTGCCCTCAAGTGACACAGATCTGATTTTTTTTGCCAGTCTAAACACTCCAAAGTGCTTCAAATCTGATTTTTTGGCATCAGATTCAGGCCACATCAGGTGGTAGGAATTGGAATCCAATTGGAATCTGATCTTTTCAAATGTGACTTCAGTCTAAACACAATGCGACCTAAAAGTGACCCGTATGTGAGTTTTTCGTCAGCTTTGGGCGAGCTACGTTACTCGTGTGCGCCGGGAAAAATGCAGTTGCCAGCGAAAGTGGCACATCCGGTTTTGGTGAGCGAAGTCTATTTAAGACGACCAAATTTTGGGTGCATCACTTGTCAATAGTGCGCAAATAATAAACTATATGTAATCTATGAATATGTATTTTGATTCGGAAAAAATAGCGATTGTTGAAGGACCGATTTCAATCAATTAGTATCGCGGTACTTTATTAGTACCGGTATACCGTACAACCCTAGTTGGTATGATGATTAGTTGACTAGTAGTCATTCAATGAAGCCCTAGTTTTTTGTAACATCTAAAAGGTTGAACCCGCAGCAAGGACAGAAAGTGTGTGTGTAAAGTAAAATGTAAAGTTGTGTTTTGGGCAGCTTTGACATCGAAGACCGGTAAAAAAAAATCTGGATAGGGAACGTGAACAAGAGGCACATTACCTCCTTCAGCTATGACTGGCATGGTGCCCTCGAGCAAGAGACTGCGGTTGGACCGTGTGGCTGCTTGATGTGAATATGTGGGGGTTTGTAACCTTCCCCCCTCCTGCGGCTACTCCCAAAGGTTGTAAAGTAGAGACTAAAGCCCTCATCTCACATAGTGAAAGGATTCTTTGCAATATGCTGTGGAAATAATGTATTGAACTTCACCAAATATTATAGTCAAACTAAATGGTATTAAGAATGGGTTTGGCTCCTGCCTCCAACATTTCCGACAACTTTCACAAGTTTTATTTTAATATCTCCAAAGTTTCGTCTAAGAGGAGAGTCCCTTTAAGCCCTGCACAATCAAGGGCCCTTCAAAGCATCTTATTATTTTGCTCATTGCAAGATCCATCCATCCATCCATTTTCTACCGCTTGTCCCTCTCTGGGTTGCGGGGGCTGCTGGAGTTTATCGCAGCTCCACTCGGGCAGAAGGCGAGGTACACCCTGGACAAGTCGCCAACTCATCACAGGGCCAACAGATGTTTGAATTTAATTTCAAAGTGACACATCTTAACAAATATGGAATGATGGCTTTTCCGAAGTTATCGTTAAAAAAGCTGCTAAGAAAAGCCTTTTGAGATGGTGTATTTAAAAACAAGTTGTTTTTTGTGGGCAGAATAATGACTACAGTCATAAATCACTGACTGGATGCCAATTGTAACATATTTTAGTGACTAAAGTTTTACAAAATATCCAACCACAGATGTAGACCACACTAGGAGAATAAAGGATACAGAGAAAGAGCTGGATGATTTGTTAACATTCTGGAACAAGAAATAATCTAAGAAAATTATTTTGTGAGGCCAATTGCTGACTATTTACCTCCTTAAAATGACGCTTCGTTTCCTAAATCTTTACTGAGCTAAACTCAATCTTAACTCTGCTGGCAGCGCACAAATCTTTGTGATGACATGCTTATGAATTAAACCTTCACGTCTTAAAAAGCAGCACTGCAAAGTCTTCAGAAGTCAACAGGTTTGGCTCATGGGATTGTGCACCACAGGACATGGAAATCCGGGGAAAATTACTCTGTAGATTGAGATTTGGAGGAATGTTATGGCTGCAGGGCTGCAGTAACGCTCACTTGACTGTCAGCACTATACTATGCATGTTAGAGCAAGGAGCACCTGATGTTAATTGACAGTCAGCCTTTGTGTTCACGTGTCATGTCACTTATTTCACCAAGTATGTTTGGTGCTGTATTTCACATACCAGTCATTTTATAGTCATACATCATGTGTTGAAATTTAAGTGTTAGCTTTTAGCATGTTTCCACAGTTTTACATTACAAACATCCTTTGTAGTCTGAATTAATATGTACATAATTTATAGGCAAAGTCCAGTGTGTATCATTTAATCATTTACAAATGTTGACTGTGTGGAAGTTCTGAAAATTGCATCAAACCACAAGGCTCCAAGCAGCCATAAAAGCAAGCAAACGGTCAACAAGCATTACACTATGGCCTCCTTTACGGCTGTGCTAAATAGTTTTAGAAATATCCTGAGTTCAGGAGAGTAAAAAAATAATATTTGAGAGACATCATGTCTTTAGATTTACTGCATTGACCACTAGGCTTTTCTATTTATACTCTCTTGCATGTGTTTGCGACATTTACGGCTCTTAATTACCAGTATGTCTGGAAGAATGTATGGTAGTGGCATTATTATTGGATGATTGAGGTTTGAAAGGTGGGTTACTGTGGATGTGCAGGCTGGTGGACAAGGGGGTGGTCAGAGGACAGGACCTTTCTCAGATGAGTGGCTGTTAACCCCTGACCTTGCTGGTTAAGCCTGCAGGGTGGTGGTGGTGGTCGAGGCGGAAGGCATGCAGGCCGTGGGTGGGTGGGGGGGCTTCACCCTGATGTCTGTCTGGTTCAGGGGCAAATGATGGCAGGCAGAGGGGCCGGCGAGGTGTCTAATCTGTTTTTTGTCTGTAAGGCGTTTTCACCTCCCCCACCATCCTTCCTCTGAGACCAGTGTTTAAGAGGCAGGACAATGTCAAAGGGAAGTGACTTATTTTATGAGCCATTTAAAGGGGATGGTGGTCTCCCCACAAAAGAAAGTCGGAGAAGTAGTGGAGTGTTGATGAATGCCATGACACACAGTCACATGTTTGTTTACAAGGTGCTGTTCCCTTGTTTTGACCACCATAAATGGCTGTTTTCTCCTTCAGAGTTACAGCCTGGCGTTGCGTCTTTTTGGACTTGGACAGTCAAGAGGCCTCTTAAAGAAACATGAAGTTCTCTCATCAGACAAAGACTACATTTATGTCAGTTACTGGAGGGAATTGAATGGCCAAGCTAGCGGTGAATAAGTAACACTAAAACACAAAGTTGAGCATAATGCTGACTTCAATTGGCTCTCACTTTGTTGTGCCTCAGTCTGGAGTATGTTCTACCAGGAAGCCAAGAAATTGGCCTACAAAGTATGCATGAGCTAAGAATCTCGAGGTTTCTGAGTGTATTCAAGCTAACAATACGACATTTGTATAGACATTCCTGTGAAATATCGGCCATCTCACTTTTATTTGTGTACTTTGGTAAGTAGGGCTATTTTCCATGTGGACATAGCTCTTTTGATTGTACTGCTGTGCCGTGTGGCCCCTGCAGGAGGGTGGAGGGCCTGGATGGCAGTTAGACCTAAGAGTTCAGAGTGTGTGTGTACCCTGTGCTCCCAGTGCCTCCAATCATACCGGTACAAAGAGCCATGTGTTGAACAGTGATGTGATGTGTGAATATGTTTAAGTTGGGGCTGCCAACTCTGCTTGCGCATTTCAATGTGTGTACAGGAGGGGGTCTGCTGGGGTGGACAAGGGCTGGAGACTGATGAGTTTGGGGAAAAGACTATGAGAGAAGTCACCGGAGGCCTATATGGACTTGATCCCAGACAAAGTTCAGTTTATGATGCCAGGGTGCATCCTTCTGTTGGACGCTACCTTTTTAACAATTGTCTGTGAGTCACTTCTGACTCTATTCTGCTACTTTGTACTAGTACTTATTCCTATTATTACATAATTTCTTATTTTCAGTATTTTTAAAACAGTAGCTAGATCAGAGGTCTGCAACCTTGACTATCAAAAGAGACATTTTGCTGCCTCTTCCACTAAAGAAAATAGTATAGAGCTGCAAAATATAACACAACTTAAAAACTTTTAAAAGTGTTCATCTTTTTAATTTTTTGTTTTACAGGAAAAGCAATCTGTGAAATTAAACTTTTTCCTTTTCTTATTTTTTTTGGCAAGTATTCATGGTTTGATTACCCAAGGGGTTTCCACACTCAAGAAGCTGAACTGAACACACATGCTGTCAGTCTCTTTTTCTTGCCTTCTTTGCACCTCAAAACCCAGCCTGTGTGCATTCACGGCCTCACAGTCCGAAATTGTAGAACTCTTTTTTAAGAATGCAAACTTTTCTCACTTCTGGGTTAAAAAAAATCTGAGGGGGCCACAACAAGCAGGCAGAAAAGCTGCATGCAGCTCCAGAGCTGTGTGTTGGAGACCACTGAGCGAGATTAATAGACAGTTCAATCTAGTTAACACTTACAGTATGACTTGCACAATGGGGAATAGCAAGAATGTGAAATAAGATGATTTAATTACTGTGCAATCGCAGAGCTCTCAATATGTTTTTGTTGTTTTTTTTGGAATGAAAGCTCTTACCCTTGACATGTGAGTTATGCAAGTTGCAAGACCCTGTGCACACACAACTCTAGTTGCGGAAAAGTAACCAGTGTTGTTGCATACCTGGCGTGAAAGAAGCCCTGTGTTCTCCAAAAGGCCAGCAGCCACCATTTGAAACAAAACATCATTACAGCTGCAACTTTGCATTATTTTTTCCCTTGCTGCTTCTTCGTAATTATTGTCAAAATGTACACGTGACAGTTTCTGATGTGTCAAAGTTACACGTGTGTTATGAGAAGTGAATAATTCGCAGAGGTGTCAATAGACTCGATTGACATTGGCAGTTGTTCCCCAGATAATGTACGTCTTTTCAGGATCACTTCAAAAATACCAATAACCCTTGCTTCCTTCTTTGATGCTAAGACTTGATTCACCATGGAATTTACATTTATTTAAAATTGAATTCTTGGTGATTTGTGGGTTTAGGTGAAGAGTGACAATTTGAAGTTAATTTGCATCAACATGCACTTAGCTGGACTCCATTACCTTACATAGCTAATCCTCTCACCTTTCAATCATGGCTGGATTCTCATCTTTTATGAGTTAAGTGTTGAACTTAATTTCTAGTTGATGGGGTTATTGCATGGTATTTTTAATGAACAAATTGCAGTGTTCCCCATACATTCCTTTTTTGAACTGACACAAATAAGTTTGGTGGTAGCTGTTAGTTGGCGGTATGTATAGTGACTCATCTCCTAATACCCATGCGATACGCATTAAAAGTGAAAGACAGGAACTTTGAAGTGGTTTTACACCATGTATTTACTCGGTAATCAAAAACAAACTGTCATGCCATTAAATGCACACGTGTCATGGCAAGTTATGCACATTTGATGAGGTCATGTAGAACCTTGCAACCCACTACCAAACACTGAAATATTGTAAGGTATTTTCTTTTCTAAAACATAATTGCCTAAGAGGTTTTGCCTGATTAGTGCCTTCAATGCCACTTGTTGCTTTGACATGAAATTGAGACATTTATCTTAAAGAAGAAATACATAAAAACACCCATATGGTCTTTTGACACCAAAGTGTGTGAGAATTTTTCTGATTCAATAATAGTGTGATGCAAGGTCTTGTTCTTACATACTTCCTTTCTCATCTCTTTCAGCAGCGTCCCTCAAAGTTTGTCCGCAGGGTTACTCCTGCTGCACGGTGGAGATGGAGGAGAAGCTGAGCCAGCAGAGTCACTATGAGATCAAAGCTCCTGTCTCCAGGCTTAGCACCAATCTACAGTCCACCTTCCGACAGAGGCACGGTCACTTTGACAGTAAGCAAACACACTTACGCAAAGGATCACACGGAAACACCAGCCGCCTTTCAAGCTACATTTGCCACAGAGTGTGCCTATATTTACAACAGTAGCGCACATGCTGCTTGATTTTTGACAGACGTTCCCACCTGCCAGGACATTGCCCTGAGCGGAGACAGTCAGTCTATGACCACTGGCCTGTCCACCTGTCTCTCAACATCTAAGTTCGCTCCCTCAGCGGCCCCCTCTACTGGCTTTCCTTCTCTAGAGAGACACACATGCTCGCAGGCGGACCACACACATCAACCCATGCAGTCTTCCCTGTGCTTACTGTTCCTGTGTGTTTGAGCACATGTGTGTATGCTTGCAAATAGTGGGATCAGATTTCAGTTGTAGAGGGCGGAAGCACATGGGAACATGCAACATTGCTGAATCACAGAGGAAGTAGGGTCGCTTTTTGTCTGCTGAGCCACTGAACGACTGCTGGGATTCTGATGGACAGAGACCTGGTGATATTGAAGAACGGGCAGTCGTTTAAAGGCCTACTGAAACCCACTACTACCGACCACACAGTCTGATAGTTTATATATCAATGATGAAATATTAACATTGCAACACATGCCAATACGGCCGGGTTAACTTATAAAGTGCCATTTTAAATTTCCCGCGAAACTTCCGGTTGAAAACGTCTATGTATGATGACGTATGCACGTGACGTCAATCGTTGAAACGGAAGTATTCGGACACCATTGTATCCAATACAAAAAGCTCTGTTTTCATCGCAAAATTCCACAGTATTCTGGACATCTGTGTTGGTGAATCTTTTGCAATTTGTTTAATGAACAATGAAGACTGCAAAGAAGAAAGCTGTAGGTGGGATCGGTGTATTAGCAGATGGCTGCAGCAACACAACCAGGAGGACTTTGACTTGGATAGCAGACACGCTATCCGACGCTAGCCGCCGACCGCATCGATGATCGGGTAAAGTCCTTCGTCGCTCCGTCGATCGCTGGAACGCAGGTGAGCACGGGTGTTGATGAGCAGATGAGGGCTGGCTGGCGTAGGTGGATAGCTAATGTTTTTAGCATAGCTCTGTGAGGTCCCGTAGCTAAGTTAGCTTCAATGGTGTCGTTAGCAACAGCATTGTTAAGCTTCGCCAGGCTGGAAAGCATTAACCGTGTAGTTACAGGTCCATGGTTTAATAGTATTGTTGATTTTCTGTCTATCCTTCCAGTCAGGGGTTTATTTCTTTTGTTTCTATCTGCAGTTAAGCCCGATGCTATCACGTTAGCTCCGTAGCTAAAGTGCTTTGCCGATGTATTGTCATTGAGATAAAAGTCACTGTGAATGTCCATTTCGCGTTCTCGACTCTCATTTTCAAGAGGATATAGTATCCGAGGTGGTTTAAAATACAAATCCGTGATCCACAATAGAAAAAGGAGAAAGTGTGGAATCCAATGAGCCCTTGTACCTAAGATACGGTCAGAGCGAAAAAAGATACGTCCTGCACTGCACTCTAGTCCTTCACTCTCACGTTCCTCATCCACGAATCTTTCATCCCCGTTCAAATTAATGGGGTAATCGTCGCTTTCTCGGTCCGAATCGCTCTCGGTGCTGGTGTAAACAATGGGGAAATGTGAGGAGCCTTTCAACCTGCGACGTCACGCTACTTCCGGTACAGGCAAGGCTTTTTTTATCAGTGACCAAAAGTTGCGAACTTTATCGTCGATGTTCTCAACTAAATCCTTTCAGCAAAAATATGGCAATATCGCGAAATGATCAAGTATGACACATAGAATGGATCTGCTATCCCCGTTTAAATAAAAAAAAATTCATGTCAGTAGGCCTTTAAGCAAAGCATAGAGAAAGTGTTGAATTTCAAATGTGATGGATGGATGGGATGGGATGGGATGGGATGTGATGAAACTGGTCATGTTGAAATATAGGTGTAGCAGGTATGTCTGTGTTATTATGTCTGTCGTATGTGCGCGCCTGTGTATAGGCGGGTCACAGACCTTTACATCTTGCGTGTCTGTGAAAGAGAGCAAAGGATTGTCAGTAACAGGGTGCGTGTGTATTGCAGCCAGATGTGAACAGGAATGTGACGTGTCGGAATGCAGTGGCAGCTCGCTACGTCCCACCCCTCTCTTTCTCTTCTCGCTGGCCTTTGTCCCTATCTCATGCCTTTCCTGACATTGCCAGAACACTCCTTTCCCTTCCCTCTTTCCGTTTGTTCATTCTCATGTCTAAGATGCTCTTAGGTTAGCAAGTGTTATTTGTAAAATACTTTGAGAGCAGCAAAGGTTTATATTTGTATTATTATACAATATACAAGCAGTTCTTGTTTTACATTAAGCGTTATGACATTTAATGGTTACGACACACTCCCATCTATTATTAATGCTGTACAGAAAGAAAAACAACCAGTGCGTAGGCGAAAGGATACGTTGTCGCGGGTCACTACACTGAGGAAGGGCATCACTTTTAGTCTTTTAATTAACTTGTTGCCCTTCATTATGTCCCAGACTCTACTGATGGCAGTGCATCAAAGAAAAGGAAAGTGAAAACTTTTGTAATTAGTAAGAATGGGCACCAAAACCTGGTTCAATAATTGTACCAGTGCAGACGGAAGCAGTGGTACCCACACCGGAAAAAGAAGAAGTCTCAGCCACCTGCAAAGTGAGGTCTTATAAATAATTTAGCATTCTGATAGAAGCTCACTGAATCCGACACTCTTTTTAATCATATTACAATTCTCAAAACGCCAACAGCAACCCTCATAACACCGCTAGTCCTGCAGCGCTAGGATAGCTAGTTTCCACAACAACAACACAGCAGTCTTAATTTCCCCTCAGGGATTAATAAAGTATTTCTGATTCTGATTCTGAGTCATCATTTTGCACTAATGACGGTTACAAAAAGCAAAATTGTATTCACAAACCCTCATAGTTACGAGCATCAATATTAAAAAAGTCACATTTTGCATGTTTTCTATGTTCTGTATTACTGCAATAATTATGACCATTTGTTGGGGATGTTATTACATATTTTTTATGTATTAAATGTATGTAATTGAAGTATTATTAGTCTGTTCAATTTGAATGTCACAAAATAACATAATAAAAATTATTTCAAATTTTGTTTTGTTCATCCACAAAAATTAGTATGTTTTAAATTTTTAAGTAGCGGTTCAGTTTCCCTTTAAACAACACTAACAGTGTTTTTCAAGTACCAATTTAGTACTGGCGTCAGTTAAAAGGTAAACAATATCCATCCCTAGTAATTATTCATTAGGAGAGTGAAAGACCAAATGAACACATGCCTGAAATATGTTGACTTGTTAGTCCTTTTGTCTTATTAATGTGCTATTCTAAGATGGAAGTATTTTGGTGAAAAGAAAGCTCCTTTCTGCAGAGTGCGCATAAAACTTTGTTGGTCAACTGTTTCATGTTTTTTGGAGGGTACTCAAATTTCCTACGGAGAGAGTGAACGTGCTGTATTTTGCGCAGCTAATGTTCTTTTTGCATGAAAAACTTTGAACAGAATAATAATGACAATGGATTCCTCCACATTAAAGTATTATTATTGTAATTTTGACAACTGTAGAAATTTGACTTCGTAAAATCCTTAGAAATTGACGACAAACTTTTGCTGCATGCTTCAATCAACCAAACTTTATGTCACACTTTTAATGCACAGGCAATTGGCAACACAAAGTGCTTTGCACCAAAACCTAGAAGTGATGGTTGACACTTGGTCTAACCTGTTGCGCCCAATTTCAAGAATTTGAAAGTATTTGTGGACAGTAATGACCACAGGGATACAAATTAGTAGTAATTCCCTCTTTTCCATTACTTTTTCATTTAGTTATTGGATCTTTTTTTACTGTGAAATGGAATGTATGTATGTATGTATGTATGTATGTATGTATGTATGTACAAACCCCGTTTCCATATGATTTGGGAAATTGTGTTAGATGTAAATATAAACGGAATACAATGATTTGCAAATCCCTTTCAACCCATATTCAATTGAATGCACTACAAAGACAAGATATTTGATGTTCAAACTCATAAACTGTATTTTTTTTTTGCAAATAATAATTAACTTAGAATTTCATGGCTGCAACACGTGCCAAAGTAGTTGGGAAAGGGCATGTTCACCACTGTGTTACGTCACCTTTTCTTTTAACAACACTCGATAAATGATTGGGAACTGAGGAAAGTAATCGTTGAAGCTTTGAAAGTGGAATTCTTTCCCATTCTTGTTTTATGTAGAGCTTCAGTCGTTCAACAGTCCGGGGTCTCCGCTGTCGTATTTTACGCTTCATAATGCGCCACACATTTTCGATGGGAGACAGGTCTGGACTGCAGGCGGGCCAGGAAAGTTCCCGCACTCTTTTTTTACGAAGCCACGCTGTTGTAACACGTGCTGAATGTGGCTTGGCATTGTCTTGCTGAAATAAGCAGGGGCGTCCATGAAAAAGACGGCGCTTAGATGGCAGCATATGTTGTTCCAAAACCTGTATGTACCTTTCAGCATTAATGGTGCCTTCACAGATGTGTAAGTTACCCATGCCTTGGGCACTAATGCAACCCCATACCATCACAGATGCTGGCTTTTAAACTTTGCGTCGATAATAGTCTGGATGGTTGGCTTCCCCTTTGGTCCGGATGACACAATGTCGAATATTTCCAAAAACAATTTGAAATGTGGACTCGTCAGACCATAGAACACTTTTCCACTTTGCATGAGTCCATCTTAGATGATCTTGGGCCCAGAGAAGACTTGCACTTACAGATGTAGCGACAAACTGTATTTAGTGACAGTGGTTTTCTGAAGTGTTCCTGAACCCATGTGGTGATATCCTTTAGAGATTGATGTCTGTTTTTGATACAGTGCCGTCTGAGGGATCGAAGGTCACGGTCATTCAATGTTGGTTTCCGACCATGCCGCTTACGTGGAGTGATTTCTCCAGATTCTCTGAACCTTTTGATGATATTATGGACCGTAGATGTTGAAATCCCTAAATTTCTTGCAATTGCACTTTGAGAAACGTTGTTCTTAAACGGTTTGACTATTTGCTCTAGCAAGTTGTGGACAAAGGGGAGTACCTCGCCCCATCCTTTCTTGTGAAAGACTGAGCATTTTTTGGGAAGCTGTTTTTATACCCAATCATGGCACTCACCTGTTCCCAATTAGCCTGCACACCTGTGGGATGTTCCAAATAAGTGTTTGATGAGCATTCCTCAACTTTATCAGTATTTATTGCCACCTTTCCCAACTTCTTTGTCACGTGTCGCTGGCATAAAATTCTAAAGTTAATGATTATTTGCAAAAAAAAAAAGTTTATCAGTTTGAACATCAAATATGTTGTCTTTGTAGCATATTCAACTGAATATGGGTTGAAAATGATTTGCAAATCATTGTATTCCGTTTATATTTACATCTAACACAATTTCCCAACTCATATGGAAACAGGGTTTGTATATATATATACACAATATGTATATATGTATATATATATATATATATATATGTATATATATATATATATATATATGTATATGTATATATATATATATATATATATATATATATATATATATATATATATATATATATATATATATATATATATATATATATATATATATATATATATATATATATATATATATATGTGTATATATATATATATATATATGTATATATATATATATATATATATGGTGTGATAGTTTAATAACTTATAAACACATGCTTACCTCAGCTAAAGCTAATTATTACTCAAATCTCATCCACCTCAACAAAAATGATCCTAAATTTTTGTTTAGTACAGTAGCATCGCTAACCCAACAAGGGACTCCTCCCAGTAGCTCCACCCACTCAGCAGATGACTTTATGAATTTCTTTAGTAAGAAAATTGAAGTCATTAGAAAAGAGATTACCGGTAAAGACAATGCATCTCAGCTACAACTGGGTTCTATTAACACAAATACGACTGTATATACGACGGATACCGCCCTCCAAAATAGTTTGTCTCTCTTTGATGAAATAACATTGGAGGAATTGTCAAAATGTGTAAATGGGACAAAACAAACAACATGTTTACTTGACCCAATTCCTGGGAAACTTATCAAGGAGCTTTTTGTATTATTAGGTCCATCAGTGTTAAATATTATAAACTTATCACTTTCCTCTGGCACTGTTCCCCTAGCATTCAAAAAAGCGGTTATTCATCCTCTACTCAAAAGACCTAACCTCGATCCTGATCTCTTGGTAAACTACCGGCCAGTGTCCCATCTTCCGTTTATCTCGAAAATCCTCGAAAAAATTGTCGCACAGCAGCTAAATGAACACTTAGCGTCTAACAATCTCTGTGAACCTTTTCAATCCGGTTTCAGGGCAAATCACTCTACGGAGACAGCCCTCGCAAAAATGACTAATGATCTATTGCTAACGATGGATTGTGATGCTTCATCTATGTTGCTGCTTCTTGATCTTAGCGCCGCTTTCGATACTGTTGATCATAATATTTTATTAGAGCGTATCAAAACGCGTATTGGGATGACAGACTTAGCCTTGTCTTGGTTTAACTCTTATCTTACTGACAGGATGCAGTGTGTCTCCCATAACAATGTGACCTTGGACTATGTTAAGGTAACGTGCGGAGTTCCCCAGTGTTCGGTTCTTGGCCCTGCACTCTTTAGTATTTACATGCTGCCGCTAGGTGACATCATACGCAAATACGGTGTTAGCTTTCACTGTTATGCTGATGACACCCAACTCTACATGCCCCTAAAGCTGACCAACATGCCGGATGTTTGCAAACACACCGTCAATGCCTGAAAGGTGATTGGCGTAGAATGAGGAAGTGTTGTTGTGTGTCCGGCGGGTAAGCGCGAAGTCACGGAGACGAAAGTGTGTACACGGGAGGTAAACCTGTTGGAATTGCGGCATTTGTTATCATTACATTGGTAATAAAGTTAATAATAGTTTCAGACTTTGTGTGATTTCTTCCAGGGGCTACAATATATTATATTACTTTGATTTGTTTTCAAGTAAAAAAAAATACCCCAACTTATTTTCAAGGTGTGGCGGTAATAAAAATGCCATGGCGGTCCGCCACATTCAATTTCATTAAGGGGAAACCCTGTGTGTGTGTGTATATATACAGTATATATATATTAGGGCTGCAACAACTAATCGATTAAATCGATTAAAATCGATGATAAAAATAGTTGGCGATTAATTTAGTCATCGATTCGTTGGATCTATGCTAAGCGCATGCGCAGAGCCTATGTTTATTTAAATTTTTTAATTTTTTTATAAACCTTTATTTATAAACTGCAACATTTACAAACAGCTGAGAAACAATAATCAAAATAAGTATGGTGCCAGTATGCTGTTTCTTTTTCAATAAAATACTGGAAAGGATAGAAATGTAGTTTGTCTCTATTATCCGATTATTAATCGATTAATCGAAGTAATAATCGACAGATTCATCGATTACCAAATGAGTTGTTAGTTGCAGCCCTAATATATATATATATATATATATATATATATATATATATATATATATATATATATATATATATATATATATATATATATATATATATATATATATATATATATGTATATATATATATGTATACTGTATACTGCCAAGGTATCTTGGCAGTCTAGGGGAGACCCTGTATATTTATGTGTATGCATATACATATGTATATGTGTGTGTGTGTGTGTGTGTGTGTGTGTATATATATATATATATATATATATATATATATATATATATATATATATATATATATATATATATATATATATATATATATATATATATATATATATATATATATATATATATATATATATGCGTGTGTACAGTATGTGTGCATATATACAGTATATATGTATATATGCATTTTCTAGGATTTACCAATTTTGTAACAGTTTATATTTAATTTGTTATGTGTTTATCTTTCTGGTTGTTAGTTGAACTACAACCCTTTACAGCACAATAATAAAAGTGAAAAGGTAAATAAATAGCTGTGGATTTTTTTATTTTTTTTTGCATAAGGGTCAATGGTGAAAAATGTATTAAATAGTAATTTTTTCGCATAAGCGTTTTACTCATTTATACCAAATTCACTTGAATAGTCGTTGTTGTGCAATTATGTTGCTACAGTAAATATTTAACCACATCCAAAATTAGCTATAAAGTACAGTGTATTACAGTTTGGTAGTTGGCCTCAAGGGGGCAGCCCTGATTTGATAGTGAAATTGCAGCCTGCTTCTCATTTACCTGTGGTGCCACCCCCCATCACTGTAGGAAGTTGGCGGTTTTACCCGTACTGTTAGATGTGGGATCTCTTTACAATGGCTTGTTGTGCTTTCTTCCACATGCACCATTTGACACCTCTTACAATTATTTTCTGTTACGCCGCCCCTCTCCTACCGCTTCCCGGTACCTTGGAATCGATACCAGTACTTTTGTGTGTTCATGTTATAAAACATGTTTTTTTTTTTGTGCAATAATGAAATCTTAAAATGTTTAAATGTAATATTTATTTCTCTTTTTCAATCCAACATAAAATATATCAAAACAATATCCAAGTATTTGTATAGTAACATGTTCGCAATTGTTTGGCAAATTTCTTCAACATAAAAACACTTAACTACAATAATGCAGTGTTATTTTCTTAGTATTGCACAAATTAAAACCCGGCTCCACGTACTCCTTTCCTTTTCCATCTGGAAAATATGTGCTGGGGATCCATGGAGGCAATTAAGGCAATTAAGTTAAAAACAAATGAGCAAAAGAGGAAGGAGTAAAAATAAAAAACAAAAAAATTGTTTGCAAAATGATCAAATTACAAATGAAAGTGAAGTAAATATTTACATTAACATTACTAAGTACAGTACGAGGAACCGAGCTGGTTATGCGGGTTAAGCTATTGCAAGTTAAAATGCAAAGCTAACATATTCTTTTACAGTAGGCTTTTTACCGGGAGCAGACGTAGAGGATGATGATGTCGCTGTTATCATCACCAAATGGTAACGCCATTTCCTCCACTGTGTTGTTGACTGCTGTCGAGTTGCTGAAGGTGCCAAATTCAGGAATTGCAGTCATACATCTAACTTGGCTGCACTCTTCAGCCATGAGAAAAATCCTGTGTTTATCCAGGTGCTTCCTCAGATTAGAAGTATTCCCGCCACTTGCCTTGATTTTGGCGTCCCAAATATTGCGTAATCTGCATCGGCCTCGCATTTGGAAAAGATGAGCCACACTTTTGAGCGTTTTCTCTTTGGCATGGTTGGGTTTTTGTCATCAAACACTGATGGGTTGCAAGATTACTAAGAGCATTTCCGCTTCGAAATCACCTGTTTTCCTCTCAAGTGCTAGCAAGTACTCGCCAGTGTCAATTGCCAATTTCAAACAGAAGCGACGTTACGCTCAACCCAGGCACCGAAACCTGGCACAGCTAGATCTTATGTGAATCAGTGGTACCGGCTGGTTTCGGTCGGTGCCAAAAAAGTACCGGATCCGGTGCCCAACTCTATTGACAAAAGACATTTTTATTTTATAAATGTAGTTAAACCGGATGTATAGTGCCGTAGCGCTTTTATCTTGAAGCCGGAAAAGTGTGCAATTGGTTTGAGAAAGTGTCTTGACATGTTTTGATGTTGGATCGACTGTTAACAACAATAACGTATGTTTTAATTGTTTTTAGTTCAATTTTTTACCTTTTACACATATTTTACCACAATAGAATGTTAACTAAATACAAAGTCTCTCACATTTATTGGTGCAATATATCTTCAGACACTTTTGACCAGTATTTTAGGTCAACGCATGATAATTGTGTAAATAATAATACCTGGGATTTATATAGCGCTTTTCTAAGTACCCAAAGTCGCTTTACATGTTAAAAACCCATCATTCATTCACACCTGGTGGTGGTAAGCTACTTTCGTAGCCAAAGCTGCCCTGGGGTAGACTAAATGTATCAATACATGCTTTAAGTTCATCATGCTTGTGCAAGGTACTTTTTTGAAACCTTCAATTTGTTAGCGCAGTTAGACCGGATGTAGCGCACCACTCTATTATTGTGAAGCGGGGAAATGTGCTGCTGTTCTCAGTTTGATGTGTGGAGGCGACTTGAAGCTGTTTAAATGAAATAGCGAGAGTGCCTCTTAAGTTGCAACTGATGTCGTGTTTGTAAATTGATGTTACATCGATGATGTCGTTCATAACAACACAAGCAGATGACATGCTTTGTGAGTGTGTGGATTGTTCTTGCTAGTTTTAGCTTTGTAGTTTAGTCGCTGTTTCAAGTGACCGCCTCAACCTTGTTAAAGATGGGGCGGTTGCGTGTTTAGAGGATGATTGAGTGGTCCCGAACACATTTTATCAAACACATTTTATCAAACAAATGTTCCTTCTCCTCAGATTGACAGCATTTCACTCACATTTATGTCAATTTCCGTGATATGATACCTTTAACAACGGATTTCGTTTTGATGGCCAATTCTGTGACTCCGTCCTCTGTTACGTCAACGCGGAAACCATATGCCTTATTTTTTGTTGAGTTCAGGGATTATTGAATCGGCATACCAGCGATGTGTCGAATAAAACTTAGCAACCATAGTAAGATCCCAAACTTCTAGTAGTCATGCTTATTTTTCACTCATTCGCTCCTAATCCGTTCCACCGTTACAAGCTCTGGAATTTGCATATCCACATTGCAGACATGCATCTTCTGCTGCAGACAATATTGTGTGTATTGCTTACATCATCACAACATTCTGTTTTGGCAGTGCTGTTTTGGTGATCATAGTCTTTTTTCGGCAGTGCATCATTGGTCAATAGTGCGCAACAAATAAAGTTAAGTTAAAGTCCCAACGATAGTCACACACACACACACACACACACACACACACACACACACACACACACACACACACACACACACACACACACACACACACACACACACGCACACTAGGTGTGGTGAAATATCCTCTGCAGTTGACCCATCACCCCCTGGGAGGTGAGGGGAGCAGCGAGCAGCAGCGGTGGCTGCGCTCTGGAATAATTTGGTGATTTAACCCCCAATTCCAACCCTTGATGCTGAGTGCCAAGCAGGAAGGCAATGGGTCTCATTTTTATAGTCGTTGGTATGACTGTACCAACCTGCTGGTGTTAATGTCTATGTTCATGTATTATTGATATTAATTTCCCCATAATCGTGAACACACATGCATGAAAGGGGATTGGCTGTGAATGAGGGAATACGTGTTGGAATTGGGAAGTTAGCATAAGATTTCCAATACAAGTTAAAAAAGAGCGTGGACTTCACTGTGACTTCTTCTGGAGGCTACAAAACAATGTATTATATATTTTTGTTACATTAAAAAACCCTTATTTCTAAGGTGTGGCAGGTTTTTTTTTGCTGTGATGGGCTGCCACAATCAACATTAAAAGGCAACCCTTCACTTAACCTACAAAACAAATATAAACAAAACAATTAGCGCTGATTGTATTTTTCATCAAAATGAGGAAGTCAGGATTAATGGCTACAATAAGCAATACGCACGTTTTGTAGTGCAAAGCTTTTCAAAGCGGGGTTTGAAGCTTTATCCTGTGATAAAATGGCAACCAAGGTAATCAAAAAGGTCAACCAACGAACGAGATTTCTCTATAGAATCTCCTCTCTGGTCAACAAAAGAACCGTGAAGATTCTGGCGGGAACTCTCGTTCAACCCTTTTTCGATTACGCATGCACCTCCTGGTACCCTAGCACCTCCAAAACCCTCAAATCTAGACTCCAAACATCCCTGAACAAGCTAGTCAGGTTACTTTTAGACCTCCACCCCAGATCACACCTCACCCCAACCCACTTCTCCAAAGTGGGCTGGCTCAGGGTGGAGGACAGAGTAAAACAACTTGCACTGAGCCTAGTCTATAAAATCCGCTACACCTCCCTGATACCGAAGTACATGTCAAACTACTTCCTTAACGTAAATGACCACCATAACCACAACATCAGAGGGAGCTCCACTAACCACGTTAAACCCAGATTCCGATCTAACAAAGGTCTTAACTCATTCTCTTTCTATGCTACATCAATGTGGAATGCACTCCCAACAGGTGTAAAAGAAAGGGCATCTCTATCCTCCTTCAAAACCGCACTAAAACAACACCTCAAGGCAACTTCAACCCTAAACTAACACCCTCCCTTCCACATCATACCTCTTCGGATTGTAAATAATCAAATGTAAATAATCAAATGTAGACACTTTTTCTTATACTTTCTGATTTCTCTCTCTGTGTCCACTACCTGCTGTACATATCCTACCAAGTCAGTCCTACACTGTTCCAATGTCCATTTCTCTGATGATGCAATTGTTGATGACTGAAGTGTTGATACCAACCAATCCTAAACCCTCCGCCCCCTCCATATCCCACACCCCGGATTGTAAATAATGTAAATAATTTATTGTATATACTCTGATGATTATCTTGTGTGATGACTGTATTATGAAAATAGTATATATCTGTATCATGAATCAATTTAAGTGGACCCCGACTTAAACAAGTTAAAAAACTTATTCGGGTGTTACCATTTAGTGGTCAATTGTACGGAATATGTACTTCACTGTGCGATCTACTAATAAAAGTTTCAATCAATCAATCAAAATACTGATTAAACAGGCCCGCCCAACTATTTGAGAAGAACTGGCGTATAGTGACATGTTCAGGTGGCTGTGCTATTATTTACTCTTTACATGCCAAGACACCCAGAAGCAAAGCTTCCTGTCAGGGCAGCTGGCACACAAAGTGCATTTTTTTCTATTAACTGTTGGTGAAGATGACAGGAACAGTGATGTCATACGTGTATAAACACAGCTGCAAATGTCAATGAAAACAGACACAACTCCATGCCTTACGCACTAACAAACCCAGGAAGTGGTGTCTGTGATTAGGCCGGCTCTCACCGTACGCCTGGAGCTGGAAGTCATGGCCAATTAGGAGCCAGAAATAGTTCTCTTCCCTCTGTGTTCGCCATGGCCTCAGCCTGTCCAGCAGCGCAGGCCTATATGTGGGACTTAAGCATGCGGATTAAGGCTTCTTACAAGCGACACCCATTGCCTGAGATCCAGCAGCAGGAGGGACGGAATCACATCTCATGAGAAAAGAGTCAGGAGCGAGGACTAATTGGCACAAATAGGGGTGCAATTACTTCTTGGGTTGGGATGGGGAGGAGCAGAGTTTAAAGGAACTCAGTTGGGCATGCGAGGAAGAGGAAGTAGGAGGTTGGAGTGGGAGGAGTTCCGCTGCCCTGTTCCTGTGATGGATTAAAATCATTACTCTTAATTTAGGGCTCCTATGCTTCATGTGTGAAGATTTTGACACAAGATTTTGGTCTGCATTTTACACATCCTGTGTAACCTTTCAGTCATTTTGCAACAACCACACCATAGTTCCTTAGCCGATAATGACAATGCAAGCTGTCATGTCTCTACATTTTCTTCATCCCTCTTCGCTGACTTTAAACTTGTTGCCACAACAACATTCCACCATCGGAGGGGTGGACCTTTTTGTTTTAGTCAATTAAGAGTAGAACATGGTTTCTTGTCCTCCGCTGTGTGTGTTAGACTGTGAGTGACTTGGGGGGCTGCAGTGTTTCCGGTATCCTTGGCAACACAGTGGGGATTTGGAGTTAAAAAAGCCCTCAATTTAACCCACCCCATGCTGCCCTCATCCCTTCCCTTTTCCTCATTTTTTCTTTTTAGTGTGTCAGTCTGGAGTGGAAGTGACAGCATCATGAGGGGGTTGTTTGTGCGCGCACATGCTGGTGGCAGGGAGCGTTTAGTGTCTCCTTCTGTGAGAGCATGGGAACTTTACATTTCAAAAGCGAACAGAGGACACCCGGAGAAACTCTAGCGAGATAGAAGTTTTGTGTGCACAGAGCAGCCAGGAGGAGAGGAGCGTGTGTGGATAGAAAGGAGATGTGTGAAAGAGGGCGGAGCATACGCGCGCTTGCATGCACGACTGGAGGTGAAGCATTTTTCAGTGACTCTGTGGAATTCTCATTTTGTTCAGATTAAGAGAGTCGGGGGGTTAAGGGGGGCTGGATTATTGGAGGGTGAGATGAGGAGGAGGGTGATGGACATTCCTCAGGATGAAGTAGGTCATTGTTCCCTGTCTAGTGAAGAGAGCGTTCTGAAGGAACTGATGAAGTGAAAGCAGTGTAAGGAGGGAGACTCAGGGATGGGTGGGGGGGCGTACAGGTCCATATATGGCCGGGGAGAGGGTTCTCATTATTCAGTAATCCTATTGAAAATGCCTCTGAAGGACAGTCCAAGAGAAGCCCGAAGAAAAGGAAAGCGAATGGAATGTGACAACAGAAAAATGCCATTGATGATGGTCAGTGTAAAGCGGCTTGATGTTGTGAGACATCTCTGCTGAATGGTCTGCGGAGACGAGGAGCAGAGAGTCAGACAGAAGGACTCCGTCTCAGCACTTCATTTTTCAACATGCACAATTTTATCATTGATGGATATTTGTATTACAAGAGTTTATCTTTTGGCTCCACGTGTTAATATCAACTCAACTGCATTGTTCTTATCCAATAAAATGTGTGAGGAAATGGTTCAGTTTGACAAAAAAGGTGACGTTACAGTACGGATCTGCAAGAGCTGGATCATTGGCTTTCTGGTAATAAGTGTCACTGAACTTTCTACATAATATTTCATTATTTTACCAGTGTCAGTGCACAAAATTCAAATTGTTAAGCATTATTTCCCTTTTTACATAATTAACATTACTTTTGCTTTATTTTTTCATATTTTTTCAATTTCTGGTCAGGACTACATCTTAGTCTGCTATCGCCTGCCTCTTGATACTTGGCATTAATGTCCTGCGCACAACACCATAAGGGCCATTCCACCCAATCAGCACCATTTGCTTGTTGTAACGCTCTTAACATAAATTTGCGTTTCTCTGTTACCTTTTATGTCAACTCTATATCACATAATACACTTATTCAACTTCTAACAAGACTGTGCTGAGATTTTAACCCCCCCAGTCTTAGGTGAAGTATCATTAAATATACAGAAACATAAATGAGTGAACTTACTTTTGGCCTTGTTAAGGTCTGCAGAGGATGTGATTGATGCAACTTCCTGTGGACCATGTGACTTTTTTCAGAAGGGGTACATGTGTTAGGGTAACACGACTGAGGCAAGAGCCAGGAACACGACTAAAGTGTACAATTAGGTTTTTTTTTCTTTCTTTTTTTATTGAAAATGTACATAAGGTATATATTAGGGTTAAGGAGCTACACAAATATGCAAATACATTTGAGGGATTTCAATGTAAAATCTAGTTTTATGAAGTGGAAACAGGCAACTGATGTTATTATAGTGTTTATAGTAGGGAAAGTAACAACATTTTTACTCAATGTTCTTGATTTTCTAAACCAGGGTTTTCAAACTCATTTTAGGTCAGGGGCCACATGGAGGTAAATCTATTCCCACATGGGCCGGGCTGGTAAAATCATGACATAATAACTTTAAAATACAACAACGGCATCTTCCGATTGTTTTGTTTTATTTTGGCCCAAAATTGAACAAGCACTTTCTGAACATGTACATATCACAAATAATTCTCTTGCCTCAAGTTAGTTGAAAATTATGACAAAAAAATTGGTGTAGTCGCAAAAACACCATGAAGAACACAGTTATCTTACACTTTGTCTCAGTGTATCTACAAATCCATTAAACTTTATGTCACAACCTATCTGGTATTGAACAAAATACAAAATAGATAATAAATAACAAAAACCCTTCTGTGTAACAAATACCTCATTTGTCATTTCCACGTATTAATCTTATGCTAACTCCACAAACCATACAAACGGAGGTAGAAACTATTTAAGAGGGTTAAGTTACTATCTGCCTCATAGACATCACTGTGTATTCACAGAAAAATACAAGCTGTGCAATGCATGAACAATTTTAACAAACCAAAAGTATGAACTAAGAGATTGAGAATTGCAGTAAATTAAGCACTGTTCACTTTCTTTAAATTTCCACAGAAGAAAATCATTTTTACAGAGCTAGTATATTTTGTCTCATGCAGCATTTTAAATGGGGTTACCAATTGTTTATTTTACTCCTGAAACCTGGCATCTTTTAGCTTTCACAAATGCATCATTATCAGGTGTCACATCTTGAGTGGCAGTCAATTTCAGGATGTTATTCAAGTGCTTGTGCGTGAGCCTTAGACGCGTAGCTTTGTTCTATTGATGCTTAGTACAGAGAAAACTTGCTCACAAAGATATGTGGCTTTCCATTCACTTTTGTGAATAAATAGGAGGATGATAATTTTTTTGAAACACGTTGCACTCTGCGTTTTGTCTTTTTTGACAGAGACATTTTAGGGAAATGAGAGTGCCAAAGCATGATGTGTTTGAAGCAGAACACATTAAAACGGCAGGTTTTACATTTTTTGTAGGCGGAGAAGCCACAGCCCTGATTTACTGTGTACATCTTGCTTGCCACGGTATAAACCCTTCGCTTAACAGAATTGCTTTTGCTACATTTAGTGGATACGCAGTTTCTTTCTTTTAAAAATGCAGCTAATTTTTGCACTTATCAAACTCTTTCGGCGGTATGTTTGACATCCCTGGTCTAAACGTTACTTTTTGTGACATTTAATAAGCTGTAAATATTTCCATGAATGTTCTGAATTCCTGCTTTGATGTCAGTATGGTACAGACCAGAATACTTCTGCAGTTTTACTGTCTGCTTATTCTTCTTTAGACCGCAAACTACAGCAGTTAAGATTGACTCAACCGTGCCTTCATGGTTGCAGCCAAGTAGTGCACCCTATTTTACCTTAATTGCTCCAAAACATGATTAAAGTGCAGGACCCTTTATGCAAAACCTACTTTCCTTACCCATTGGTGCCTGTTTTGGTGTATTTAGGATCCCCATATGTCCAGAAAATGTGAAACCAAACCATGGCGGGGATATTTATAAAACACTTTTACCTCTTTCCATATTTGCTCCAAACCAGCCGTTTGTAATCTGAAAGTTCTGTGACATATTTTGCTTTAGTTACATCAGCAGATATATCCATATGTGGTTGGGGTTTACCCTTGCACCAATTTTTTTCAGTTGTAGTCAATAGTTTATTTTTGTCTATCCTCTTGTTGAGGGGCATACTTTTTTTGTACATGCACATGAATGCTAAAATACTCTTTAAATACTGTTATCATTTCTAGTAAAAACCAGCGTATAGTTTTAACATATATCTCTCAGTGGACTAGATATGGAAGCGCAAAAAACTACAACATGGCTGACTGGTGGAGATGCAGTTGCCGGAGAGAGGGCTTCAGTAAGTAAATAAGTCCGCCCACTAAATGGCACATTCTGAACAAACAGTCAGAAAGCAGCTTGCAGATGGTCTGTAAAACAAAATCTATGTAACATTTTGGCCAAAGCACCACCATTACATGTTATGTAGATGTAGAAAATAATATGTCCCTTTTAAGTAAAAAGAGAGAAAGCTTAAACATGAAGTAAACTATTCGTGAATTATTGTGCAGATACTTAATGTCGTTTTGAGCTTTATTCATGACACAAATCTCTCCTCCCTTCCTGTCTTCTGCAGAGTTTTTCCGGGAGCTTCTGAAAAAGGCCGAGCTCTCACTGCACAACATGTTTGTACGAACGTACGGCATGATGTACGTGCAGAACGCCGAGCTGTTCAAGAACTTTTTTGAGGCCCTGACGAGATACTACGTGTCCGGCAGCTCGGCCATCAACTTGGAATCCATGCTGTCTGACTTCTGGGCCGACCTCCTGGAGAGGATGTTCCGCCTGGTCAATGTGCAGTATGAATTCAGCGATGCCTACATGGAGTGCGTCAGCCGCCACACAGAGCAGCTGCAACCCTTTGGCGACGTGCCCCGCAAGCTCCGCATCCAGTTGACACGTGCCTTCATTGCTGCACGCACCTTTGTGCGTGGCCTAAACCTCATGCCGGAGGTGGTGAATAAAGTTTCAACGGTAAGGAGGAAATTAACCTTTGTCATTATTATCCACAAGTCAGTGATAAACTTTTCTCTCGGAATGCTGTCTTGTGTTTTCTGACCGCATATCTTCCTTGGCTACGACTCCATTAAGCTCTGAAAACATAAACCATTTTGTTTTCTCTGCTGTGACATGTTTTTCCACTGTACCAAGTGATTAATTGATGATTAGATTATACTGTTTTGTGAAATAATGGCTTGTGAACTAAATAGTCAGAGTCAAAGTATGTTACTGAGTCAATGTTTGTCTTGTAACTGCCCTGCAGGTCAGTGCATCTCCCAGCTGTGTGCGAGCGGCCATGAAGATGTTGTACTGCCCCTACTGCTCGGGCCAAGTGGCCCTGAAGCCCTGCCAGAATTACTGTCTGAATGTCATGCGGGGCTGTTTGGCCAACCAGGCCGACTTGGACACAGAATGGAACAACTTTCTTGGTAAGTCACAATATTAAAAAGTCCCCCCTGGGAATTCTGGCGCCTTCTTTAAAAAAATGAATTAAAAAAATAAAAACAAAAACAATATCAAAGCCTATAATACCTGGTTTTCACATTAGAATGGAAATATTTTCGGTGCTTGTTTTGATAAAATTATCGGAGAAAGTGAATGTTACCATTAATTGTTGTGATTTGAATAGAAACGTGTTGAAGAATACGTAAATAATGAACAAATATAAAACATTTTTAAAAAGTATCCTACCAACATGGCAGACAAAAATGTGCAAATAGGCCTTTTTTTTAGCCACAACAAAGTACACCGTTATTGCTGTAAGGCCAAGACTAAAACTGTTATCCCAGCCTTCACATGAGAAAAAAAGACAGTTAAAACATTTTTTATGCTGAAGACCTAACCAATGCAAATACTCTCTAATTCCCATAGAAATGACACTTTTTCTATTTGATGTGCACTGACAACTAGTGAGGGGTAAATGACGCCTAACTTAGTGTATGGCACACTTGCTACCTGTATTGACACTGCACTGATACGGTGTGGGTTTTTCATAATAGATATCTAGTGGTTAGAGTGTCCGCCCTGAGATCTATAAGACTATATAAATGGGACCCATTGCCTCCCTGCTTGACACTCAGCATCAAGGGTTGGAATTGGGGGTTAAATCACCAAAAATGATTCCCGGGCGCGGTTCGCTGCTGCCCACTGCTCCCCTCACCCCCCAGGGGGTGATCAAGGGGATGGGTCAAATGCAGAGGCCAAATTTCACCCCACCTAGTGTGTGTGTGACAATCATTGGTACTTTAACTTTGACTTTAACTTAAGAAAACCACTACATATGACCTGCAAAGACAATTTATAGTTAGTATCATAGTTTTATATGAAATGTGAAACGTGCAGCTCTGTTCAATGGGCCAAATAGTAAACAGAAAAACAAGAACGTTTATATAATTTGGCCCTGTCATATCAAAATGATCCTACACTTTTTAAGTTCCATTTAGACCAGGGGTGTCAAACATACGGCCCGCGGGCCGGAACCGGCCCCCAAGGAGGTTCGATCAGGCCCGCAGGATAATTTGAAAGTGGAAAAATGCATAAAAGACATGGAATTAATATTTTAAATTCGCTGCAATTCATGGATTATCCGCTAAGGGGCGCACTCTTTCCATCAGAGTAGAAGACAAGCCGCATCACTGAGACAGACTGAAAACAGCAGACGGTATCAATGCGCCATCTGCTGCTTGTTACGACGTTGTTAATACCTTGGTCTCTACCTCTCCGCTACACCCTCATTAGCCAAAATGTCGTTATCCAAACGGAGAAAAGTAGATAAGGAGTGTAGAATTTTCAAAGAAAAATGGACCACGTCCTATTTATTTACAGAGATGCACGGAAAACCTTCGTGCTTGGTGTGTTTGCAACAAGTTTCGGTATTGAAGGAATATAATATTCGACGCCACTGCGAGACTCATCACAGCGAAAAATATGACGGCTTGCAAGGACAACTTCATGTATGAAGTTTACAGATTTACAGGACAGGCGAACACTTTCTTCATTTCACATTTAAAATCACTCTCCTTAGTTTGTAAGGTGTACGCAGGGATTACATTTAGATTTTATATGCGTATGTGTAAGTGGTTTAAAAATTCCTTTCTTTAAAAGTCTCATTTAATCTTAAAGTGCATTACTATATTTTTCAGTACCAATTAAAGTTTTGTGCCTTTGTACAATCAGTGGGATCAGTTGCAATGCATATTTGTGAATGATAAAAGTAAATTGCACATTTGTCTAAGGAAATATGAGGTGTTTCATGAAATGTTTTGTAAAAGGATAGTTCATTAAATTTCAATATTTTCCTAATGTTCTTGTGCTCCTTTACACCAAAACAAAGGAAAGACATGATATTTTGGTTATTTATAGCAGAGTATGGTATAATTTTAATGGTCCGGCCCACTTGACATCTCCCTAGGCCGTATGTGGCCCACGATGCGATATGAGTTTGACACCCCTGATTTAGACCGATGATGGGGATGAAAACCGATGTCAAGTAAAAGCAGTCACTCGTGAGCCAGAAGAAATGCTTTCAGTTTGGCACTTCAGTCAAATGACACAGCATCTATATCAGTCACATGATTTTTTTTCTTCAAGTGAAATACACATCAATGCATCGAGGGACACAGTATCAGTCCTTGTTTCATAAGGCATTGATGCTTCACTATCGTTTGACCCATCACTACTGACTACTTCAAAGTATATGCACGCTTTATTTCTACAATTCCCCCTTAAAACTCTCATAAAAATTAGAGTGTTGTCACTTTTGTTAGATACTATATGCACATATGCCCTTTGAGGTAAAGCTTATATTTAGGCAAAGTGTTTATTTCCATCTCTTAACAAACAATTACTTAGTGTGTTCCATCTGCTGGCGTTTTTACACATGTGACCGGTTCATAGTTGGGAAAACTAACACCAGCAGAGGCTGCCTGTCATTTCATTTAATTTTGCTCTTGGTTAGTTCTTGGTTGAGTCAGGCTTAGCTGTGGCTGTTTACATTTTAGCACCATAGAAACACCATAGATTTACTGTCACCATCGTGTATATACTTGCCCTTTATTCTTAAGGGCGCTCTGCATGTTGTGGCCTCACGGTGAAAGCAGTTCCTTTAGTTTTATAAACACAAAACGCTACATTGGTTTATATTTTGCTGCTTCAGTTCTGTTGGTATTAACTGATAGTTCACAGGTGATTTATTTAGATACAAACATAACCGCAAAGCCATAAAACAACTTAGTTACAACTCTTATTTTTGTGACTGAATGTTGTGTAGCCTTTTGTCAAGCAATATACTGCACTGTGGTACATACAAGTGTTGTTCATGACAAACATATAAGGTCGAACTGAAGTCACTCACACAGAACACATGAATGATCTACTCTATGAATACATTAATAACATATTTACATACAGTAATTGTAATAATTTTCACTTTATATATGTTCTATTTATTAATTTAACAAATATTGTCGTACTTCCTCAATATTACTACTTATTCTTCGGGTACTGTGACTTCCTCGCACACTCCAAAATTATGAATCTTAATTTAGAGACTGTCTCAAGGTGTGAATGCAAGATTAAGTAATTGTTTGTATGTGCAATCAATCTAGGTTGTACCTTGCCTCTCGGCCCAAAATCAGCTGGGATTACTCAAGTTTACCCGTGACACAGAAGTGCATAAATGGTATAGAAAATGATGATGAAAAGGTATTGTACAAATATTATGACTATAGGTACAATATATAATATTGCATACAATACTTATTCATTCAACACTATAATAATCATTTATTGTGTAAATTCCTGACGTCAAATCTTAAATTACAGTTATTTTCTCCAACATGAGTGCCTCATAAACTCTTGAAACCGACTGAGAGAGCATATTTTTCCTCTGTATCGTTTCTGTTGCTATAAAACAAACCCAAACAAAAAGATGTTTGCTGCCTTTCTGACTCTGTGGAGGTATCAAGGATTAATATTTTGCTGCCACCTATTGGACGCAAGTTGTAACATCAAGACAGAAGTGACTATTTTTCCATGAGTGATTTAAGTATTTTTAATCCCAAGATGCCATGCTTAGCCTGGCTGAGAGGCTGGAGGGTCCCTTCAATTTCGAGTCCGTCATGGATCCCATTGATGTGAAGATTTCCGATGCAATCATGAACATGCAGGAGAACAGCATGCAAGTTTCACAGAAAGTCAGTATCTACTGCGCCTCTTAAATATGCAGCACTACACAGATTTACTTGTTCTAACATTTTAACCTTGCATGCAGGTTTTCCATGGCTGTGGCCAGCCTAAACAGAGCATGGCATTCCGCTCCAAACGTTCTGTCAAGGAAACCGGCTTCACTCCCCGCTTCCGCCCCTACAGTCCTGATGCAAGACCTACCACTGCCGCTGGAACAAGCTTAGATAGACTGGTAAGGGCTAAGACACACTGCTAGAAAACCTTGTGTCCTCAGTTGGACGTTGTGCATTGAGTTGTGTGTTTCTTACAACAGACAAGTGATGTCAAGAAGAAGCTGAAGCATGCCAAAAAGTTCTGGTCCACGTTGCCAGACACTGTGTGTGTGGGAGAGAGAATTGCACCTGGTGACGATTGCTGGAATGGCACAGCAAAGAGCAGGTATTTGATTTAACATTTATATTCGCTATATGGTGGAAATACACTGACCATGCGAGTTAAACCAGCCTACATGACACTGCTTAGCCAATCAAATCAACTTTAAATGCAGAGACAGACGAAAGAAGTGAAACGACTGACCTAGAAAAACAAGTGAAATCCACTTAAATAAGAAGGAAACAAGTTAGACTTGTTAGACTAGACAGGAGCGAGGGAGCGTTAGAGGGAATACAAGAGCGATACATCCCTGCTCGCACACCCTCTCGCCTTGACCACCTACTGTGGTGGACAAGGGGCGAGAGTGTCAGTGAAGAGTCGAGACAACAGAATAATAAATACACATTGCGCTCAGTAAGAAGAGGAAACTGGAAAGCAAAAATTCTGCTCATTCATGTTCATTCTTTCCTTTGGAAGCACAAAACTAGACTGTCTGATGTTCAGAGACTGTGGCTCTAACAAACCATGGTAATGTGAAATTAAATTAGGACACAAAGCCCAAATATTACGACCAAAATACACACTCATGTAGAGCTGGGCGGTTATATGATCGTGATTAATTTCATTTCGATCACGGTGATCAGCTGTTGGCATATGTTACTACGATCAAACATGGCGGAAATGTCTGTTAGAAGATACCGCAGTAGTAAACAGTAGGGAATAGATTTGTAGGGAATAGATTTGTGGGGAATAACCGATTTTTTGGATGCATCGAATTTCGGACATGGTGAAATTACAAAATCGATTAGTAAACGTCGATTATCGATTTATTTATTGTAAATAAAGTAATGCAGACAGTTCTAAAATTTGACTGTCTGCAGCAAGCCACTTCACTGAGAGATAAATGTGATGGGAATTATTTTAACTGTTTTTTATTACAAATGCACTATTTTTTAAAGTTACAAGTGATAAACGCCTATTTGGTGAAACGAAAAGTAATGTAAAACTGCATCAATATACATAAATTAAAGATGCATCAATAATCAATTTTTAATCGAACCGTAGCTCCTGAATCGTAATCGAATCGTGAGGTGCCCAAAGATTCCCACTTCTCGTAGGGAGGGAAGCAACGATCCTCAGTCTAATCCTGCACAGAACAATCCGCCTTTTTTGACCCTTGTCCTGTCTGTGAATGTGTATGTGTACGTGTTTGTGTCAATGTATGTGCGCAACCATCCCTGTCCTCCATTGTGAAAGTCAAGCTTCTCACGACGTAATTGATGTCCAATCAGTTTGTGTTTGCTCTGATTGAACTACTCTGATTTAACATGTACTAAATAACTACAGACACTTTTTGTTCAAATAATGTTTAGAATTTGTGGATGAAAAATATTTTGTTCTTGAAATAATCATTCAACATGTTTTATGTGTTGGTACACATTATTTTACACCATCTCAAATTCAAACTGCACTTTACAATAAATATTAGCTATAGTATTGGAGTTAAAAAAAACTTGACAATCTGGGTCACCGCTTGCTGTTTGCCGAGCACTGGTGAGAAGTACTGATGTATACAAGCAATCAAAGACTAAAAGTAATAATTTACCATTTCAAAGTATTTTTTAACAAATGTTAACTTGAAATAAAAGTCTTATAGTATTCAGAGCACCAATGATACCCTGTTTACTGCAGAATGGAATTTGTGATGACAAGCAAAATAACAAAATAACTTTGAGAGAAAAATAATTGTCTTTATCCCCACAAAACGTACCGGAAAAAAAGCGAAACCATGGCCCTAAAACCAAGGTACGGGCCGTCGCATGGGTTACCTGTACCATTGCACCTCGAGTAAACACAATCATAGTTATGAACAAAATGACAGTTGTCAGCTGTTAGCATATATTACCTTGAACAAACATGGTGGAAATGTCTGTTAAAAGATACTGCAGTAGTGAACAGTACGGATGCAACAGTACTAGGTATAACCCTGGAAGGGGTTAATCCGCCTTTATTAAAAAAATATATATAATTGTGACATTAATCGCCATCGGATGATAGGAAAAAATTAATCGTGACCATTTTTTTTGCCGTATCGCCCAGGCCTACACTCATGTTTAAACTGATGTCACAAAAAAATATGGCACTCGCAAAGCCTATAGTGATATGTAAATTTGTAGTTCTCAAAGTGCGGCCAAGGGTACATTTTTAGGCCACCTTTTTGGGGGGTCAGGGATTCCCGGACCTTCGCATAAAGAAAGGTTCTGTATCTGGAGTCTGGACCTATTTGAATTTCAGTTGAAGACCCCTGGTATAGAGCTTTTTTTTTTTTACCAACATCACAATTTGGGTCAGGAGCCATCGTTGAGGGCAGTGCTTGGAAACAGTGCGGCGAAAGTGAATGGAAGGAAAATGAAAAAGTCGAAAATCCAAGATATGCCTTTGTCAAATATGTTAAAACGCCACAAACACCTGCACAGCTGTACAGTGATGGACTTAAAGGAGCGTTATGTGGGTAAAGTGGCGCTAATTGCTAAAGAAGATCCATATGAGATGTTTCCCAGTAAAATCATACTATTGCATACAATATGCATGCTAATTTATGTGTGGTGTAATGACTATTATTAGTGCACATACAGCAGATTAACATGACAAAATGACGTTCAAGTAATGACTAGTTATTTTTTATATTAAATATTTTTGCAAACAATTTACTAAAAGCAGGGAAAATGTAGTTATGAGCTGATCAAATGTAAATTTTATCCACATTGTTCCGATCCAAATTTAGTTTGAGGTTTGCAATTTACAATATCGTCTTTCTTTTTAGACAATTGTTCTGTCTGCGCTCCTTGTTTTTCACAACTCTGGTCAGACAGTAGTACTGTAGATGTGTTTTTCTGTTGTATTCTATTCTGACAGCCGAAAACATTGCAAAATGTAATAATTTAGCTTTTGCAGTGATGCTAACAGTCCCTTTCACAGTCAATATTTTATTGTGCTTTATTCGCCACCATTCTGCAGGAACCCTTTGTAACATTGGGCGTGAAGGTATTGGAATTCAATGGCAAATCAGAAAAATGGCTGTTGCAATGTTTGACAATATTTATTTCAGGGTTCCAAGCAAATATTAGTTCAGAATAGAGACTCTTCTGGTGTTTTAGTTATATTTAAGACTTAGTTTTTCAATGTGAAAGAGCAGTGAATTAATTCATATACCATAAGATTCTGTAATTGTTTATTTACATACTTTAATTGTTTCCGAACGGTGCTTGTAACACGGAAGTAAAACAGCTGATCAAACAAATCAAATTATCGCCATGGACCCAATAGCTGCGGAAGCTACCTCTCCAATCAGCTAAACAGACTTAATAACTCCACAGTGACGTCTTGTTGAGTTTACGGAGAAATTTGTGAAACTAAAGCAATACAAAAAGAATGCCGATGTAAGTTATTGATACTAATACAGACATTTGTAAACGTGTTAGCATATTACCTAATGCTAACAACGCTAGCATCATTACATTACAATAGCACGTACAGATATGCATGAAAACACTCCTACAGACATCACACATGGGATGGTTTAGTAAGTGTTAACAGTTTTAGTTATACTGTAAAACTTACAAACATTACTTAGAGTGATGAATGAAGAATCCATATGATTAGAAATGCTATGGACGGCTAGAAGACTGAGGCTACCGATAAATGGAAGGACACTGCAGCAGCTGCAGTGAGCGAACTCATCCAAAAGATGGCACCATACTACAAACAATAAAACACCCTCGTAGTATTTATTTTTATTTTTTTAAATATATTTTTATTATTGCCGTTAGTGACTAAAAATTCATAAATTGAACTTTTTTTCATAAACTGAAAAAAGTGTCGGGTTATAGCCTGGAATTTACGGTACTTACAATTCATTCTGGGCCTTCGATTTTCCTTCATGTCTTTTAAATGTTAATTTATACATTCCATTTATTGTATTTCAGGTTTTCTGCATGCATAACTATAATTATTTATTCTAAAATATTTTGTGTTCATATTTGTTGGGGTCTAGAACAGATGGATTGGATTTATATTATTTCTCATGGGAAACATTTTCGTACAATTCATTTATTCGTCCCGAAATTTTGGAACGGATTACTAAGGGAAAGCGAGTTACCGCTGTGTTAAAGTTAAATCACTTGGTGATTTGGTGACAACCCTTGATGCTGAGTGCCTAGTCTTTGGTATGACTCACAACTTACCGATCTCAGGGCGGACACTCTAACCACAAGGCCACTGAGCAGGCTGTTGCATTGTAAGCCAAACATCCTGACTGATATTGATGCTCACTTTCCAAAGGTATGAGTCGGTGGTGATTGGAAATGGACTGGCCAATCAAGTGTCCAACCCTGACGTGGACGTGGACATTACCAAGCCAGACATTGTGATACGAAGTCAGATTGCTGTTCTGAAGGAAATGACGAGCTGGCTCAAAGCTGCGCACGGCGGCAAGGACATCTCCATCGAAAACGGTGAGGATGCTTTCCTACTATTCCTTTTTCATCACAAGTCCTAGAAAAATACCTCACTCTTTGTTGTATTGTTTTTTTCAGACGAGGAAGCCAGCGGGGGAGAGGAGAGCGGCAGCGGTTGCGATTCGCCGTCCTGCGACACGGATCGGGACATCTACTTCTCTACTCCACCCAACCCGGTCGACCCCCGGGTTAACCTGGTGCACAGTGAATCGGCCGCCGCGGCCCTGCAGGGCAGCGTGGCCCTGGCGCTCTGCGGGCTGGCCCTGCTTTTTGCCCACTTGAGATAAAAGTGCCGTGAGAAGAAAAGAATGACTGAGAACGATGGAGTGAAGGGGAAAACTGTCAGAAATACTTTAAAAGGACTGCCTTCGGGACCTCAGACAGTTTGTCGTCGAGGGAGGGGAGGGGTGGGGTGGGGGTGAGACTCTTCTTAATATTACAATAACTTCACTTTGAATTATTTGCATGTTTTAAGGACAACAGTGTTCAACAATCTTCCCCAGAAAAGTCCAACTTTTATTCGCCGTGGCTATGTTGGAGCTACACAATAGAAACACATGTCTTCTTTTGGCAATTTAAAACTCAAGTGTGTGCCTTCTTCAGTGACTGCCGTCTATATACCTAACACATAACATCTTCCTCATCATTCATGTCCCCACAAAGATGTTATATTTCAGAACAGTCATCCAGCACGCCGTGTGCAAACTGTGAATCTCTTCATCCACCAGTACGTTATTTGCAAAATAGAGGGTCTTCACTCCTTTTCTGTCAGTTAAGAAACAGTGAAGGCCTTTTGTTATATTTTCTTTGGAAAGACAGGACATCTTCTCATCTAAATATGTTACCTGGCTTCCATGTTTCCTCTGTTCAGCAGTTCAGTAGTGCGGTTATATACCTCATGCATTCTCTTTGTCAGTGCAATCTAGTCATATGCAGGAGCTGAAAGTGTGATGGAGATGTGATATGTGGCTGAGAAGGACAGGGGCTCCCCCTGGTGTTACCCCTGAAGAAGAAGGCAATGCTGGCAAGTCCCCAATGCCCCCTTTTGTGTACTGTAAACTCAGTTCAGGACTGAAGATCGGACTTTGTACAGTCTCGCGTGTTCGAAAGATGATGTTTCACGTTCAACTAGACAAGAGAACCAAAAGAGTGCTTTGATCAAATGAAATCGAGGATTTTTTTAATACAGGGTTTTCGTGTTAAGTTTTCAGCCTGTTTTTATTGGTATGATAATGAAGATATAATTTAGGTACTACATTGGGTTTGAAATGCTAATTTTAGGGTGGTGGAACTGGCCAGTGTGCACCATGGATGTACCACATGAATGGCCTTTTTCAGTATAAGTGGACGCCTTATGAATCTACCTAGTCTCACTGTTTCAATGTCGCAAGTGCTACCAAAATGAATACCATGTGTGGTGCTTCATATCTTAGGTTTTTTTTTTTATTTGCTTGTTTTTCAACTTGGTACAGAAATGGCAACATCTTAAGGTGAAACGAATGTAGGTTGTATGACTTCTGTCATGTGCTGAATTTCCCTCAAGGGTTTTACATTTGTTACCAGCTAAAAGCACAATAATAGGCTTTGTTTTGTTTTTTTCATTTCATCTGTAAAATGGTGCTGCCTCATGTAGCCTTTGTACAGTAACTTATGTCTTTCTATGTTGTCATTCTCTAAAACTGGCTAAGGACTATCCACAAGCATTCATTGTCACGTCAACCTCACACAGATTGTATTATACTCGGGGGGGATTTAAAATATGCATTTTATTATTTCATAATGGTGGACCTTACACATCTCTCCATGGTAATGACGGGCATAAAGTAATCTACAACTTTTTTTTTTTTTTGGCCACAATTTTTTTTTTGCCACTGAATTTGACGGGTTGATTGTAAGCTCACATCAAAATGTCTTCAAAATAAGTGAGCAGTTCAGTTATTATGACTGGGAATGAACCAGTGAGAATGTTGTCTCACTTTGAAGGAACCCCTATGCAAACTGTTAATTTAAGATAATGATTTGGCTTTACTTTCATACTCCCCACTTAAGTATCACCAACAAGGTTTGTGCATGTCGTCATGACATGTAGAAGAGTGGTGTATAGTAAAGACCCCAACCCCTTGCCCCAAAAAAGGCAACTTTCAGAGTAACCGTTTTGGGAAATATGTCTGTGCTTGCCGGCCACAGCAGCGTTTTCCGACCGGCGGGAGTCGGTCCCGCTGCAGGATGCTGTTTATTTGAACCCGACAGGCGCTTGAAAGCCTTCCGTCAAACAGAATGGACTCTGAGGAGAGAGCGTGTGAACGACTGAAAAGAATTAGGAGGAGTGTAAATAAAGAGCAGCTGTTTTAGATGTCTCTAAAAGAGGCTGTAACTGTACACCAGATTTTTACTTGTCAGAGTATCTCCTAAATGTTATGGAAAAGCAAGATGAGATAGATGTTAAATTGTAAGAGAAAAATGTATATTAAACAACATGTCTTAGTCTTGTTAAAATAAAGACTGCCAATATTTATCTAATTGTGAATGTCTTCATTTTTGTTGTTTTCTTTGAACTGGCTCCAGGTGAAAAAGTGGGCAGAACATACTGGCTTTCCTACAAATCAAACATTTATTTTGATCATAATGGTAGATCCTAGCAAAGGGTAAATGACTCCACATGGAGTGTACGGCACACTGACTACCTGTATTGACACTGCACTGAAACTGTTCGTGTTTGGTAAAGGTCATCCGCCATCTGCTGTAAGTAATTACATTTAACCTGCAAATAAAATGAATCGTTAGCAAATATATTGCAAAATGTGTATATATATATATATATGTATATATATATATATAATCTATGTATGTGTGTATGTACTGTATATATATATACATATATAAATGTGTGTATATGTATATATATATAAGTGTATGTGTATATATATATATATATATATATATATATATATGTATGTATACCTTAGGTCAGGAAAAAACACAGGCTATTTCATCCCCACAAGCCTGTTTCGCAGGTTTCCCTGCTCGTCTGTGTTTTTTCCTGACCTAACGTATATTCCGCTCTACCCTGGTATTGAGCACTGTATATATAAATATATGTATATGTTTATATATATATACATGTTTATATATATATATATTTATTTATTTTAATTTTTTATATTATTTTTTTAAACAAATAGCTGCACACAAAGGGATATGAAATGTGAGACTACAGGAAAAGAACAGTTACTTTTGGGCTATAAGATTATTTTCTATTTATGTTTTCTTAGTTCCATTTTGATCGATGAAGGAAGTGTGTTTAAAAGCAGTGTGGAGGGATAGTAAAGACATTAAATGCAATAATTATTGTGTAAATCATAAAAAAATATTGTGAATATGTTGAAATTCATCTACCACACGCGCCTGCCAGCTCATCTTCGCCCCCGCCTCTTCATGGTGAGGAAGGGACACTGCACCCCTCTCTGTATGATTTATATGTGTTTTGTTGTCCAATTAGCAGGAAGACTGGATGGCAACTAATATTTCCCATCCAATCAGATGGAGCCTGAGAGGTGCTGCAGAAGAATGAGCGAAACTGCCCAAAGATAGGACTTGAGACTGTAATTGCTGCCAAAGCGGCATCAACAAAGTATTGAGCAAAGGCTGTGAATACTTATATACATGTGATTATTTTTAAAAAAAAATGTATTTGCTTAATAAAAAAAAGTTCATATTGCCATTGTGGGTATTGTCTGTAGAATTTTGAGGACAATAATTAATTTAATCCATTTTAGAATGTCCTTCCACCCAAATGCAGCTGGGATAGGCTCCGCGACCCCGAGAGGGTGAGAGGGACAAGCGGCATCGAACATGGATGGATGGCATTTTAGAATAGGCTCAAGTATAAAAAAAATGTGACAAAAGTGATACTCTGTGAATACTTTCCGGATGCACTGTAATTAGGAATTAAAATCACGATCATGCTGTTTGCTTTTAGGAACTTTGAAAGAATGATGTATTGCATTGAATCATGTATTTCATTTGGAAGAGTGGTATTTTGTTTTTTACACCCTACGTTAAGTATAGTCATGTTAATGTTAATAGAAATTATTCATCCATCCATCCATTTTTCTACCGCTTGTCCCTTAGGGGGTCGCGGTGGGTGCTGGAGCCTATTCCAGCTGCACATTATGTTTGATAATATTAAAATGTGACAACAATGTAACCAAATGTTATAATATTGTAGCGGCTGGCTACGGGGTGTTAGCCAATGGCTTTGGCTGGGGGGCGGGACTTCTGGGGAAGTGAGGGAAGTGACGTTGTTGACAGGAAGTGTCGGTTCGAGTTTTGCCGGGAAAGGAGATAGACGCATGTTGGAGCTGTTGTGTACAATAAATGCAAGATAAATGAAGAAGTCTCTGAGCCTACATTCCTGAGATTATTACACTGGTGTCAGAAGTAAAACCGACGATTTTCGGAAGAGACTTTGTCGCGGTAAGGACACGCTGCGTATCGCGCATTAGCAAGTTAGCTTCAGTCTGTGAGTTAGCTAGGACCGCAAGCCGTTTAGCATGTTTAGCTCCGGTGAGCATAAGTTTAAAGTTGAGCGGGATGACGCTGTTTTGGAACGGGTGACCGTCGAACAGCCGCGCTCCTGCTCGCACACGAGCGGCTCGTCAGCCCATGAGGACGTAAAGATGTCGCCGCTGCCGCCGCAGCCCACACCTTCCCCGCACGGCGCGTCCCCCCCACCGTCTGCGGCCTCAATGAAGACGCCAAAATTTGCCGGTGGATCAGATTGGGAGGCGTTCCACGCTCAATTTGAACTGTTGGCGGACGCTAGAAGGTGGGAAGAAAGGGACAAAGCATTGCAATTGGCTTTGTGTCTGGAGGGAGAGGCTCTTTCGTGCCTTCTGCTGCTGGACCCTGAACAGCAGCGGTGCTACGCAGCCCTGGTGGGGGCGCTCAAGAGGAGGTTTGGGAGATGGTCTCAGCCAGCGCTTTTAAAAACTGAACTGAGAGGGAGGTGCAGGAAGCCTGGCGAGCCACTCCGGGGGCTCGCTAATGACATTGAGGGCCAGGTTCGCCGTGCATATGGTCACCTGCCTGCTGATGCACGGAATGAGCTCGCAACTGACCTGTTTGTTGGAGCCATTACTCCTCCTGATCTGCGTGTGCAGGTGCAGCTTCAGCACCCGAGGTCCCTGCAGGAGGCACTGGAAGCTGCCGTGGAGAGGGAGATGCTGAGGAGTGCAGCTGCAGCCGGGGAACTGGAAAGTATACCCCATCCAGTGAGGGCAGCATCGTCACACCCGTCTAGCGACGGGGCTCCGGCTTGGGCGAAAGAAATTACCGAACTGCTGAGGTCGGTGACTCTGCAAAGTCAACGTGGCCCGCGCCCCATGCAGGTCTGCTGGGGATGTGGCCAACCTGGACACTTTCGCAGGGAGTGCCCTGCCACTCGTCGTGAGCCGGGAAACGGCGCCGGGCCCGCATAGTCAGGGGTATGCGGGCCCCTACGTCCACCGCGGACCCTGACTCGCCAACCCAGGCTCGTCAAGCAGGGGAAGGAGCACATCAGCACAGCCAGGGGGGAGGGGCTCCATCCCCCCCAGAAGCAGACGACGACTCGCCTTCTACTCCTTCTTCTCGCTTTCGGGCACCCGGAGGAGCCCAGCGGCACAGCCAGGGGGGAGGGACTCCATCCCCCCCAGAAGTAGATGACAGCAGTGTGCCACCTATGGCGGTGGGCTGGACACGGGGGGGGGGCAAAAGTGGGGGCTCCTGCCATGTTGCTGTCTCTGTCCAGGGGGTGCCTACCGTGGGTCTGGTGGACACAGGGTCATCGGTAACGCTGGTAAGACCGGACGTTCTTCCCAGCAGTACACCACTTGAGCCCACAGCAGTACAGCTACGCACAGTCACGGGCCAGCTAGCTCCTATGGTGGGGAAGGGGTTCCTGTGGTTGTGCGTGGGGGGAAAGCGAGTTCGCCACCTAGTTTGGGTGGCAGACGTGCAAGACTGCTGCATCTTAGGGCTGGACTTCCTCCAAGTCACTGGGTGCCTGCTAGACATGGGGAGGGGTACACTTAACTTCCCGGGGGGCCCTACAGTTGCCATGGGTACCCTAGTTCCCGGGCCCCTGCCCGTTTCACCGCATGCCTCTACATTCTTGTTGCCTCACACCTCACCTAGTTACTACCCCTGCCCTCGCCCTGTCTCCCTTCAGCCAATGAGGGGGGAGACAGAGCTGTGTATTACCCGGGGTTGCCAGCCCTGGGCATCCCTACCCACGGGCCCCCACCCGCAGCCGGCACCCCCGGTCATAGGGGGAGGAGTGTGGAGAGAGGAGTACAGGGACTTGGAGAAGCAGCAACAGGAGCAGCTGAAACAGCTGCTGGTGGAATTCCAGGGCAGCTTTGCAATGAACGAGAGTGAAGTGGGAAGAACCCACTTGGCAGAGCATGTCATAGACACTGGCTTGGCGCGGCCCATCAAGTGCCACGCACGCCGCATCCCCCTCGCTCGACAGCAGGTATGCGACAAGGCCGTAGATGATCTGCTGCGGGCCGACTTTATTGAGCCGTCCGAGAGCCCCTGGGCGGCACCTGTGGTCATGGTCGCCAAGAAGAAGGCTGGAGATTGGCGATTCTGTGTGGATTACAGACGGCTGAACGAAGTGACCACAAAAGACTCTTACCCCCTCCCCCGTATTGATGAGTCCCTGGACCTAGTTTCCGGCTCCTCGTGGTTCACCACTCTGGACCTTAAAAGCGGGTATTATCAGGTACCCCTTTCTCCTGAATCTCGCCCTAAATCTGCCTTCTGTACTGGCCGGGGCTTGTGGCAATTCAAAGTCCTCAGTTTTGGGCTCTGTAATGCCCCCGCCACTTTTGCCCGGCTTATGGACAAAGTGCTGGCTGGTATTTCCCGTCAAGAGTGCCTGGTGTACCTGGACGACATCTTGGTACATGGGCGTTCTTTCGAAGCAGCCCTGGGGTCCCTGAGGAGAGTCCTGGAGAGGATTCGAGCAGCGGGCCTTAAACTGCACCCCGAGAAATGCAGTTTCATGCGGCGGGAAGTAACTTTCTTGGGACATGAGCTGGGGGCAGATGGCATTGGTGCCATGGGAGAGAAGGTGCGGGCTGTGAGAGATTGGCCCGCCCCTCGGGACCAAGGACAGCTGAAGAGCTTCATTGGGCTTGCCTCGTACTATCGGAGGCACGTGCGGGGTTTTGCCACAATCGCCGCGCCCCTATATCGATTGCTGGAAAAAGGCAAAGACTTTGTGTGGTCCGAAGGGTGCCAGGAGGCATTCTGGGGGCTGAAACGGGCCTTGTGTGAGGCCCCGGTACTCGCCCCACCTGACCTCGCCCTGCCCTTCTTACTGGACACTGATGCCAGCGGAGTGGGGGTGGGGGGTGTACTTGCACAGCCGTGGCAGGAAGGGGAAAGGGTGGTGGCATACTTCAGCCAGAAACTCAACAAGTCTGAACGGAACTATTGTGTCACCCGCCGAGAACTCCTGGCAGTGGTGCTCTCTATCAGACACTTTAAATATTACTTGTGTGGCCTCCCCTTTGTGATCAGAACTGACCACTCTGCCCTCCAGTGGCTAATGACTTTCCGGGAGCCGGAGGGGCAGGTTGCCAGGTGGGTGGAAGAGCTGCAAGGATACAACTTTAAAATAGAACATCGGCCAGGTGCTCGCCACTCCAACGCGGACGCGCTCTCGCGCCGGCCGTGTGCAGCAGACGGATGTCGGTACTGCGAGCGCAGGGAAGCCCGGGAACAAGAGCGGCGGGCAGAGGGCGCTGAGTGTGCGGCCGTCAGTCAGGCTGATGACGTTGTCTGCGGAGAACTACAGACTGTGACGAATGCTGACTGGAGGCGCACGCAGGTGGAGGACACAGACCTTCATCCTGTTTTGCAGTGGGTAGAGGCTCGGCAGCGCCCGCCTTGGGAGGCGGTGGCACCATTCTCTAAGGCTACTAAGGGCCTGTGGGCCATGTTTGACTCATTGCGGGTGTCCCAAGGCGTGTTGCAGCGGGCATTTAAGGCCGCGGCCACGGGGGAAGAACAGTGGCAGGTGGTGGTGCCAAAGGGACTGCAAGGGGCAGTGCTTAAAGCAGTGCATGGGGGAGGTGGGTCTGGACATTTCGGGGTCGCCAAAACACTCAAGCGGCTGCGACAGGGGTTCTATTGGGGTCGGCAGAAGAGAGATGTGGAGGACTTCTGCCGCCGCTGTGACCCTTGCGTTGCCCGCAAAGGCCCCACTGGGCGCTCACAGGCACCGCTCCAACAGTTCCCAGTGGGGTGCCCCATGGACAGGGTGGGGATTGACATTACAGGGCCGTACCCACTGTCTGACAAGGGGAACCGCTATGTCCTTTCCGCCATAGACTATTTCACCAAGTGGCCAGAGGCATACGCCATTCCCAACCAGGAGGCAGAGACCATTGCTGATGCCCTGGTGGAGGGCATGATAGGTCGGTTTGGCATCATGGCGTCTCTGCACAGTGACCGAGGCACAAACTTTGAGTCCCGGGTGTTCGCGGCCTTGTGCGAGCGCCTGGGCATTCACAAGACCCGCACTACCCCATTGCACCCTCAGAGTGATGGGTTAGTGGAGCGGTTCCATCGCAACCTGGGAGACCAGCTCGCCATTGTCACCTCCCGCCACCAGCGTGACTGGGACCAACACCTACCACTGGTGCTGATGGCGTGTCGCTCTGCTGTCCAAGAATCCACGGGGTGCACACCGGCGCTTCTCATGCTAGGGAGAGAGATGCGCACACCAGCAGAGCTGGCCTTTGGCCGCCCACCGGATGCCCCGGCCTTCGCTGCAGGGCCAGAGTACGCCAGGAAATTACAGGACCGGCTGGACTCAGCCCACAGTTTCGCTCGGGAGCAGCTGCAGGAAGCTGGCATCAAACAAAAGCGCTACTATGATGTGACGACCCGAGGAAGGGACTTCGCGCCAGGCGAGTTGGTCTGGGTCTACAATCCGATTCGGAAGAAGGGCCGCAGTCCCAAGCTGGACAGCAAATGGACAGGACCCTGTAAGATACTCCAGAAGCTGGGAGAGGTTGTGTATCGTGTCCAGCTGCCCCCCCGGGGAAGGAAGGTGGCCCTCCACAGAGACAGACTCGCCCCCTACCGGGGGGGTCCCCCTTCCCTTGCCTCGGATACACAGGTGACCTCTCCCTTGCCCGCCCAGCCCTTTACCAATACCCCGCTTACGCCCCAGGGGGAACCAATTTCCCCACTCCCCTCCTCCCCCGCCCCCTCCAGCTCCCTCCCGAGGACTGGCACACCCGACCCAGCTGTCCCACTGCTGGGAAATGGAAGAGAGCGGTCGAGGCGGATGAAGAGGCCTCCGGACCACTTGCAAGACTTTGTGGTGTCCTTAGACTGAAGGGAACGGGGGTGGGGGGGTTTGTGAACCCGTTTTTGTGTGATGTGAGGATTATGTTGTTTACACTGTTTTGTTTGCACTAATGGGTTGCTCTGTTTTACATGCTGCTATGGTGTTGCCAAATGTTGCCTTACGGGTCAGTCCTCGAGGGCGAGGACTTTTTGTAAGGGGGGGGTGATGTAGCGGCTGGCTACGGGGTGTTAGCCAATGGCTTTGGCTGGGGGGCGGGACTTCTGGGGAAGTGAGGGAAGTGACGTTGTTGACAGGAAGTGTCGGTTCGAGTTTTGCCGGGAAAGGAGATAGACGCATGTTGGAGCTGTTGTGTACAATAAATGCAAGATAAATGAAGAAGTCTCTGAGCCTACATTCCTGAGATTATTACAATATACATATTATTGGGCCTAAAACATTGCTTACACATTCAACAATTAATTAAAACAAATACATAACCATTAAGTCCATGCAGTTTCTAAAAAGAAAAACTATGTGTTGTCTTCATTCATCCATCCATTTTCTACCGCTTGTCCCTTTTGGTGTCGCGGGGGGTGCTGGAGCCTATCTCAGCTGCATTCGGGCAGAAGGCGGGGTACACCCTGGACAAGTCTCCACCTCATCACAGGGCCAACACAGATAGACACACAACATTCACACTCACATTCACAAACTAGGGCCAATTTAGTGTTGCCAATCAACCTATCCCTTCAAAATCAATATATTTTATTTTTTTATTTTAAACAAATGTTAAAAATGTCAGGGTTTGTTGTAATTCCTCCTCAACCCTGGTCAAGTCAAGACATTTGCGAGTATTTAAGTTTTTCTATTTTTTTCACCCTCCCAACGAAAAGGGCATTACTGTACCGTACAGGATGATGCATTGCAGCACTTCCGTCGGTTCGCTCAAGAAGAGAAACTCGTGTACCACTGAAATGTGTCCGGCGGAAGTTGAGGCCGTGGCCTTGTTGTCACAAAAGCAATGGCGAGCGGGATAGGCAGTGAGTATTATTTTCTTACTTCTCCGCGTCTTTCCTATTGAGTTTACGGCCCAATCCTACATGACATGCAACCCGGACTGTGTTATGTATTTTAGTTTGTTAAAAAAGAAGAGATTAGTTTGGTTAATGAAACGCTGCATCGCTTAGCTGTATGTGTCTCATGATTGTGTTCCCCCGTAATAACAGCGCTAAGCTAACGCCAAGCCAATGTTGGTTGAATATGAGCAGTTTGTTACTGTTTATCTTACCTTTTGTATGAAAATGTTTTGCTGCGATTACTCTTTAAGAACAATTTCAACCTGTTATAACTGCAATGTTGTTCCACGCCAAATAAATTACATGTAAGCTTCTATCAAATATGCTACCTACGGTAGTCTGAAATACAAGTAAAAACATATTTTTGCTGATTTGATTGCATTATTAGTTGTGTGCTTATGTTTTTATAATTACGCTACATTAAATTAATGTGAATAAAACTTCAACAAATTGTTTAGTGTTTCGTGCTTCCTCACCCATTCACGTGTGTTTTGTAAACAGGTTTTAGTCATAATTCTTATTTGTAATAGGAAATGGACATTTTGTCATTGCTCTAGTCTGATATAGTTACCTGTAAATGTTTCATGTTCACTCTCCCCAACCTAACTACAGATGTTCTGTTCCTTTATCGGTCATTTAAAGTGTCAATTCAATATCAATTCAAAGTTATTGACTAGGATCCATCCATCCATCCATTTTCTACCGCTTGTCCCTTTTGGGGTCGCGAGGGGTGCTGGAGCCTATCTCAGCTGCATTCAGGCTGAAGGCGGGGTACACCCTGGACAAGTCGCCAACATAGATAGAAAGACAACATTCACACTCACATTCACACACTAGGGCCAATTTAGTATTGCCAATCAACCTGTCCCCAGGTGCATGACTAGGATGCAAACATCATTCTCTGTCCTGGTACTACACAATTGTTTTTCCTGTTCTCCAAGCAGTTTTTGACTTTTACACTTAATTTAACCCTTGTGTGGTGTTCGGGTCTGTGGGACCCGTTTTCGATTTTTATTAAAAGAAAAATGATACAATAATTAATTTTTCAAACTGAGACTCACTGGCTTTGGCTCATGTTCTGTGTAGAACATATATCAGAATACATATTTAATGAACACACACCATACACCTCCCCTACACATTTCTATTACATATAAGATGTCCGGGGTCCACTGGACCCGGGGCTAATAGAAGTGTGGAAATTGATGTTCTGTGTACCACACGCCACACACACACACACACACACACACACACACACACACACACACACACACACACACACACACACACACACACACACACACACACACACACACACACACACACACACAGCAGGCCTAGACGGGGAGGACAGAGTGTAGGTACACAGAACATCAGAGGGTCAAATGTGCGACAAAATGAGCGCAGACAGTGTTGACAAACAATGTTGCAACCTTGTGTGGGAACCGCAGGTGCAGAAACACAAACGAAGAATCCATGTGGGATGCAGAAACTGGCAGATAAATTTCCATGCAATGTTCATATTGTTGTTACTCAGCCAGTGTTTGTGGGTCTTAGACTTAGACTTACTTTTTATTGTCGTTCAAATTTGAACTTTACAGTACAGATAAGAACGAAATGTTGTTGCATTAGCTGGTTGGCAGTGCAGGATAAAAAAGCAATAAGGTGCAGATATAAATAAATAGATTACTGTAAAGATAAATATATTGCACTTTTGCATATGCATCTACGTTTATGGATGTATGTTATATTGTCTTTATATTCCAGCGAGTTCATCCATTTTTGGGGGGAATTGAGGGGATTATTATTATGCGTTCAAGAGTCTTACGGCCTGAGGGAAGAAGCTTTTACAGAACCTGGAGGTTCTGCTACGGAGGCTGCGGACCTCTTTCTAGAGTCCAGCAGTGAAAACAGTCCTTGGTGGGGTTTGGAGGAGTCTCTGCAGATTTTCTGAGCCCTGGTCAGGCAGCGGCTTTTTGCGATCTCCTGGATAGGAGGAAGAGGAGTCCTGATGATCTTTTCCGCCGTCCTCACCACTCTCTGGAGAGACTTCCAGTCTGAGGCACTGCAGGCTCCAGTCCAGACAGAGATGCAGTTGGTCAGCAGGCGCTCTATAGTGCCTCTGTAGAATGTGCTGAGAATGGGGGGAGGGAGCTGGGCTCTTTTCATCTGACGCAAAAAGTGCATGCGCTGCTGAGCTCTTTTTACAAGAGCTCCGGTGTGTAGGGACCAGGTTATATTGTCAGTTATCTGCACCCCAGGAACTTGGTGCTGCTTACCATCTCCACCGCTGTGCCGTTGATGAAGAGTGGAGCGTGGCTGGACTGGTGCTTCCTGAAGTCGACAATGATCTCCTTGGTCTTGTCGACATTCAGGACCAGGTTGTTGGTTCTGCACCAGTCAACCAGATGTTTCACCTCCTCCCTGTAGTCCATGTCGTTGTCACGGATGAGGCCCACTACTGTCGTGTCGTCCGCATACTTCACAATGTAGTTAGTAGTGGACCTGGCGCAGCAGTCATGAGTCATCAACGTGAACAGCAGCGGACTCAGGACGCAGCCTTGGGGGGAGCCGACGCTCAGGGAGATGGCACTGGAGGTGTTGTTGCCCACTCTCACAGGTTGGGGTCTGTCTGTGAGGAAGTCAAGCAGCCAGTTGCATAGGGGGGTACTGAATCCAAGGGGGGCCAGTTTGCTCACCAAGTGCTGCGGGATGATGGTGTTGAATACTGAGCTGAAGTCCAGAAACAACATCCGCACGTGTGTGTCCTTTCCTTCCAGATGTTTTAAGCTCAGGTGGAGTGCAGAGGAGATGGCGTCCTCTGTGGAGCGGTTAGGGCGATAAGCAAACTGGTATGGGTCGAATGTGGGGGGAAGTCTGGAGACAATGTATTCCTTTACCAGCCTCTCGAAGCATTTCATTACAGATGTTTTTTGGGATAAGTCAGTATTTTAACAAAAAAGTGTTTGATTGTGAGGCATTAAAAGCCACAAAATGCAACGGGTCCATCAGACCCACAAACACTGGCTGAGTAACAACAATATGAACACCACACAAGGGTTAAAGTGTTGTGTATACAATTTATTTCAGTATGAATTGATATTCCTTTCTGCATGTTTTTTTATGCTGTTTGTTTCTTCTCTGTGTTCCAGAACATAAGATTCTGAATGTGGGGCCAACGGAACCCTGGTCGGTCAGGGAAAAACTGTGCCTGGCCTCCTCTGTTATGAGGAGTGGTGACCAAAACTGGTAATTAAAACAACAACACATGATTAATTAGGGGTGTAACGGTACACAACAATTTCGGTTCGGTACGTACCTCGGTTTAGAGGTCACGGTTCGGTTCATTTTCAATACAGTAAGAAAACAACAAAATATAAATGTTTTGGTTATTTATTTACCAAATTTGTAAACAATGGCATAACATACATATACACACAGGGTCCATTGCCAGGGTTAATGTGGTCAACATATGTAAAATAAAAACTAAATAAGATAAGGCTCAGAATGGTTTCTTAACAAAACCTTTCTACATATAATGTTATTTTTTTGATTGATTGATTGAGACTTTTATTAGTAGATTGCACAGTACAGTACATATTCCGTACAATTGACCACTAAATGGTAACACCCGAATAAGTTTTTCAACTTGTTTAAGTCGGGGTCCATGTTAATCAACATTAAACTGCCTCAAGTTGTTGCTCAGATTAAATAAAATGACAAAACTTTTCTTCTACATATAAAAAGTGCAACATTAAACAGTTTCAAGTCAACTCAGCTTCAGATTAACTTTTCTTTCCCCCCCCAGCCTGGCTAACTTGGCAGTAAGAGGATATATGGGCTTATTGTTCTTCCACCATAGAAGTGGGTCAAAATCTAGTTTTTAATGCAATATGGTCTTAAATCTGCTGCTATAAAAACATTTGTTATTGCTTTAGCCCTGCCTGACTCGCCGAGGAGAGGCTGCTTGAATGCGGTGGTGACGCTTCAAATGGGTTAGCATGTTTGATGTGTTGTCAGAAGCAGCTGCTGAACAATGTTGGCAAACCTCTGTCCTCCATTGTTGTATCGCGCAGCCAAAGTGTTTCCAAACGGGAGATCTTAATGAGGCAGGAGGGTCTTCCAGCTCTGGCTTTTACATGTTGTCGTAGCCCGGTCGCTGCTAGCATGCCGTGTGTTGTGCCTCCGTGTGCATTGTTTACACAACGTGCGGTATGCTACTTAATATGTCCGTGTGGAAACTCGTTCGGTACACCTCCGAACCGATCCGAAACGCCAGTACCGAAACGGTTCAATACAAATACACGTACCATTACACCCCTATGATTAATAGTTATTAAGATCCTTTTTATGTACTGTGTTTTTACCCATAATTATTATAAATGTACAGTGGATTCTCGATTTACAAACTTCATTGGTTCTTGAACATAGTTTGTAAATCAAAAATTAGGTATAGTGAAGCAGAGTTCCCCATAAGAAACGAAGTAGGGCTGGGTGATATGGACGAAAAAGTATATCTCAAAATATTTTTACTTAAACTCAATATTCGATATATATCTCTATATATTTTTCGGTAAAAGTATACTGTGAAAGTCTCTCTCTATGGTGGGTTCTCCTGGTGCCAACAGATCTTCTGGGAGCCCAGTGATCAGGTTTGAACAAAGTCTTTTATTGCAAGCACACATGCCCACGGATGGCCTGCTTTCCAGCAGTCTTCGCTCTCGTGACTTTTCAGTCTGCTCCTTCTCTCAGTCTCTTGGGCATGTGTCTTCTCCTCCCACTCCAACCACATGTCTCGTCCCGGCTGCTGCTAATAAGGGTGACAGGTGATTAGATAACAAGCCCCAGCTGGGCAATCTACTCACCTGCCGCTGACTTCGAGGCCGGTCCTTACACACCCCGCTCCGCGGCAGGCCCGCAGACCACGCCCCCTCCACATATACATATAAAGATATTAATTTTTGAGCAATATTCAGTGAAATTAAAGTGAATGATAACTGTACTGTAAACAGTCAGTGGCACTTTTATTAACCCAGTTAGTCAAGATGGGTATTAACAGCACTGCTAATAAGGGTGACAGGTGATTAGATAACAAGCCCCAGCTGGGCAATCTACTCACCTGCCGCTGACTTCGAGGCCGGTCCTTACACACCCCGCTCCGCGGCAGGCCCGCAGACCACGCCCCCTCCACATATACATATAAAGATATTAATTTTTGAGCAATATTCAGTGAAATTAAAGTGAATGACAACTGTACTGTAAACAGTCAGTGGCACTTTTATTAACCCAGTTAGTCAAGATGGGTATTAACAGCACAGAAAAGAAACTGTTTAAGTAGTACAGAATTACATAACATAAATAAAATAAAATAAATATTATTTATACGTAAAATAAATAACATAGCTGTGCAAATAATACAAAAGGTATCATACACAGATTTAAAAAAATACATTTGCATGCAGGCACTTTGTGATTTCCCTTCCTGGTTCGATGACCCGCCCTATCTTGCATCTGATTGGTCTGTCTCTAACCAATCGTGACTCATCATAGTAAACAACCAACCAGTCATGTATGTTCTTTTACGTGCAAGCAGGTCTTGGAAGGAGGAAGGGGAGGGGTTTAGTAGCCCATGGAGTGGGAGCGGGGAGAACAAGGAACACAACATATAAGCGGCGTTTGGTAATTTTAACGTGAAATAAATTATATCGCTATTACGATATTTTCTTAATTCATATCTTGTTTAAAAATATATCTTACAAACTCAATATATCGCCCAGCTCTAAAGCAAAGTAAATATGAATATTGGGTTCAAGCCTTTTAGTAGACTTTGAACACAATACAATATAAATTGTTATACAGTACTGTATATCAAACAATGGATCAACTTTCTATTCAAAAACTATTTGAACTGTGCTGTATGCGCTGCTCTGGCTACACACGCACACACAGAGAAGCCACCATGGTGCCCTCCCAAACGATCAGAAATCCTTAACTTTAACAACCATATTGCTGCAATAATAAACATTAAAAAAGTAAAATCTACGAACATCAAGAAGGAGCCCCCCCGTTCCGTGTGTGTATCTTATCCTCGCTTTGCAATAAGTCTGCTCTGGCATGTTTTTCCAAAAAAGGCAGATGTCTTCACAATTAAAACTTGTTGTGGCACGATCCCAGAGCCTGCTTCGTCAATCTTTGTCAATTATACTTGCGAGCGCCATTAATGTACAGTACTCCTTGCAAATAGTCTTTTTTTTTTTTTTATCCACAGGGATTGTGTCTTTTTTTCCACGCTGGTCTGTTGGCTTTTTGAGACTCATATTGAGTTACAAAAGTGGACAAAACTAATCCAAATGGGATAAACACAAACAAGGCACACAAACTGAAGCACTAAGAAGTGAGTGTGTCTTGTGCAGAAAGTTGAGTAGAAGGCTGTGCCTTCCCTACCATGATACACCCGGCGTTTTTGCCTGTAGCACGAAAATTAATGACTAAATGAAAAGTTGGTACACAGAGATATGGGTCGCCACAGAGGCATACTTAAGCAAACCGGAAACATTATCAATCGAAAAGTTGGCAAAAAGAAGGGTTCGTAAATCGAGGTTCCACTGTATACGATTTTCTGAAGTAAGTGAAGTGAATGGTCCTCTTGTGATTGTAGGGTGTCTGTAAGTAGAGCCATCAAGCCTTTTTCTGAGCCTGGTCGCCCACCTGACTGGTTCTCGCAGAAAGTAAGAGACTCCGCCTGTTTTTACAGAGGTGTTGTAAGGATTGTGATTCAATCATGTCTTTATTTTTCAGCACTGTGCCTCACAATATTCTGAGCTGCTGGAAGCAACAGAAGCTCCTAAGTCAGTTATCAGTCATACCAACAAAATTAAGACCCTTTGCGGTAAATTTTGTTTACTTTAGACCAGTTGTAAACCGTGTTGAATTTGTTTTGTGTTCCAGACGTAAGCGCGGTGAGAAGGGCGAGGTGGTTGAGACCATTGAGGATGTAATAGTCCGCAGGCTGACTACTGAGAGAATAGAGGAGCTGAAAAAACTACTACGAAACACACAAGAGCAGTACAGGTAAGCAGCATCCTTAAAAGGAAGCCCTTTAACCACTTGTGTGGTGAACTTTTACACCCTGTAATATCGACCTGTGCAGAAAGTTGAAGAAGGAGGTGGATCTAATACAGACAGGTCACATGGACCCCCAGCTGAAGGAGCTGTGGGCAGAGAACACAATGTAAGATGACTTGTTCAACCTATCTTAGTTCTCTTCGTTTTTATTTTTCACATTTTGTCATCCTTATATACTAAACTGCACATCTACAACTACAGAAAAAAGAAGCAGGAAGAGGAGGAAGCAGAGCAGAAGAGGAAAGCAACAGAAATGGCATATCAAGGTGAGTTTGGTTGCAATGTAAAATATTTACAATAGGGTTTCATCTTTCACTTTAAGATGTCTTAAAAGAGTTTGTAAACCAGAGGTATTTATTGTTTATTTGTGATTAACTATTCCTTAACTAGAAAACAATATTCTATCATCTATTACTTAGTTTGGGCGAGCCATGCATGAGTGGTAACTAATGTTGCCCCACAAAATACACAAATATTTGTGGTTATTAGTATCAACATTTTAGCCTTTTGCTGTATTTAATGCATTTGTACTCTGATTTTAAAAGGTTTTGCTGTTTTTAAAAACATATATTTCGTGCCTTAAAAAAGAGCTGTGTACAATATATGACTTAAATTTGTTTTCATGTTAGTGTTTTCATGTAAAAAAAAAAAAAAAAAAAAAAAGAGAGCAAAAACTTATTTTGAAAGGTTGGCGGCAGTAATCTTGCCTTAGCGTTGCGCTGCAATCTTTTACATGTAGGAGAAGCCCTGCTTCTGCTATGTCTTATTCTCTAGAAAACCAAGTGTGTACTGCCACCCTTCCATTCTAATATGTTAATGAGCGAGGGCGAAACTGAAGCGCAAAATCCACATTTGTGGCAAGTTGCCACAAAATAGGCCTGGACGATATGGCCTAAAACTAAACTCTTTGATTTATTTAGAAAAAAAAATTATTTAGCATTTTTTCCGATCTTTTTCCTACTTTAAATTTCTTTAGATCGTCTGCGACTAAAAAACTCGATAAAATCAATGTATCGCCCTGGCCTACCATAAAGCAATAAATATATGATAAACACTTGTTTGTTTTTTTTGGTGCTGACTGCTCAGTGCTTAATCTCACACAACAATTAGGAATCGACGTAGCTGGCAGAAGAAAGAATTTACAGTATTCGGTACTGACGATACCAAAAAAGCAAGTATTGATGTATTATTTGTGTGTTGGAATCGACTTCAAAGAGTTCAAAGATTTTTTATTGTTAACGACTCCATGCATGCAGGACAGACAGAAAAATCAAAATACAGTTTCTCTCTCACCCCCACCCTTTCTCATCCAAGCTCGGGGAGAGAGTAGCCGCTGCGTCCACCCACGCCGCCAAACAGTTTGTCATTTTTAAAAACAGAAAAGGAAAAATGACACAACAAAGGACGCCATGTTGTCTCGTCAAAATTAAAACAAAGTTCTTCAGCAAAATAACTGTACTTCAGAAGTACAGATAGGAAACAAAACAACAATATTTTTGACGACCCTAAAATGTCATTATTGTAGAGCTTTGTTAGTTGACTATTTTTATTTTCTTGCAGTTGAGATGATGCCATCTTTAATATTTGTCTGGTTCTTTGATGTCTTTAACAACAAGTACTTTGCCTTCTTTCTTTCCCTTCATGTAGGTTTATAAAAAAATGTTGCAGTTGGTGCATTTTGTCCTGCTGAAGTTGTGCGCTCTCTTGGCAATTTTGGGATAGTACCTCATTAATGTAGACCAGTGATTATCAAACCTGATAGAAGTACAACTAGTGGTACACGGGCTCCATCTAGTGGTACGCCAAATAATTTCTGAATTATGTTCAATCAATCTTATTTGATTTATTATTTAAGCAGTGTTTTATTTTCCTGTATTCAAACACAGGTTTGATGTTCAAACTGTGTGTAATGTTACAGTGGCCAAAAATATAAATATACTTATTAAAATAAATTCTATGCCTTGTTTTTAACAAATATTTAAGCCAACGCTACTGTATTTTAATGTTGGTCATTATGGTGGTACTTGTAGAGCCAAGTGTTTTCTGAGGTGGTACTTGGTACTTTTTTTCCTACATGCTTCTTTACCTCAACAAAGCCACTTTTTTGTTGGTTAACTTAATGATGATGACAGGCGTGGTATTATTCTTCCTACAAGACATTATTAGCTTGTGTAGATGTAGTTGACATCCACATCCACCACCCTTTGATTGCAAAAAGTTGGCCACCTGTTCCGCTGCTGAAGCAGCTGCATGTTGTTTTGTTTTATCGGTGTCATATTATTAGATATACCACTCATGAACTGTCTTGTCTTCTAGCTCGTCTGGCGATTAAAAACACCCCCAAGCGTTTACCCAGTGTCACTGTCCGATCCCCTCTGGGTACCAGCCCCCCCTGCATGGAGGCCCAGACTGATTCCTCAGTCCCCATGCCACCTTTAGAACCTACAGGCATTTCCTCAGATGACACCAGCACACACTCTGTAAGTAGGTGCTTGCATACAGTGTATTAATCTGTGTGTGACACAACACGTTAGTTTTTATTTCTGCTGTTTTCACAAGGACCAAGGTGGAGGGATTTTTCTCCCCTTGACTGAGGGTCCAGGCCCAGGTCCTAAAGATGGAGGTATGGCCTCTCTCATAGATGACTCCCCACAGAAGAGGCTCCTACAACAGAAGGCCACACCTCCGCCTTCTCCTCTCCTGTCAGAGCTGCTGAAAAAAGGCAACCACATCTCGGCCAGCACTCGCCTTGTGAGAGCCAGCTTAGCCTCTATTCATTAAATCGTTAATAAACATTAAGTACTAATAATAATACATTTAATATCTAATGCACTTTTAATCAAGCTAGAACTCAAAGTGCTACACAGTTAAAAACAGGGTGGAGGAGACTAAACATACTCAATTAAAACAAAAAAGAAGAGGTTAAAACATCTTATTGACATTTAGCAACCATATGCCTTTCTGAATAAACAGGTTTTCAGGCCTATTTTAGAAGATTCTAGGCTCTGAAAAGCCCTCAGGTGAATTGGGAGGTTGTTCCAAAGGTGTGGTGCGGCCATGCAGAAGACTCTGTCCCCCATGGTGGAGAGCCTGGTGGTGGGGACATGTAGGAGCAGGGTGTTTGTTGATCTTAGTGTGTGGGTGGTGGACTGTAGGGTGATGAGTTCTTGAAGGTAATTAGGTGCATTTCCATGGATGCATTTATAAGTTTGTAGCAAGATTTAAAAGTTGATCCGGGATGAGACCGGGAGCCAGTGCAGTGACTGAAGGATGGGGGTGATATGCTCGTGTTTATGGGCTCTCATCAGGACACGGCGGCACTGTTTTGGATGTATTGTAGCTTCTGGATTGTCTTGCCAGGTATCCTGGCGAAGAGCCTGTTACAGTAGTCCAGCCTTGAGGACTTAAAGACAGGGACCAATTGTTCTGATGCTGGGAGAGATAAAGCGGGACATAGTCTTGAAATATTGCAGAGGTGGTGAAATTAGGTTTTGCAGAGATGTTTTATGTGGTCCTTGAAAGTCAGGTAGGGGCTGAGCCAAACTCCCAGGTTTGTTGCTGCGGAAGAGAGAAGAATGACCTGTCTGTCAAAGTTTAAGTTGTGACATAGGTGGGGAGTGCACCTGATGAGGGGTACCAATGAGGAGTGCTTTCGTTTTATTGCTGTTCAGCTGAAGGGAGTTGCTGTTCATCCATGCTTTGATTTCTTCAAGGCAAGAGTTGAGGGATGACAGTGAAGAGGTTTGGGGCAGTTTTAATGTAAAGTTGTGTCATCAGCATCACATAATTCATGAAGCAAAGTTACATCTCCAATATTTAAATGCACTTTATAGTTACCTGCATGGTTATATTGCATGTGAGGATAAAGTGAAGTTATACTAAACAGGCAGTATCTTACTTAGAATAGGTACGTTTACAGACGTTTATGTACAATATGAGTGTAAAGTAACAGACACACTAAGCATTCATTTGTCAATTTACAGCAGACTGAGTTGCATAACTGCTTTTAATTGTACGGGATAAAAACCCGGTTTTGCTATTACAGGTTGCTGACGGAGACTCCTCTGGAAACCTTAGCAATGGATTACAGACTGCTGCTGCCGTCGCCATGCCATTACCATCTGGCCATGATGTCCTCACAGGTAAATATGCTCAATGAAACTTAATTCAAGCTTAACTTAACTCACTCTTAGCCCAGGCTTTTTTTTTTGTTTACTGTTGCTTGCCATCTGCTTGGTTAGCAATGATGTTAAAGAGACCTCATTTTTTTAAATTAGACAGGATGTCACATTTTACCTGTCCAAAATAGTTGGAATCCCCCGCGTAAGCATTCCATTTAGTTGTAAACAAATGGCATTCTGGTCACCTTCTGTGACCAGAATGTTTTTAACTCCTGTTATTTGCTGGAGGCTAAATTGCAGTGTCTTTTAGGAATAGTTGAAAGGACAGTGTTGTATGTGGGGGACAGGTGGTGTCGCAGACCACCTCCACTGTTCAGAGATGGTTTTTCAACCTTGACATAGATTGCTTCCCTCACTACTCTTTTCGTACCGTCCGTCCTCCCTGTCCAGAATCTGTACATTTTTGTTCTGAAAAGAGTGCTGTTTCTCCTTGAGGTGCAGGTAGACAGCCTAGTCTTGGCCTGAATAGTTTGCCCGTCTATGCTGTGCCATGCGTCGGCTTAGTGGTTGTTTTGTTTCCCCAATATATGAATCAGTGCATTCATCATTACTGGATAGCATACACCAGATTGTTTTTGTGAGTGTGGGGTGTCTGGTCTTTAGAATGCTCCAGTCTCTCTCTGAGGGTGTCGCCTGGTTTGAAGTGTACTGGAATGTTGTGTTGGTTAAAAAATCTTTTGAGTTTCTCAGATAGACATGATGCATATGGAATGACAATAATTTTGCATCTGTCACCTTTTTCCTCCTCATCCACTCTGTTCTTGTTAATTTTGGATGCACTTTTCACAAACGACCAGCTGGGGTAAGCACAGGTTTTGAGGGCTTAACTCAAATGCCTAAGCTCTTTCTCTTTGTGATGTGGGCTGGTAGGAACATTATCAGCTCTGTGTTGTAGGGTTCTGATAATGCCCAGTTTGTTTTCCAGTGGGTGGCGTGAGTCAAAAAGTAGGTATTGATCGATATGTGTGGGTTTTCGGTAAACCCCGACATGGAGGCCCCTGTTATCTCCAATGTGGACATCAGTCCTAAAAAGGCAACCTACTGTCTTTGACATACTCACATGTGAACTTGATGCTTTTGTCCACTGAGTTAATGTGTTCAGTGAAGGCATGCACTTCTTGGCTTCTGATTTTCACCCGTGTGTCATCCACATAGCTGTACCAATTACTTGATGCTGTTGCCTTAAAAGACCTCAGAGCTCTCTTTTCCATGTCAAGGTTTGCTACTATTGGGGATGCAGGTGATCCCATGATACAACCATGTTTTTGTTGGTAAAACGTTCCCATGATGTGCAGGTTCTCCGGATTGTTTAATATGCAATGGTCACATTTCCTTATTTAAACTCAAATGTCAGTCTACCCCAGGGCAGCTGTGGCTACGAAAGTAGCTTACCACCACCAGGTGTGAATGAATGATGGGTTTTTAACATGTAAAGCGACTTTGGGTACTTAGAAAAGCGCTATATAAATCCCAGGTATTATTATTATTATTAAATGTGAAACATCACTTCGACACAGGTCGCATTAAAGGTAAGAAGTGTTCGATTTATTTTTAGGTTGTTAAGGCTAATTACAATGATACACTATAAAATTGTTTGTCTTAAAATGCACACATTTAGTTGTATTCAATGGCAAAAAATGTCAAATGGCTCTCACGGAAATACATTTTAAAATATTTAGGTTTAATGGGTCTCACAACCAAAAAGGATCCTATCGGCTCCGACTATTATTAATCTTTTTGTTAATTTCCTGTCAATAACTGCTTACTTTCTGCTGTAAAGCACTTCGATCTACACTTTAAACTTTATTAAGCACTTATTTGTCGATGTTTTTTAATAGCAATCTTAGCTATTAGCATGCCTGCTCTTGGCTTGCTCTCGTGTGTAACATGTTAAGCCTTGTCCTACAGTGATAAATATACCTAATAATATGAGATACTAAAAAATGCAGTTTATTTGCTGTATTGGAGGTGATAATTATTAACTTAGGGAAGCGGCTCCACAGTGTGCATAGAGACACATAATTAGCTCGAGGGACTATGAATAAATGCAGAGTCAGCCTGAGAGGTTCGGCATTAAAAGGCATTGATCGGCAATTGCGATAACATACTTTTTCATGATAATCGTCTGATATCAGTGTTTCCCATAAACTGCCAAGATACCTGTGGCGGTGGGGGCGTGGCTATGGGCGTGGTCACCATGACATCATCGAGAAATTTGCATACTTTACTACAATGATATGATTTTCTCTAAAAAGGCTCAAAAAAATGTATACTTACTAATTAATAACAGTTTTGTTTTACACATCCATCCATCCATCCATCCATTTTACAATATAATTACAACACTTTATGTACATATTTATATACAGATTTGAACAATAAGTTATTCACTGAAATATATTTATTAATTGTGGTTCTTACAAAAAATATATTTTATAAAATATAAAAGCTAAAATGTCTCTTAAAGCTCTGCCCCTTTAATTAGTGCATACTAAATAATTTAACTTTAGCCTACTACTACAACCATATTATTTACCAGCAACATAAAGTGAAACAGAGGAAGAAGTGTCCTGCCACAGTCAGTAACAAATAAACAGAAAACAGTAGTGGTCAAATACAAATAAGGCAACAAGAGAAGTATCCTACACTTCTCTTTTGTAAAGTAAATCTGAACAGCCTATATGGGCATCTACATCAACTATATGATTTGCCTGAGAAGCTGGACAGGGCAAAAAAAAAAATATATATATATATATTATTATTATTTTATTTTATTTTATTTTTAATTTTATTTGTGGCGGACGTAATTCTTTCGTGGCGGGCCGCCACAAATAAATGAATGTGTGGGAAACACTGGATATTGATTAGTAGCTGACTGATCCGCACAGCTCTGCTTAACACGCTAATAGCAGTGTTTATGTCACCGTTCGCACGTTTTGCTGTATTGTTCGCTTCAACAGCAACACAACAATTCCTCACTATGTACCAATCACTGTGACGGTGAGCAAGGTGCAAATGTATTACTTAGTTATAAATGTATTTATACTATTGAATAATTTCTATTACTATTATGTTGAGCCTGCATTTCACAAAATTCTGTAAAAAATAAAAAGGTACTCTTTTTTTTTTTTTAACAAAATATGTAGGTTTTCTATTTAACCAAAAGTACAAATTTAGCACCAGTATCATTATAAAATGTAACCACCTACATTTTTTAACCGGCTAGGAGTTTTTAAGTTGACAAAAGAGTAACTTCTAAGCTAAAAAAGAGGCCTCTTTCACTGATACTGTTCTTCATTGCCAAAAGTCAGTGATTTACTACATGTGTTTTATATTCTTGCTTTATTTGCAGAAGGGGAACTCGAAGCTGCAGTGAAGGCAGAGCTTGGTGAGGAGACGGGGTTAGTTGAGGACATCGTAGCTGTATCTTACATGGGAGATGAACTAGATTTGGAGACTGTAGGAGACATCATCGCCATCATCGAGGAGAAGGTACACACTGTCTCTGCTTTGTCTATTTTTTTATGACAATTATGCAGTTTTATGTCCCAAACAAGACATGGGTTGTGAAAAACCTTAGTAATACGTATCTCACTTAAAACGTATACATAGTAGACAGGGTTTCCCCTAGATTGCCAAGATACCTGTGCTGGTGGGGGCATGGTCACCATGACGGCATCATATAATTTGCATCATTTGTTATGATGATATGATTTTCTTTAAAAAGACTCAAAAATGTATACAGTTCATACATTTAAAACAAATATTTGTTATTAAACACTATTTACATATATTTGATATTATATGGCTTCGCTATATTTTCAATTGCTGCTACTTAGCCTATTGTGCACTGTACTTTGTTGTGAATTTTTCAAGCGTCTACAGACTTTTTCTGACTTTTTCTTTATTAAAAATGACACATCTAGCACCTTTTTCTGGTGTTATTTTAGACTGTTCTTGTGTTTACAACTTTACTTCTTACCCTGGATGCCCCCGACGAAAAGTGAGCTGCAGCAAGCATGACGTCACACTTTCTTCGCCCTGCTGCTCCTTTCTCTCATTAAAAGCCGCCATTGTCCTCTTTAATATTTGCACATTTTGTAGATGGCTGTCTGCAGGTATATCTGGGATATATCAAAGTTATGTCCACATTGTAGACATGCTGATTACGCTCCAGACAATCTCGCGCGTCTCGTTTAAATCACAGCGCTGTTTTGATGATCAAAGTCTTTTTTCGGCGACCACATTTCAGTGCATCACTATTGAATAGTGCGCACTTAATAGGCTATATATATCCATTCATACTGTAACTATCTGCTAGTGGTGATTGTTTTATGTTTGTGTGGTTTTTGATGTGATGTTTATATTTCCCATTATCTCAAACACACCATCCGTGCCTGAAAGCAGATTGGCGGAGAATGAGGAATTGTTGTTGCGTGTCGTGGGAAGCACGGAGACGAAAGCGTTTGCACGGGAGGTAAAACCTGTTGGAATTGGGAAGGCTGTTATCATAAGATTCTCAATAACGTTGAAAATAGTAAGCGTCTTGACTTTTGACTTCTTCTGGAGGCTACAATGCATTAAATTAATTTTATTTGTTTTTACGTAAAACAAAACCTTGTTTTTAAGGTGTGTGGCCATGATTTTAAGATTTTGCTTTCAGTTACTTTAAAGGGAGAAACCCTGGTAGATATTTGATACTGTGTGTTACTGCAGAGCTGATATGTGATTCATACGGACACGTAGCGCACTGAGTAAAAAAAGTGTGTCAAATTAACCCCATTTTTCAAACTACAGTTTAACCCAGCTACTTATATAAGGTCTAATAAGAAGTGGATCTGGCTATGCTCCCAAGGTTGATGACTCGGTGGAGGCTTTGGATGCAGCAGCAGTGGAAGCAGCTCTCTCTCTGTGTGAAGAGGCTGTTTCAGAAGGACACACACTCCCGGGTCCCTGGGAGACTCAGGAATTAAAAGAAACAGACCAGACTTCCACAGTCCAAGACTCTGACCACATACAGGACCCTTGTGATGTGGCAAGTCTGTCCATCTCAACCCCTGTTGGCGTGGAGACACATAGTCAACCGGAAACTACAATCGCAGAGGAAGATGTCAAGGAAAACTGTGACAGCGCTGTGACAGAAAGAGAGGTAACGTCGGGCGATGTTGCAGCTAGTGGTGAGGTAACAGAAGAGGGCACTGCAGGGAAGGAGGACACTGATGTAGTCGTGAAGAGTGAAGTAGAGTGGAACCAGCCTGAGACGAACCCACCTTACCTAGGTGAACATACTACATACACACTAAAATGATTGCTTTGGTGGTTTTAATCTTCTACTGTTTTGATCCACAGATTCTGAGGACAGTTCTATCTCTGGCAAAGAGTCTAAGGTACTAGGCGTAAACGTTTTGCACACTTTAAATGTTTTGGGGGAAAAAAATGCTTCCATTTACGTAATTGCTGTATGTGGTTGACATTAGGAGGTCAAGGAGGAGGAGGTGGGGAGTGAGTGTGACCCTGAAGAAGGGATGGAGCTCAAAGAGGAGTGTGGCGAAGGGGAGGGTCCCTATTTGTCAGAGGTGGAGCGAGCAGCCAGCGAGAGTGAAGATGGCTATGGGCCGTCCTCTCAACGCTACATGGCGGATTCATTAGCGAGCAGCCCTGCCTCGTCTTCCCAGCTGTGAGCAGCCGATGTGCTCATGTCTTTCAGGTCAATTTTGATTGTCTTTACAGCCATTCTTTTTTCACCCCAGGTCTACATGTGGTGAGGACCAAGAGGCTGTGCAGGCCCAGAAAATCTGGAAAAAAGCCATCATGCTGGTGTGGAGAGCCGCAGCTAACCACAGGTGGAGCTCTACAGCTACCTAATATTCTTGCTCATGTCACATTGTGCTTCCCCATTAATCAATTCTGGAATTAAATATTTTTTCAGGTATGCCAGCGTCTTTTTACAGCCTGTGTCTGACGACATTGCCCCTGGTTACCACAGTATTGTACACAGGTGAGATTACACTGTGCATTCTCACAATCAAACAGTCCATATACTCACATTAACTTTTAAATCAGAGGTGTCAATACTTTTTACAACAATAATGAATGTTGGTTGACTTTGACACATATTGTACATTAAAGATGCTCAAACCTATCCACTGTAGGTCAAAATATGCCAAACTATCCGAACAAAAAACATTTCAATCTTAGCTTTGTGTTATAGGTGACAAAGCTAGTTTTGTAATATATAATAATACAATATATATTTTATTAATGAATTGATTTGACTTTAAGAAAATGTTGGTGGTCAAAAAAGTGCTGGGGGCAGAAAATCCACCCAGAAATACACACTTTGGACTTTCAAAAGTGTGCTCTTGACTGATGCATTAAAAACAATAATACAGAGGCTGTCTTAACAGAATCCCCACTTGTTCTTGATAGCCTCAATTATGTAATACCGATAATTCCAAATGTAAATCGTAGTTTATTAGTTCAACTCTACTTTTCTGTTCTCCAACATGCTCCTGTTTCAGACCCATGGACCTGTCGGCAATAAAGAAAAACATTGAATCCGGTGTGATCCGTACGACGGCAGAATTCCAGCGTGACATCATGCTGATGTTTCAGAATGCCGTCATGTACAACTCGTCAGACCACGACGTATACCACATGGCGCTAGAGATGCAGCGTGACGTCCTCGAGCACGTCCAGCAGTTCCTGGCCACCCAGCTCATTATGCAGACCTCTGAGAGTGCCATCTCTGCCAAGAGCCTCCGTGGCAGGGAGGGAAATCGCAAACCAGGCGAGCCAGCTGAGAAGGTGTGTTGAGCTACTTAAATGGGGAAAAGTAAATGTTTCTCCAATGTCTCGATGTTAGGTCTGTGGTTTGAACTGCGACGGAGCATTTATTTAGGTGTACCAGGACTCAAATATGTTTCAGATTGAGCAAATCACTGAAATGCACGCTAATGATTTTTATGTTCTATTAAGTTCTAAAATGGCCTAATTAGCCTGAATATTTTCTTTGCAAGTTCTTGGACCTAATAAAACTAATGAGTTTGGATGCCCACGGTCTTGTAAAGTGGATCAATGACTACAATTATGATTACTAATAATGGCATTAATATTGTTATAGGAACCTATGAAATATTACATTTAAATTTGAACTAAACTTCCAGATTAAAATCTGTTTTTGTTCTCAAAATGTGCCTTCAGCATGTGTGTTCCTTACTTTGTACATAACGGTGTATATATAAGGTAAACCTTTTATAAAGATGAGTACACCCCTCACATTTCTGCCAATATTTTATTTTGTTTTTTCAAGCTTAAACACAGAAGAAATGACACTTTGATAAAATGTAAAAGTAGTCTGTATACAGTTTGCATAATCAGTGTCCACTCTAAGTAACAACACACAGCCATTCATGTCCAAACCGCCGGCAGCAAAAGTTAGTGAACCTCTAAGCAGTGTTTCACACAGAACGCCAATCTATTTGTGGCACTGGGTAGCAGGGTATAAAAGCACAAATACAAGTAAGTGCCTAAAATCTACTCAAGTAAAAGTACAAATAAAAGTATGCAAATTAGACAATGTCGACAAACCCACATAAAAGCAGGTTATTGACATTGTCTAATGTGCAGCGCGATCATTTTTATTTAAAAACGTGTGTGCATGCGAGCGTGCGAGACCCGCTGCTCATTGAGAGCCATACATGCTTTCATGATGGTCTCCCTAGGTGCCTAATAAGACATCAAATTGTGCTTATGAGTTGTGTTAAGAAGCAGAGTTACAATGCCATGGACTGTTCACCGTAACAACAAGCAGCATTCACAGACAGTCCCAAACATATAATGTGTTTATGAGCAAGCGCAAGCCGTGCCAAATTTAATGGCGGCGGTCCAAATGTATTGGTGGCCAGCCGCGATAAATAATTGAATGTATGAATTGGGAAACAGTGCCTGAGGTAAAATGTCAAATTGAACATAATTGTGGTCATTTTCCACCTTCAGCATCATGTGACTTGGTTACAAGGTCTCATTTGGTGTTATCGCTCTCGTCCTCTTTCATGCAATGTTTTAACATTATAGTCGAGTGGAAGAGGATTCCAGATGCATCCTGTAAAGCTCAAATGAACTCCACTCCAAAGAGAGTTAAGACAGTGATGGAAAATAATAGCCACACAAAATACTCTGGGCATTTTCACTTAGGTGTGTATGCACTTTTGTTTCCCACAGTAGACTGTATGTCTTTATGTTCAGTTATTTTTTTAAACTCAAATCCAAGTTGTACACTGACTTCTTACCATTGTATTAAAGTGTCATTTATTCCGTGTTGTCCCATGAAAAAATAACATATTTGCAGAAATGTGAGGTGTACTCACTTTTAAAATATACTACCTGAGTCTCTGCTGTTTATTTCTAGTATTCTGACTGACTTTTTTGCCAATATCTACCCAAGATCTATTAGTATTAATTTCCAGCCTAATGTGCTTTAGTATAAAATAGAATATTCCTTAGCATGTCACACATGTAAGGTTTTTTGTTCAGTGTTTGTGTATGGCTGTTAAATTGACCTATTTAGTAATGTTGTGGGCAGAAGTTCACATAGACTCATCATGGGCATAAATGTAATGTAGTTTTGGTTTTGAATTATCTTTTAGAACAGTTCTTTTCCTGGTTGCAATGATTGTACTACATACAACTTTAGTGCCTTTTTAAAAACAAGAATTGGGTTCATGCACTTTTGTAGCAATCAACAACTACTGCAATAGTTATAGCTTGATTAGTTTGACCACTTTTATTGAGTTGATTGATATTAATGTTTTATTATCATTCCACCCTGGATAAAGAACAGTTCAAATAAATAATTTAAAAAACAATTCATACCCGGGGTGAGTGTATTTAAATTTAACCTATACAAACTTTTTATCAGCATGCACATTTCACATTGGGTCACATCTGGTCTCGCTTTATGACAAAATAACAAGCAATTGTCCTTTACTAACCTGATTCCTGCATGCAGACTCCCTTCACTAACCTCTGAATGTCTGGATGTGTTTGTCTGCCATTGACGCTTCAGCTTCCTGTTTTTTGCTTTTACATGAATATTCTATTATGTGCTTATTGGTTTACTATTTGTAGGACCAGTAAAAATGTAGAGCTTGCATCCTTTTTTGTAGGGGTTTGAAGTATTTTTCACACTTAAAGCAGCTTTGGCAATAGCTTTTATTCAACCCCGTCACAATGATGCCAGAAACTCCTCCCATTAGTCCGTACACGCTTTAGTGTTTCAAATAGCCTTCGAACTGTCTAGATTGGCCCAGATTTAAACTGTCGCTTGTTTAAACATCTCTAAAAATGACCATGGAGATCTAGTTTTGACATGTTGCTTAATGTGGAAATTGTATTAAAGTGGGTGAAAATGACTATTTGACAGTTAATTGTGGTCTCACAGTACTTGGCAGAGATGGGCCAACTAATTGATTCCTGAGTAAAGGAGCTGTTTGCTACATTTACACAGATGGCTAGAGGGCGCCAACTTTCCAAAGTATTTTACATTTTATATATCTCTTGTAGTACGTAATGACTAATTACGTACTGTACGTAGATAACACATGCACATGTGTGTTGTTAGCTCATAAAAGCTGTCATTGAATGTATATTCTATCATAACAGCAACATAACAAGCAGCAAATTGTTTGTTGCTTCTCTTGGACTGCTCTATGCATGTACATGTTGATGAGACAGGGCGAGGGACCGCCGTAAACACCAATCATTTTATTCAGGCCGGTAAAAAACGTTATTACATACATTTTGTAATTGTGAAAAACAGACAATTGTCAAACAAATGTATTCTTTTATACCACTAATGATAACATAGGCTATCCAGTGGTGTTTTTGTTATTTTTTGCTTTGAGAAATGTTACTGTATGGAAGTTGCAAACAGCATGTTTAATTATCAAGAATTCTGTCTGTTTGGATTGTCGTGAAGTAAATTGGAGCACACTACGACCATGGTTGATTTCACTGAGCACCATCGATCTGCTCAATACAACCCTAACGTTGAAATATTAACAACATTAAAATTATGTAGTAGTCAATCACGGACGATTCGTCAAATATTTGTTGAGTGTTTTGTCATTGTTGAGTTGTTTGTGCTGGAGGCTTGTCTATAGTCCTAAGACAGTTGTCTTTTTTCTTTAATGTCATACTTCAGTTTTACCTGCATTCTTGTGCATGGACAGTATAAGATGACTGTATGATGTCTGTCTTTGTGTTGCTATGTACATCTCTACACGTTTCTGATTGGGCGCGCATCCCTTCCACTTCACAGTTTGACGCAGATTTCAATGACTGTCACTTTCGTTTATGTATGTGTGTGTGTGTGTATGTAATTCCTCTCTCTTTCTCACTCCAATGTTTGTCCTCCTGCAGGACATGGTCCCAATGGCCTCTCCTGCTTTTCTTCTCTCTCTCTTTGTAAGTATGCAGGTTCTCCGTCAGACTTCAGCAGAAGCTGCCCTGGCTCCGCGCACGCATTTTGTCATTGAAACGAACTCATCACACGTCTTCTCTTTTCAGTTGGACATTTGTGGCATAATCATGATCATATTGGGTCACAGAAGTACTAGCGATATGCATTTGATGAATGAAAGCGTATTCAAATAATGGTTTAATGCAATCAATCCTTTCAAAAATTGTTACCCCTGTATTGTTTTAAAGCGAGTACTATTACCTAGGGATGCTCAAAAAATCAATTCAGATTCTAAATTGATTCATAATTTCCAAAAGTTGATGAACAAAGTTTTTTGTTTTTTTTTAATTTCAGAAAAAAATGTTTTACAGTAAATTTTTAAGCAATGCCTACTCACTGCGTTAATATGTCAGCAATCAAAATGAGGTTTTGTAACCTCTAACTTGTTTGGAAAATGTTTTATTATAAAACAAGTAATACTTTGCGAGAATCGTATTGAATCAATTCGGAATTTAATCGTCACTCAAAGAATCGGAATCGGATGAAATAATCCCACCTCTACTGTTACCCCAACACGCCGTTTTCAGAGTTGTGAACAAAGGCTTGGGTAATTTCATCATTAATTTAGAAATTGTCAAGTCTAATATAAAGTGTAAGAAATAAGTACTTTTGGGCAAAATCCTTTGACTGTTGTCAAAAACTATTTAGGATAATGAAGAACTTTGCAATTATCCCTTCTTCATCGCACTGATCCTTCGTGCTACTGCCCGTTAGATTGTCCCATCATTACTGCAATTCCCTAACTTATTGATTTATATCACAAATTGTGTTCTATCATTAAAAACTCAAGAGGAGCAATCACTTTACAGCCATTCTATAACTTGGCTATGTTGCACACGTGTATGCTTGGAATAGAGTCAAAAATCTTGCCAAAAACATCAGCGGTATGCGTACACATTAGTGGTCACCACATACTTTTGGGGCTATACAAGATTTGACCTTAAACGTTTCTTGTCAGCGCTAGATGACGCAAGAAACGATCATTACAGACTTTTGAGTTGCGTTGTCTTCTGTTTTTTTGAAGTTTATATCTAGCCTTTGAATGTAAATTTGCTGTTTCTTGTCAGTAATTTTCAACTGATGTTGTAGTGTTCCAAGATGTCATCAGAGACAGCTAATGCTAAATGTCAATCAAGTTAATCCCAGTTTTTGGATGACCCTCAAACTGTCAGCCCTTCTTCATGTCAAACAAGAATCACGTTGATTATACAGCATGTCTGACACATGATGACCAAGTTAGGGTCAGAAGTTAATCAGTCGATGACCTTTTGACCACTACTTGTATGTATTTGTTGCAACTTTTGGCTGTTTTATCCTCACTGCTTTGTGAAGACGACACTTTGTATCACCTAAGTAAAAGTGGTGACAATTGGAAGTACATTTGATCTCGTTTAAGCTCACCCTGTCTATGTCTACAACCTGTCTACAGGTACAAGCTCATCCGGATTCCACAAGGAACACAAAAAAATTACAATTATAAAAATCACATTTTGCACAAATTGAGAAAAATGATCTCAACAAATTGATGTACAGTATGTTAAAACACATACTTCGTTATCGCTTATTCTTCTTTAACGTCTGACAAAAGTCACAAGATAACATAAAATTAAATGTTTTTCCCGGTCATTTCAACAACCGCTTCTGTGGACGTGAGTCATTCAATCCAAAGGATGTCCACCTAAATGTGTCCCATCGTATCAGTTTATTGTAGCCACTGTTTCACTCAGTGGCAGTGAGACAATAGTCTAATTTGTGTAATTGGACAGTGTTTGTGTGTGGACGGTTAACACTGACCTTTTTGGTTTGTGTCATAAGAAATGTATGATGTGTTTTTACACCTTGTTTACTAAGGTTGGGCGATGTAGACAATGTAAATTATTTCAATTTGGCCGACCATAAGGCTTTAATACTATCGTTACTTCGGGATAAATCATGTTGACATATTTTGTGTCTCGCAAATTTGACTGGCGTGTCCTCAACGCAATGTAGTATTCTCGTTAGCATTCCACAGTGCAAAGCCATTTCTAAGTCAGCAATCCTCTCCGTGGCAAATAAACTAAGTGTCATACATGGAAGTATTAACCCCAGACAACAGAATTAGCTAAACATGCTACACTCCACACCAGAGGAGGATATTGTTTATTGTTTATTGAATGGATCCCCATTAGCTGACGCCAAGGCGACTGCTAGTCTTCCTGAGGTCCATATAGGAGCATACAAAATTAAAATACAAAGAATACATGCATTACATGTACGGATATGCTAACCGCTAACTGCACGCTAGAGCTTTTGAATGTAAACAAAGGCGGGGGGATTGATATAAATATCGACAGCAACAATACCAAATAAATTACAGTAGAAATTGGTTCTTGAACATGGTTCATAAATCAAAATATGTATAGTGAAGCAGAGTTCCGCGTAAGAAACGATATAAACATGTATAATTGGTTTTAGCCTCAACAAAAGTCCATATTTTAGTAAAAAATGCACACTTTGAAGACAATATAATGTGTATACAGTAGGAATAGGATTCATATAGCCCCATTCGTCGCAGTTTACCTGACACATGAAGCATGACAAATTGAGGGGATGCACCATCCATTTTAGTCACCAGACAGAATATCTTAAAAATGTGTCTTGGGCAATTCCAACTTTGACCACAGCATCAGTTGCTATATAGAGTGGCGCTTTCCATCATTTTCAGCAGACTGCATTGCAAAATGATTAACCCCCTACATTCCTCTCATGCAAGAATGGGGCCATATTAATCCCTTCTTGCTGTACTGTATATACTGTGTATATATACTGTATATATATAAAAAACATAACAATTGAACTGTCAACACACAAAAGTCCCTTTGGTGGTGTCCAAAACGTTAACAACCATGTTGCTACAATAGTTAAAAATAATTATAATAATAATTTTAAAATTGTGTCGGCAAATATTTGTGGATGCCGGTCCTCTTTATAAACTTTTCGAACCACCCTGCTTGCTTTAAATTGTTCTTCCGTGCTGGTTCCAGCATGGTCACTTCTGGAAATCAAGTCGCCATATAAATTTGCTGTCGCAAATGATTGCCTCTAAAATGCTATCACCTGCTAGCTGCTTTTCATCTGTCCACACGAGCAACAGTTTTTTAACTTGGTCTTGCGCTTTCTCTCCGTCCTTGTGAATATATTTGACCTCTTTGACAAAGTCAGCAACCATATGAACATACTTCTTGTTTACCATTAGAGATGTCCGATAATATCGGCCTGCCGATATTATCTGCCGATAAATGCTTTAAAATGTAATATTGGAAATTATCGGTATCATTTTTTTTTTTATTATCGGTATGGTTTTTTTTTGTTTTTTTTAATTAAATCAACATAAAAAACACATGATACACTTACAATTAGTGCACCAACCCAAAAAACCTTCCTCCCCCATTTACACTCATTCACACAAAAGGGTTGTTTCTTTCTGTTATTAATATTCTTGTTCCTACATTATATATCAATATAGATCAATACAGTCTGCAAGGGATACAGTCCGTAAACACACATGATTGTGCGTGCTGCTGGTCCACTAATAGTACTAACCTTTAACAGTTAATTTTACTCATTTTCATTAATTACTCATTTTCTATGTAACTGTTTTTATATTGTTTTACTTTCTTTTATTATTCAAGAAAATGTTTTTAATGTATTTATCTTATTTTATTTGATGCATTTTTTAAAAAAGGACCTTATCTTCACCATACCTGGTTGTCCAAATTAGGCATAATAATGTGTTAATTCCACGATTGTATATATCGGTTGATATCGGTATCGGTTGATATCAGTATCGGTAATTAAAGAGTTGGACAATATCGGATATCGGCAAAAAGACATTATCGGACATCTCTATTTACCATGGTTGCAATTGTGAACTTGTTTCTTCCGTATTTGCGAGGCAAATCAGCAATGTGTGCGCCATTGGCGTACTCCTCGCAAATGGTCATTTTTATGTGTACCGCGTATTCTCCCTTCTTTCCAGGCTGGTTTGTTGGCTTTTTGAACCCATATTGAGTAAGCAATATATACACAACTTGGTGAATGGCGAGAAAAGAAACAGACTGTAGCACTGAAGAGTAGGCAATGGCAAATCTAAAAGTAAAAAAAAAAATTTAAACATCCAGCAGTCTAATTGTAATGATGGCAGCCCATCTTAAATAAATGACTACTTTGGAAATACTGCAGGCTGTGGTTAACAAACAGGATATTAGATAAAGCTGTAACTGTTAAAAGAAACTACTTACATACATTTACAAAGTACATATTAGTTTGATCTCGTTGCTAGGAGGAAATGCTATGTTTAACACAAAGGTAATAACCCTCCGTCAACCAATCAATGCACACCCATACTCAAACATTTGTATGAATAAACCTCAACAAGAAAATGCCTTGCTTTTAAGTCATTTCTCCAGTTAGGTAAATTAGAGGAGATTAGAAGAAATAAAGGCATGATTAGGGTTGCACGATATAGATGATATATGATATAAATGATACAAAACTTGCTGTGATAGAGCTTTTAATACTATCGTTAATATCGTGATAATGCATGTTGATGACACATTGAAGTTGTGTCCAGCAAATTTGACAGCAACAGGAAAACGAACGTGTCCGCAACGCAACATATCATTCTCACTAGCGGCTAACATTTTTCTACAGTGCAAATCAGTTCCCAAATCGCTAATCCCTGCCTCCATGGCGGGAAATAATCTGTTTTTTACAAGTAGGCTTATCACTGAAGGACAAGGAATCGTTAAATATGCTACACTACACACTGAAAGGATTCAAAAAAGCATAGAAAACCTCAGTTATCACTTTTGAATGCAAACATGCTTGGGCGAATTGATAAAAATACTGATTAGTATTGATACGGCGTGGCGTAGTGGGTAGAGCAACTGTTCCAGAAACCTGAGGGTTGCAGGTTCGCTCCCCGCCTCTTACCATCCAAAAATCGCTGCCGTTGTGTCCTTGGGCAGGACACTTCACCCTTTGCCCCCGGTGCCGCTGACACCGGTGAAATGAATGATGAATGATAGGTGGTGGTCGGAGGGGCCGTAGGCGGAAATTGCAGCCATGCTTCCGTCAGTCTACCCCAGGGCAGCTGTGGCTACGAAAGTAGCTTACCACCACCAGGTGTGAATGATTGATGGGTTCAGAAAAACATGTAAAGCGACTTTGGGTACTTAGAAAAGAGCTATGTAAATCCCAGGTATTATTATTATTATTATTATATCAGTTGAAAGTCAATGCTACAGCAATTACATTTATATTTTTTGTGGTCGCCAAATTGGTTTTTTTTTAATCGTTTTTGTTTACGAACTCAGAAAATAAAAGCCGATCAACATTTTTAGCTTTTCTTTACTTATTTTTGCACTATTGACTTTATTTTGCTCCAAATATTGCATGGAATAAAAGAGAATAAGGAAATTACTTAAATGTTTTATTGATATTGTGACACCCCCATAATGTGTTTTTACCTGATTTGTATTTCTGAGAAATATTAGTATGAGCAATACTGCTCCTGTAACTGGTTGGCATTGAAGAATAAGTGCTTATTATGTTTAACAGAAGTATAGAAACATGTTACATCAGAAAGTAAAAGTAAATTAACAATTAGAAGTAATAATTGTTTTGAGAAAATCTAATTTTTTTTATTGTGATATATATCGTTATCGCAGGAGGTTGCAGTATATATATCATGATGTAGATTTTAGGCCGTATCGGCCATCTGTAAGTACAACACAGTTTTATTGCATGTGAAAGCAAAGAAAATCCCATTGAAAATGTACCCATTTCCAGTCCACTATGTCACACACATTGCTAAAAGTTTCACAATCTTCAACATCACCTTGATATTTTGTGGAGTGAGGTTGTGTACAACTGGGATTGTGTGTTTGCCTTTTTGAAAAGCAGCAACAACAAGAATGCATCCAAGCTAAACTAAAACCAGAGTTGTTTTAAGGCCATCACAAGTCATCCACAGTCCTGTAGTAACTGCACCTTCACCAGAACATGTAGACCCATACAACTTGTTTTCTTCTCATAAAAATATCCACAAACGGTTTGGAATTTGCTCCAGTGACGTATCCCCAGCCGGCAGATAAAGACTCATAATGCTTTCCTGTGTTTTTGTGTGTGTCGGCATGATCTAATTTATTTTCTTCTCTTCAGTTGAATTTTCATGTGATCATCATTTTTTCTGTTCTTCATTTGAGGAGGAAGCCGCCTGAGGTGGACCTTTTTTGTTGTACTATTTGTGCGTGTGAGGGCGTCAGTCACCACTTCACTCTGTCCAGCTAACCCTTGACCTTTCCCAACTTAAATGTTAATTCTTTTTCTTGCTCTTTTCTGTTTGACCCCGCTTCTTTCTCCTCCCCCTCACCTCTTTCTCCACCATAGGATGGGGGCACCAGGGGTCGCCGTAGTGCAATGGAGGCCGACCTGAAAATGAAGAAATAAACTTGACCCTCGGGAGGCAGAACGTTGGGAGCAGAGAAGGTGGAAGTGAGGCGTAGTGTTTGAGTAGAGAGTTCAGTGTGCGGGCTTAGCGTGTTAGCATCTGTGCTAGTGCTATTGTTGTTTGCTATAGATGAGCGTTGCGTGCGGATATGATGTGTTATGATAAAGCTGCATCTTCTTTTGTTTGCAGTTAGGACCTTGGATCGTATTCAGGCATCTCTTTGATGGTGCGTTCACTGACATGTGAAAGTGTTCCATTTTAAATGGCATTTCATTTTCCCACTGACCAATGCAAACATGTTCTGTATGTTCTCTATTTTGTTTTTTTTAATATATTTTATTTAGGGAATTTTTTTTACAAGTGACAAATCATTGCACACTTTATCTCTCTGTGTCAGTGATTTATCACCGTTTCCATGACTTGACTAGGAGAACGTCTGAAAACGAATCCAACCTTTCAAGCTAGCATCACGTGCTTGGTAGTGCACTTTGGGGGGGAAAAAGTGGTAAATAAGACGAGTCAGTTGTTGCTGAACTAGTATTGATGTGTCCCCACGTATCACTTTTAGGGTGATGCCAGAGTGTGTGGCGTGATAGCATCAGACAGCTTGTGTAATGTGTTCTAGATGAGAGTCAGAAAACAGCTTTTTTTTACTTGTCTGATGGGCCATCAAGAGTTTGCGTTTGCGTAGCTGATTTATGTATCATAGTGTATGTTTTGTTGTACATTTGTTAAATAAAAGATTTGTTCTAATCTACGGTCATCCCCTCTTTGTTGTTTTTCCCTATCAAATAAATACTTTCAAATGAATTTAACATACATAATGCAGAAAAATAGTCTTTATAAACTAATTTGTATTTGTTAAGAAAACATCTGTATCGGGTATTGTTTTATTTTATGTGCACAAATGTTACTTGTAGTTATGTCTGTTTACAATTTAAATCAGGTCCCCAAACTTTTGGACTCGGGGGCTCATTGGGTTAAAAAAAAATTAGACGGGGGATGGGCTATATATATATATATATATATATATATATATCAATCATCATATATATATATATATATATACCGTATTTTTCGGAGTATAAGTCGCTCCGGAGTATAAATCGCACTGGCCGAAAATGCATAATAAAGAAGGAAAAAACATATATAAGTCGCACTGGAGTATAAGTCGCATTTTTGGGGGAAATTTGAATAGACATTTGAAAGGCAATTTAAAATAAATAAAGAATAGTGAACAACAGGCTGAATAAGTGTACGTTATATGACGCATAAATAACCAACTGAGAACGTGCCTGGTATGTTAACGTAACATATTATGGTAAGAGTCATTCAAATAACTATAAAATATAGAACATGCTATACGTTTACCAAACAATCTGTCACTCCTAATCGCTAAATCCCATGAAATCTTATATGTCTAGTCTCTTACGTGAATGAGCTAAATAATATTAATTGTCATCCCTTTTCCATTACATAGCAATTACTAACACTTTTGTTCACTTCCTGTTTTCAATTTATTCACTATATACTCCATGAATAATATTTAAAAATAAATAAATAGTGAAGTTAGTTGTATTTCACATAAGCTCAGAATGTTTATCCTGGTTCTTCTTCTGTGTACTTTTGAAACACTAAGTTTGAACATTTTCTTAAATTGGATCATATTGGTACACTGTTTGATTTCTTCACTTAATCCATTCCATAATTGAATCCACATACTAAAAGTTTTAAGTGTTGTACGTGCATACAAATGCTTTCAGTTACATTTTTCTCTGAGGTTATATTTTTATTTTTCTAATTGTTGTTCGTTCTTCGGTAGCAGGTTATAGGTTGCTTTGTGTGTACTAACTAATATGTGACATAGGCTCATACCATGCAACCCAATACTTGTTAAGCCTTCTTTTGATATATGTTTTATAATTACAGTTTAGTCTTTATCAAAAACTCAATTTAAAAATCCTGGAATTTTATTTTTTTTAAACACTGTAAGCCATCCATCCATCCATCCATTTCTACACCATGATCATCAAAATTATAACAAATAAAGCCTTAACATATCTCACTCAGCATGTAATGGGTTTATATCACATTAAATTTCACAATGAATTGCTGAAATGAATGAACTTTTGAACAATATTCTTCTAATTGTGTAAGTTTCACCTGCATATATACAGGACTGTCTCAGAAAATTTGAATATTGTGATAAAGTCCTTTATTTTCTGTAATGCAACTAAAAACATGGAAATGTCATACATTCTGGATGCATTACACATCAACTGAAATATTGCAAGCCTTTTATTATTTTAATATTGCTGATTATGGCATACAGCTTAAGAAAACTTAAAAATCCCATCTCAAAAAATTAAAATTTTTCCTCAGACCAAGTAAAAAATAAAGATTTATAACAGCAAAACAAAATCAAACATTTGAAAATGTCAATTAATGCACTCAGTACTTGGTTGGGAATCATTTTGCACGGATTACTGCACCAATGCGGCGTAGCATGGAGGCAATCAGCCTGTGGCATTGCTGAGGTGTTATGGATGCCCAGGATGCTTCAATAGCGGCCTTTAGCTCATTTGCATTATTGGGTCTGGTGTCTTTCAGCTTCTTCTTCACAATACCCCACAAATGTTCTATGGGGGTCAGGGGAATTGGCGGGCCAATTGAGGACAGTAATGCCATGGTCATTACACCAGTTACTGGTGGTTTTGGCACTGCGGGCAGGTGCCAGATCATGCTGGAAAATGAAATCATCATCTCCATAGAGCTTTTCAACAGATGGAAGCATGTAGTGCTCTAAAATCTCTTGGTACACAGCTGCATTGACTATGGACTTGATGAAACACAGTGGACCAACACCAGCAGCTGACATGGCTCCCCAAACCATTGCTGACTGTGGGAACTTCTTACTGGATTTCAAGCAACTTGGATTTTGCTCCTCTCCAGCCTTCCTCCAGACTCTAGCGCCTTGACTTCCAAATGAAATACAAAACTTGCTTTCGTCTGAAAAAAGTACTCTGGACCATTCTGCAACTGTTCAGTGTTTCTTTTCCATAGCCAAAGTCAGACGCTTCTTCCGATGTTTTGAGTTCAGGAGTGGCTTGACCATGGGAATATGGCTATATGATTCCATCTGTTGAAAAGCTCTATGGAGATGATGATTTCATTTTCCAGCATGATCCAGCAGTGCCAAAACCACCAGTAACTGGTGTACTGACCATGGCAATACTGAACCCCATAGAGAATTTGTGGGGTATTGTGAATAAGAAGCTGAAAGACACCAGACCCAATAATGCAAATGAGCTAAAGGACGCTATTGAAGCATCCTGGGCATCCATAACACCTCAGCAATGCCACAGGCTGATTGCCTCCCTGCCACGCCGCATTGGTGCAATAATCGGTGCAAAATGATTCCCAACCAAGTACTGAGTGCATTAATTGACATTTTCAAATGTTTGATTTTGTTTTGCTGTTATAAATCTTTATTTTTTACTTGGTCTGAGGAAATATTAACATTTTTTGAGATGGAATTTTTGAGTTTTCTTAAGCTATATGCCATAATCATCAATATTAAAATTATAAAAGGCTTGCAATATTTCAGTTGATGTGTAATGAATCCAGAATGTATGACATTTTCATGTTTTTAGTTGCATTACAGAAAATAAAGGACTTTATTACAATATTCTAATTTTCTGAGGCAGTCCTGTATTTTAAATCAGGGGTGTCCAAACTTTTTCCACTCAGGAAAAATCCAAGCATGCGGGCGCCATTTTGATATTTTTAATTTTCAAAACCATTACAATATGGATAGTAGATTTTTTTTTTTGAACCTTTAGGGCTCCCCTCAAGTTTGGTCCCGAGGATTTGGAAGGCTCTCAGTAATAAAATGTTAAAAATAAAATATATATACATGTTTTTATAATGCTTAAATCTCTAGATCAGGGGTCACCAACCTTTTTGAAACCAAGAGCTACTTCTTGGGTACTGATTAATGCGAAGGGCTACCAGTTTGATACACACTTAAATACATTGCCAGAAATAGCCAATTAGCTCAATTTACCTGTAACTCTATGTTATTAATAATTAATTATATTTACACTTAATTGAACGGTTTAAAAGAGGAGAAAACACGAAAAAAATGACAATTACATTTTGAAACATAGTTTATCTTCAATTTCGACTCTTTAAAATTCAAAATTCAACCAAAAAAAAGAGAAAAACTTAAAAAGAATTTATGGAACATCATTAGTAATTTTTCCTGATTAAGATTAATTTTAGAATGTTGATGACATGTTTTAAATAGGTTTAAAATCCAATCTACACTTTGTTAGAATATATAACAAATTGGACCAAGCTAAATTTCTAACAAAGACAAATCATTATTTCTTCTAGATTTTCCAGAACAAAAATTTTAAAAGAAATTCAAAAGACTTTGAAATAAGATTTAAATGTGATTCTACAGATTTTCTAGATTTGCCAGAATATTGTTTTTGAATTTTAATCGTAATAAGTTTGAAGAAATATTTCACAAATATTCTTCATCGAAAAAACAGAAGCTAAAATGAAGAATTAAATTAAAATGTATTTATTATTCTTTACAATAAAAAAATTAATTTACTTGAACATTGATTTAAATTGTCAGGAAAGAAGAGGAAGGAATTTAAAAGGTAAAAAGGTATATGTGTTTAAAAATCCTAAAATCATTTTTAATGTTGTATTTTTTCTCTAAAATTGTCTTTCTGAAAGTTATAAGAAGCAAAGTAAAAAAATTAATGAATTTATTTAAACAAGTGAAGACCAAGTCTTTAAAATATTTTCTTGGATTTTCAAATTCTATTTGAGTTTTGTCTCTCTTAGAATTAAAAATGTCGGGCAAAGTGAGACCAGCTTGCTAGTAAATAAATAAAATTTAAAAAATAGAGGCAGCTCACTGGTAAGTGCTGCTATTTAAGCTATTTTTAGAACAGGCCGGCGGGCTACTCATTTGGTCCTTACGGGCTACCTGGCGCCCGCGGGCACCGCGTTGGTGACCCCTGCTCTAGATCAACTGCAGATATTTGTAGATATTTCAAAATAAATGTTATGCCCCTTATGTTAAAAAAAACAAACCTGTTTTCTCATGGCAAAAACTAAATCTGCAAACCTTTCCCTCAAACAATAATCAAAGTAGGTTGTTTAATGTGAAGTAATTGGAGCCTTGAATAAGTCAATTAGTCATAATACTGATATGCATTCATTATTTTTCTTTTTAGCAGTTTGGCACTCAGCATCAAGGGTTGGAATTGGGGTTTAAATCACCAAAATTATTCTCGAGCGCAGCCACCGCTGCTGCTCACTGCTCCCCTCACCTCCAAGGGGGTGAACATGGGGATGGGTCAAATGCAGAGGATAATTTCACCACACCTAGTGTGTGTGTGACTATCGTTGGGACCTTAATTTGAACTTAATAGTTAAAGGAAAATCCAGATGAAACTCTCAGGGGTTCAAAAGGGCCCCACTCACCAAAGTACATTATTTTTTTTATTACTTTCAATGCTTAAATCTCTAGATCAGCTTCAGATCTATCCGTCAATTATATGTGTTTGTAAATATAAAATTCCATTGTTTTATGCTCTAGTCATACAAAACTTGTTTTCTTAAATGGTAAACACAAAATATGCAATATTTTCATTTAAAAAAATATTGATGTGAAGTAATTGGAGCTTCAAATATTTTAATTCATAACATTGATTTTGATGAGTTAAAAAAAACAACTTTGTAATTAGTCAGCATTGCAACTTATTAAAGGAATTTCACCTGTATGGATGGATGTATGCTCTTTGTTTTTTTTTGTAATTGTAATTTTACAATGGGCCGCTAAACAATTAGCTGCGTCCGCATATGGCCCCAAGGCCGCATTTTGAAGACCTGCTCTAAATGCTTCAGGAAATGTTTGAAACAAATCATATTTTGTAAAAAAGGTTTTATTGACCAGCACGTCTAAGGAATGAGACCTGCCCCTTCCAGACATGATGCTTCCACTTGTTACATAATGAAGTGTACAATTTGTTCTGCATAATTACAAGCATTTTCTTTCAGCAGAATCCAAGTAAATAAACACATTTTAAGACATTTGTGCAAAATAGTGCTCAAGTTTGCTACAATGAAACATTTTCCAAAATCCCAGTGGGAAGAAAAAAAAAAAAAGTGCAACGGGCTCTAGTTAAACTGGTGGATGACAGGACTGGCAGAAGAGTAGAGCTTCCTCTTCACCAACTTGTACTCTGGTCTCAGCTTCATCACTTTGTTGCCATCAAAGATGTGCTTGAGTGGCGGCCAGCCGTGCGCCTGGTGCGCCTTCAGCACCAACGACAGTTCAAATGTGGACGTGACGTCGGGGTCGGGGCGGATGTTCCCTAAAGACTTGACGCCATCTTTGGTCTCCACGTAGACCCTGATGGAGGCACCCCGCAGCCCACACGGCTCGTCTGTGGCGGCGCTCAGAACATCCCGGCCGACCCTGGCGGTCATCTGGCGAGGAAGCAGCAGCGCCTCGCAGTGAAGGACGGAAGCCTTGGCCTCGGTCAGGCAGCGCTCGATGTGGCGAGTCACATCCTGTTGAAGGAGCCTCTCCTCCTGCTCCACACCTGCATCCATGTTGGGGTCTGTGGGGGGCAAGGGCCACAAGGTCAGCATTAGCTTTAGTTTACATGAAATTATAATGTAGGCATCAATACTGAAATATCGATGTTACTTAAGATCATTAGTAACAGTGGTAAGTTAATAATCATTGCAATCGTGTTTGAATGAAACACAATTGATGGGTACTACTTTTTCTTCCGCCCAGGTAAGTTAATCACAAGCTAGAAAATGACAGGCAAATTCTAATGAGTCACAGTGTTGCAAAACAGTAAGTGTACGTATCCTTCTACAGTAGGCTATTCAGAGACACTACTAATTATTTGCCACTTGCCAGGATTTAACATTTTATTTCTAGAAGTGTCCCTATAGTTCTAAGAGCTATTTACTTAATTTTGGTAATTGACTACTATTAATTTTAGCATGAATAATTATATGGTTTCCATTCTGGTTTAACAATGTTAAAATTGAGAAAATAACCATGTAGGTCGTGAGTTCATACCAAAGACTGTAAAAATGGGAGCCATTGCCTCCCTGCTGCGCACTCAGCATCAAGGGTTGGAGTTGGGGGTTAAATGACCAAAATGATTCCCTGAGCGTGGCCGCCGCTGCTGCTCACTGCTCCCCTCACCTCCTAGGAGGTGGAACAAGGGGGATGAGTGAAATGCAGAGAATAATTTCACCACACCTAGTTTAACTGTAACTTCAATCAAGATATTTTGCTTTCCCCCCCAACACATAGATAATCGTGTTTAAAGATTCTGCAACATCTGAGGATGCTTAATTTAAGAATTGCCATGCTAATTTTTGGATTAATCCAGGAATTCTTAGCCAGTAAAATTACCTGTCTATGCAGGTAGTTAATGTCACTAGTTCAGTGGCTCTTAACCTGGGTTCGATCGAACCCTGTGGGTTCGGTGAGTCGGGCTCAGGGGTTCGGCGGAGGTCAAAACACACCTGACTATTCGTGTAAATAAAAACGTCTCCCTATCGGCGTATTACGGATACGGCAACAGCAGAAGTCACACTGATTTGCAGGTGTGTAATTTGTTGTTCATGCACGGTTCATTTTGTGCACCAGTAAAAAAAACATGGTAACACTTTAGTATGGGGAACATATTCACCATTAATTAGTTGCTTATTAACATATTGTCTCTTAACTAGTCATTATTAAGTACATAATAGTGCCGTATTCGGCATGGCCTTATTATAACCCTAACCCTCTAACCCTGGCCCTAACCCTCTAACCCTAACTGTAGATTAAGTCTTTGTTACTTAGAATATGTTCCCCTAGTGTCCAAAAAAAGTCTAAATTAAGTCTTTGTTACTTAGAATATGTTCCCCATACTAAAGTGTTACCAAAAACATATAACTTTGTCTTGAATTTGAAAAAAAAAAAAACATTGTATTTTTCACTAATGAAGGGTTCGGTGAATGCGCACATGAAACTGGTGAGGTTCGGTACCTCCAACAAGGTTAAGAACCACTGCAATAGTTGTTAGTATTTTTTCTCTCCTAAAATCGAGTCTTTTATGATAAAATATCGGGTCGGTATCGCCGATGCCAGCCTAGATTTGACTCGGTATCAGATCGGAAAAAGAGTCAGTGGTATCGCACCTCACTAGCATGTCTTATTTTATTTATCTGTGTATTCTTCTAATCGCCACAAGCAGGGTAAAGCCGTGAAAATGCCGAGTCAGCAGACTCCAGCGCGCATCAACTCAGCAAATCATCAGCTGATCCAAGAACCGCATCACTTGCATCAGCAAACCTTCCGCATGAAGTAGTTCCTCCACCCACCGGGAGTCAGGTGATGGCTGAAGGAATGGTCAAAACATTTCATACTTACGAGGCGAAATGTCGTCGCAACTTTCGACACTTCCTCGTCTCACGAAGCTCCGCTCTTGACGCCCGATAAAGTACTTTCCTATCATGTCGACGAGGCTTTTTTCCTCCCCTTGTCCGAAGAGCAGAGCCGCGGTATAGGCCATCCCGAGTCCTGTGTGGAGACCTCCCGTGTGTCCTCCCAGCGGTTATCGGCTAAGCCCTCCATGTATTGGATGAGTTCTCAATGGAGTCCTCAAGGAAGAGAGCGGCGAGCTTTTATAGCGGTAGGCATCGGTTGCATCAGCTGAGCTCCCGCGTGTGGGCGGGGCTTAGCACTGTCGAAAGTTCCCGAAGTGTCTCACGCAACATGTCGGCACATTACACCTGCAGCAGGTAGGAGCTGACGGTCGCCACCTGTTGCCCAGCAACAACAACAGGCACCATTTCATATACATTTGCTTTCTACATTCATTAATGATACACAAATGCCAATAATATATGAATAAGATTAATCATACCATACCTAAATGCCAACAACAGAAGGTGCACACACTAATAAAACCTTACATTTGGTTCATAGCTAAACGACCCACGTTATCTTGCTAGATCGTAATGATTTGTTCGTTTCAGTCTAATCTTAATATAATGTAATATACTGTAAAATACTATGGATAGTATTCATTTATTTTAATTATATATTGATGTAAACAACAAAAGATGCCATTGTAAACACTGTAGTAAAATGTTAATTTTGGTTCATAGCTTAACTACTGAAGTTAGAAAGCTGAAAGTATGTTCTTTTTAATCTAATTTAGATATAATATAATTTACAGTAATATATATATATATATATATATATATATATATATATATATATATATATATATATATATATATATATATATATATATATATATAAAATATATATATATATATATATATATATATATATATATATATATATATATATATATATATATATATATATATATATATATATATATATATATATATATATATATATATATATACAGTATATCCATCCATCCATTTTCTACCGCTTATTCCCTTCGGGGTCGCTGGAGCCTATCTCAGCTGCAATCGGGCGGTATATATATTTATATACATTACCAATTTATTATCATTATACCTTAATGTCAACAACAAAAGGTACCATTGTAAACACAATAGAGTAAAATGTAAACTTGGTTCATAGAAAGTTGTGTTGTGTTCATTCTAATCGAATTAAAATGTAATGTATATTAATATAATATATATCCCTGGTGTTGTAAAGGCACACACTCTGATATGATTTATTCCTGGGTGAATGTATTAATATACTTAATACATATACTATAGAGTAATTGGTTCATAACTAAACTAATACCCAAGTCAGCTATATAAACCTAATCCATTAGCTAGGTGTATGATTGTGATGTTGATTTTAATGATATATATCCATATCCATATGTGTGTGTGTGTGTATGTATATATATATATATATATATATATATATATATGTATATGTATATATATATAAAAAACTTCGCTCGGGACGGCGTGGCAAAGTTGGTAGAGTGGCTGTGCCAGCAATCGGAGGGTTGCTGGTTACTGGGGTTCAATCCCCACCTTCTACCATCCTAGTCACGTCCGTTGTGTCCTTGGGCAAGACAATTCACCCTTGCTCCTGATTGGTGCTGGTTAGCGCCTTGCATGGCTGCTCCCGCCATCAGTGTGTGAATGGGTGAATGTGGAAATACTGTCAAAGCGCTTTGAGTACCTTGAAGGTAGAAAAGCGCTGTACAAGTATAACCCATTTATCATTTATTTATATATATTATATATACACAGTATATATATATTATATATATATATATATATATATATATATATAATATATATATATATATATATACATATATATATATATATATATATATATATATATATATATATATATATATATATATATGTATATATATATATGTATATATATATACTGTATATATCCATCCATCCATTTTACTACCGCTTATTCCCTTCGGGGTCGCGGGAGGCGCTGGAGCCTATCTATATATATATATATATATATATATATATATATATATATATATATATATATATATATATATATATATATATATACATATATATATATATATATATATATATATATATATATATATATATATATATATATATATATATACATATATATATATATATATATATATATATATATATATATATATATATATATATATATATATATATATATATATATATATATATATATATATATATATATATATACAATCATTATACTTTAATGTTAACAACAAAGGATTCCATTGTAAACACTATAGTAAAATGTTATATTTGGTTCATAATTTAAGTACTCAAGTCCAGCTAGCTAGATAGTTTTGGTATGTTCATTCTAATTTAATTTAAATAAAATGATACCCAGTATCATCATTTTCCTGAATGAATGTATTAATTTACTTGATGTTAATATTGTTCATTTTTAAACAATGTTAGTATGATATAATATAGTCAGTGTTATCATTTAGTATCATTCTTTATCAATCATATACTAATTATAATATAATGATTAATTATATATACTATACATTATATTGACCTACATTGGATGAGTTAATGCAGTGGTTCTCAAACTTTTTTCACCAAGTAACACCTCAGAAATCATTTGGCTCTCCCAAGTACCACCGTAATAACCATAATTAAAATACAGTATCGTGTAGTAGGCCAGTAAACAGTAACACTGTGTTTTAATGTGGGAAATTAAAACTGTTGCATTACAATATTTAATTTAGTGATCCACTAGATAGAGCGCGCGTAAACCACTAGTGGTACACGTACCACAGTTTGAGAATCACCGGTTTAATTCATTTAATGTACACAATGTATCAAAGTAGCCCAACCGCTTGAATGCTAAATACCGTCTTTGTTCTTTCTTCTACCTGCGCAAGATGACGGTGAGGCTGTGAGCACGTGAGCCCAGCAGGTCAAGACATGTGACATGAGCCCTGGCTTACTCACAGGTGAGCAACACCTGTCTGACACTGCCAAGTAACAAACAAGTTGTCTAGTTCCTTGTTAAAGTGTCTTGTTAAGGTGCTAAGGTGTTTGTTGTTTCCCTAAAATATTCCTTGGTATTTTAAATTGTCTTAAAAGCACCTTAGGTAATTCCCGCTTTTTTGTAACATTTGTGGAATACGTGTTGAGTCATAAAATGTCTCTGCTGAGTCACTGTCTTCAAACATGTTACTACCCTTGTGGCATTATCAATATTGTTAGCAATAGTGTTACCAAGTGTCTGACTGGTGTTGCTGGGGAAATTACAAGAATAATGACAGAATATATTATCGGGAACAATAAGGAAGAGGTTGTGAAATTGTGGCGAGAGTAAATAACAATATAGGGTAGTATCACTATTGGATTAATACCAAGGTAACTTATTTAAAAAATAACATTGTAAATGTAATATAAAATAAATATAGCAGTGAATGTTCAATAACAAGGTTTCTGGAATCAAATGAAGAATAACTAAGATTACCTATACCCCCTATCAAAAGTCGCAAAAGGGTGTGTTTCACCTGGATAGGGGAAAACCCAGCATGAACGCTCCACTCAACACATGACAATAAAGATCCTTGAATCCTTGAATAGCTCACTGTTAAGAATTCACACTCAGCACTAGCATTCTGGAACAAGGACATACTTGCCAACCCTCCCGAATTTTCCGGGAGACTCCCGAAATTCAGTGCCTCTCCCGAAAACCTCCCGGGACAAATATTCTACCAAAAATCTCCCGATTTTCAGCCGGAGCTGGAGGCCACGCCCCGTCCAGCTCCATGCGGACCTGAGTGAGGACAGCCTGTTTTCACGTCAGCTTTTCCACGATATAAACAGCGTGCCTGCCCAATCACGTTATAACATCTACGGCTTATAGAGAGTTCACAACTGTGCACACAACAAGGAGACGAAGCAGAAGAACGAGGAAGATACAGCCATGGCGACGCAGACGACGAGTAAGAGGAAGAAATACGCTTGTAAGTTCCAAAACGAATGGAAACAAGAATTTCAGTTTATCCAGGACAGTTCGAAGGGCAAGGGGTATGTTGCCTGTAAATTTTGTAGAACAGACTTCTCCATTGAACACGGTGGCCGAACGGATATACTCAGTCATGAACGGTCAGCGAAGCACAAAGCGGCGGCAACGCAGCACCGGTCCCAGCCCACTATTATGGGCCACCTCGCTAAATGGAGACCCGATGTTGTAACATATGCCGAGACAAAAATGGCTGTGCTGATAGCTGGAAGCAACATCCCGTTCTCATTTGCGGATGTCTACAACAAATCCGTGAAGGATATGTTCCCGGATTCAGATATCGCTTGCCGGTATGCGAATGGCAGAACAAAGGCTACTCAAATAGTGAAAGGTAAGTGATGTTGTTGTTTTTTAGTAAGTAAGCAGCAAGCACAGTACAGTTAGTAGAACGACTGTGTTTTCGTTACTGTGTATTTAGTATGTATGTAATATATAAGGCTGTGCTTCTGGCAGCAAAGCATTGCACTTTCAAGTACAACAATGAGTAGATGAGTGTTATGTGTGTGTACGTGTAAATAAATGAACACTGAAATTCAAGTATTTCTTTTATTTATATATATATATATATATATATATATATATATATATATATATATATATATATATATATATATATATATATATATATATATATATATATATATATATATATATATATATATATATATATATATATATAATACAATAAATATATATATATATATATAGCTAGAATTCAATGAAAGTCAAGTATTTTTTATATATATATATGAAATACTTGACTTGGTGAATTCTAGCTGTAAATATACTCCTCCCCTCTTAATCCCCTCTTTCGACTAGGTGGTTTGGTTCGTAAATACAAGATTTGTTTGAGGATAGTTAATAGGGCACGGTGGAAGAATACATAGTAATGCGTAGCTACACTGAGAAAGGACCACATCATCTTTATTCATTTTTTTAAACATTTTTCCTTTCATTAAGTCTCCCAAGCACAAAGTAGATTCTTATGAGTATAATCATGATGTACAAAATTATGGCATAATTACAATATCATTCAATGATTTAAGAAAAATATTAAGTAAAAAATATCGATGTCAGTGTGATATGGGTAATAAAGGCCCTGTATATATTCGATATCAGATCTATTGTATAGTTGAGCCTGGAAAACTGACACTCATTGGTGTTATAGCGTCAGGCCAGGATGTCAGCTGATGACAGCTGCTATCAATGCAATGATTGGTGGAGAACAAGTCCGACCTGTCTCAGTAGTCATCCCTACTGTGGCTAACACCAGAACTCATGCACCTGCAGTGTTTGTGTGATTTCAATGCACATGACAAAGAACAAAACAAGCTCTTCTCAGCTGATCAGAACACGTTTCGGGCTATAGTTTAGGAACGTATTGTTTCAGTCCAGATCAATAGCGTATATTACTAAGTAACATGATTAACAATGACAATGTATACATAGGATCTACTTTGTCAATGCAAGCCTCAAATAGAAATACTGGGATGGATGTCGTAAAATCTAAACCACAGTATATATATATTGTAGACTTTTGCGATGACGATACATATCAGAATATATTATTTGGTATATAAATGATAATAGAACAATTTCAAAACGAATTACAAAGGCTTCTAATTTGGCTGCTGATGTATGCAGTAACATATTGTGTCATTTCCAGTTGTATTATTTTCTCAAAATTGTTATTAATCTTCTTGTTAATTCATTGTTAATATCTGTTTACTCTCTGTTGCAACATGGTTCTTTCTATCTGTTAAAATGTATCACGCACTTATTCTTCTATTGTTTGGATATTTTACATTACTACAAATGTTGATTCAATACCAAGGAGTAACACAGGCAGTATTGGCCATATCAATGCTGATACTGATACTTCAAATTTTACAAGCTCTTTAAATGATAACATTTTTTATTATAATTGTAATCAGACAAAAATACAGGATGGTGGTGTAACAATATTAGATAAATATTTCAATAGTTTCTTACTACTGGCTCCGATTTAAATCTTTATTCCCTGTGTCCAGGGACTACCGTAGTTTTCGGACTATAAGTCGCAGTTTTTTTCATAGTTTGGCCAGGGGTGCGACTTATACTCAGGAGCGACTTATGTGTGAAATTATTAACACGTTACCTTAAAATATCAAATAATATTATTTAGCTCATTCACGTAAGAGACTAGACGTATAAGATTTCATCGGATTTAGCGATTAGGGGTGACAGATTGTTTGGTAAACGTATAGCATGTTCTATATGTTATAGTTATTTGAATGACTCTTACCATAATATTCAACGTTCTCAGTTGGTTATTTATGCGTCATATAACATACACTTATTCAGCCTGTTGTTCACTATCCTTTCAAATGTCTATTATTGGTGTTGTGTTTTATCAAATCAATTTCCCTCAAAAATGCGACTTATACTCCAGTGCAACTTATATATGTCTTTTTCCTTCTTTATTATGCATTTTCGGCCGGTGCGACTTATACTCCGGAGCGACTTATAGTCCGAAAAATACGGTAATTTCCTGAGTTTGTAAACAATGACAAAATGACAAAAAATATTGATCTAACCGCTGCACAGTACTATTGATCATATAATGATGTCATACATCGTATCAATCCGACGACCTTTGTTTACATTCAAGAGCTCTAGCTTGTGGTTAGGGGTCAGTTTATACCCGTATGATGTGTAGTGTAGCATGTTTAGCTATTCCTCATCCTCCAGGCATGAAACGTGTAAAAAACATAGTTTGTTTGGAGTCGAGGATTGCTGAATTATACATGGCTTTGCACTGTGGAGGGACGTTAGCCGTTAGCTCGCTAGCAGGGACCATACCATTGAAGATGTGTTTGTTCGCCTGTTGCTGTCAAATTTGCAGGACATAGCTAGAATGTCATCAACATGCATTATCACAATATAAAAATAGTATTAAAAGTACTATCTTTGGCCAAATTTATATAATTTATATCTCATATTGTCTACATTGCGCAACCCTACTTTCAGCCCCACTTTTGGACCCCGACTTAAACAAGTTGAAAAACTTATTCGGGTGTTACCATTTAGTGGTCAATTGTACGGAATATGCACTGTACTGTGCAATCTACTAATAAAAGTTTCAATCAATCAATCAATCAATCAATCAATCAATCAATCAATCAATCAATCAATCAATCAAGTCATGCTAAATCAAAATTACAGCAAGTAGTCAAATAAATATGATGGGAAAATTATGATAGAAAATACTTGGAAATAGACAGTGGGAAAAATCAGATGCAGGCACCAACCAGAACTGTTGATATATATATATATATATATATATATATATATATATATATATATATATATATATATATATATATATATATATATATATATATATATATATATATAAGTCTACACCAGACCTGGGCAAATTAAGGCCCGGGGTCCACATGCGGCCCGTTGAGCTTTTCAATCTGGCCCGCCGGACATTCCCAAATAATTTTTTTAGATCTTTAAGATGGAAACTGTAGCTGCCATTATGATGTTTAGTCATGTTTTCAAATGACCGTAAGTCTTCAACTAAACAAAGTATTTCGATGGTTGGAATCTGCGCTTATGGTTGATTTACCAGTTACTATGGTCATGTAATTAGTTACTATGGTCATCTAATTAGTTACTATGGTAATCTACGTCACAACTGCTCAGATGAGGCACCAAGCAGTGTGGGCGGGAAGCGTTTCCACAGACGCGGAAGGAGATTTTCACAACAAAGTTCTGAAGCTTAGTGATATATAGAATAGAATAGACAGTACTTTATTGATCCCTGGGGGAAATTCAGCAAATATCAGATACATCAGATTGTAGGTGGTTTTATTTTGTTCATATTTCACTGTTTTGTTGTGACGTTCATATTTTGTCAATATTCAGTGTTTTATCGTTAATAGAAAAATGTAAAATTCCATTACGTTTTTTAAGGCGGTCTTTCATAACGTTTTTAGCATTCAATCAAGACATTATTGTGAGGTTTTGTATTAGTGTTCCTAAAAATAGATATACCGGCCCCAGACACATTTTTTTCTCTAAATGTGGCCCCCGAGTCAAAATAATTGCCCAGGCCTGGTCTACACTCTAGTATTCCTGTTAGAACAATACACAAGTCTCCAGCTAGATGGCAGCAGTGATTAGATTATTTAAAAGGCCTGTCGTCATACAGTATATAAAGAATGTAACTCACTCACACAGTGTGTTGTATAGATAAATACAGTTCTCAATAGTAATTATATTTATCGAGGGTCGCAGTAATTTACGGCCCATAGGGAAGTCATGATGGAAAATAATGGAGAAGCACTGCACCAATGTACTGCGATTAGTTCTGTGTTCTGTATTGCTGCTCTCCTGTGATAATTATGTCAATTTATTTTTATATTGCATCTTTTTGGACTCTGGAACAAATCAATCAATCACTCAATCAATCAAAGTATACTTATATACTTATCCAAGTGGATAAAGTTAATAATGAGTCCAGTTCATAGTGAGGCCAGCAGTGGATTCTCTTGTACAGAGACAAGTCAGCAGCGCAGAGATGTCACCAACAGATGCATAGAGCCGTGGTTCATCCCGGGTCCCAACTGGGAACAGCTAGCTCATCCTCCGTGGAAGCTGATCTGTGGCCACCTAATAACCTCTCCATGCAGGAGAGGCTGGCAGAGCAGAAAAGAGAGACGGCACATCAACTGGTCTAAAAAGGGGCCTATCTGAAGGCTACGGTGTATATATGAGTTTTAAGATGGTACTTAAATGCTTCTACTGAGGTAGCATCTCTAACTTTAGTAGTAGTAACTTTAGGGCATTCCAGAGTACTGGAGCCCGTACAGAAAACGCTCTATAGCCCACAGACTTCTTTTTGGGTATGGAATCACTAATAAGCCGGAGTTCATTGAATGCAGATTTCTGTCCGGGACATATGGTACAATACAATCAGCAAGATAAGATGGACCTAGACTGTTTAGTATTTTATACATAAGTAGTAAAACCTTAAAGTCACATCTTAAGTGCACAGGAAGCCAGTGCAGGTGAGCCAGTATAGGCGTAATATGATCAAACTTTCTTGTCCTTGTCAAAAGTCTCACCGCCGCATTTTGTACCAACTGCAATCTTTTAATGCTAGACATAGAGACTCGAAAATAATACGTTACAGTAATCGAGACGGCACGTAACGAGCGCATGAATAATGATCTCAGCGCCGGTGGTGGACAAAATGGGACACATTTTTGCAATATTACGGAGATGAAAGAAGGCTGTTTTAGTAAAATTCTTAATGTGTGACTCGAAAGAGGGAGTTCGGTCGAAGATAATACAGAGATTCTTTACCGAGTCGCTATGTAAAATTGTTTTGTTGTCAAATGTTAAGGTGGTATTATTAAAGAATTGCAAAGATGCAAAAAGTGTCTGCACATCCATTGTTTAATTTCATTTAGACAGGCTTCCAGATGACAGCTTGACAGCTTTAGGGGCATGTAAAGTTGGGTGTCATCAGCATAACAGCGAAAACTGAAGCCGTATTTGCATATGATGTCACCTAGCGGCAGCATATTGATGCTAAAGAGTGCAGGGCCAAGAACCAAACCCTGTGTAACGCCGCACGTTACCTTGATATAATCCGAGGTCACGTTGTTGACATCAAGTAGCAGCAACATGGATGACGCATCAGCATCCATAGTTAAAAATAGATCATTAGTCATCCTTGCGAGGGCTGTCTCAGTAGAGGGTTTTGCCCTGAAACCAGACTGAAAGGGTTCACAGAGATTGTTAAATGCTAAGTGTTCGTTTAGCTGCTGTGCAACCATGTTTTTTCGAGGATTTTCGAGATAAAGGGAAGGTGGGACACCGGCCGTTAGTTTACAATGAGGTCAGAACCGAGGTTAGGTCTTTTGAGCAGAGGGTGAATAACCGCTGTTTTGAATGCTAGGGGAAGAGTACCAGAGGAAAGTGATACGTTCATAATATTTATCACTGATGGTCCTAATGTCACAAACAGAAGTTTCCCAGGAAGTGGGTCAAGTAAACATGTTGTTTGTTTTGTCCATTTACGAGTCGCAGGAGTTCCTTTAATGTTATTTCTTCAAAAAGAGAGAGATTATTTTGAAGGTCAATATCCGTCGTACATACATTCGTATCTGTGTTAATACAACCCATTTGGAGCTGGGACACGTTGTTTTTAATCTCCTTTCTAATGAATTCAATTTTCTTTGTAAAGAATTTCATAAAGTCATCAGCTGAGTGGGTGGAGCAACTGAGAGGAGTTCCTTGCAGGGTTAGCGACGCTACTGTATTAAACAAATATTTAGGATCGTTTTTATTGAGGCAGGTGAGATTTGAGTAGTAATTAGTTTTAGCTGTGGTAAGAGCGTATTTATAAGTTATTAAACTATCACTCCATGCTTGGTGGAAAACCTCAATTTTAGTTGCATGCCATTTGCTTTTTACATGATAGTTTAAGAGCTCTGCTTTCTTCTGTGAACCAGGGGTACGCCTTTTAGGGGTCTTTTTTTTGGCTTTATTGGTGCTATACTATCAATGGCGTTGCACAGGGCATCGTTAAAGTTGTTAGTGAGGTTATCGATAGAGCCTACATAATTTGGGAATGGTGCCAATACCGAGGGCAATAGGCCTCATAGTTGTGACAGCATTAATGTAGCAACTGCTAAAGCATCGATTATTAGTAGTTTGTTGACAATGAGTCAGAACTTTGAATTTTATTAGGTAGTGATCGGACATTACTTTACTGTACGGGAGTCCTATAACTTTGGAGGAGTTATAGTATAGTTAGGAGGAGATACCTCGTTAAGTGGAAAAAAATCATTTGGTTTTAGCTAAGTCTCACCGAGACCAATGAAGTTAATATTGTTGTCTCAAATGACCTCATTATCTAATAACGTTTTGGGAGACAAAGATCTAATGTTTAAAAAGCCAATAGGCATAGGCATTTTTGTTAACGGTATCCGTAGTACTGATATTAACAACGTTACGCCTATTTCGCGTGGGGCGCCTTAAATAATTTCGATCACATCTAGAAATTGATATGGTGGGGATTTTGAGATTATTTGCTTGCTGCTGCAATATATTTAACCCTTCATAATTTGCCACCTCAGTAGAATGCATGTCTACATCTGGCACAATCACTTCAGAAAAAACATTATGTAAGTCTTGTATTATTCTACGAGAAATGGTATGTGTGCAGGAATTTTCCTGCCTGCTGCTGGTTAGTTCTAGCTTAACTGAGTCCTCTCCCGGGCTAACAGGCACTCTAGTTGCCTGTGTCCGAGCTTGCTGAAGTGTAGTTAGTTAGTTAATGTATACAAAGATTGGTTCCACAAATGGATTTATCTTATTAAACACACACGAGCGTTTAACTAATCTTTGTTGAGCAAAACACACATTTTTAAGGAACTGATGACATACAGTATGATGTGATTCTTGTAAGGCTTCATCCTACCAGCTCCACTTTTAAGATATCTAAGAACTGTTTTACTTTGTGGAAAACTAATATTATATGTTTACTGTGAATCAGTTAACCTTAGCAATATTTTCATCACCAATGTTCTCTTTTTCAGCTGATAAAAGATTGTGCCAGGTTACACACTGACTCTGTCATGCTAGGCTGCATTTATTGCCCGGTTTGATATGGCCTACTGAAACCCACTACTACCGACCACGCAGTCTGATAGTTTATACATCAATGATGAAATCTTAACATTGCAACACAAGCCAATACGGCCGGGTTAGATTAGTAAAGTGCAATTTTAAATTCCCGCAAAATATTCTGCTGAAAACGTCTCGGTATGATGACGTTTGCGCGTGACGTCACGGATTGTGCGGACATATTGGGACACCATTGTGGCCAGCTATTAAGTCGTCTGTTTTCATCGCAAAATTCCACAGTATTCTGGACATCTGTGTTGGTGAATCTTTTGCAATTTGTTTAATGAACAATGAAGACAGCAAAGAAGAAAGCTGTAGGTGGGATCTGTGTTTTAGCGGCTGGCTACAGCAACACAACCAGGAGGACTTTGAGTTGGATAGCAGACGCGCTACCGTGAGTACGCAGCTTTGGCTTCCAAACATTTGATCGCTTGTCCGTACGTGTGTGCCGCTATGTGCATGTCACGTTTGTAACTTTGGGGAAATATATGTGCTGTATGAACTTTACGGAGGTGAACAGTACGTTGGGCTGTGGGATTGAGTGTGTTGTGCGGGTGTTTAATTTGTATTGGTGGGTTATATGGACGGGAGGGGGGAGGTGTTTGTTATGCGGATTAATTTGTGGCATATTAAATATAAGCCTGGTTGTGTTGTGGCTAATAGAGTATATATATGTCTTGTGTTTATTTACTGTTTTAGTCATTCCCAGCTGAATATCAGGTCCCACCCGCCTCTCACAGCATCTTCCCTATCTGAATTGCTTCCACTGCCCTCTAATCCTTCACTCTCACTTTCCTCATCCACGAATCTTTCATCCTCGCTCAAATTAATGGGGTAATCGTCGCTTTTTCTGTCCGAATCGCTCTCGCTGCTGGTGGCCATGATTGTAAACAATGTGCAGATGTGAGGAGCTCCACAACCTGTGACGTCACGCTACTTCCGGTACAGGCAAGGCTTTTTTATCAGCGACCAAAAGTTGCGAACTTTATCGTCGATGTTCTCTACTAAATCCTTTCAGCAAAAATATGGCAATATCGCGAAATGATCAAGTATGACACATAGAATGGACCTGCTATCCCCATTTAAATAAGAACATTTCATTTTAGTAGGCCTTTAAAGTGGTATGCTATAAAACCTTTGCTGCGTATGTGACAATTGTGTTACAAAGTGTCTAATTATATAATGGAGTGACAACTGTATCTTTGAGTTGTAATTCCAAGTACAAATGAAAATGTGTGTGTTATGAAAGCTGCCTCTGTCCGGTGCAAGTGAACTGTGACCTATTAAGAGTCTTGTGCGTACACACGAGCATCACTGGGATACAACAACGCTCCTTTGTGGGAAGTTTAATCTTTTAAAGCCTTTGAGCAAGCAGTTTAGCCATGTAATGTAATGCTGTATCAAATCTGGGCCTCAAGAAGATTGACTGACTTGAGATAGGTCTGATGCAACCTCCCAGGGCAGTTGCAGCCTGGTAAACAGGTGTGGTGTCAGGTGCCTTGTCAGATGACTTGTTCTTTTTGTTTTGATTTATGTCGTCATAAATTTGTTGTTTTGCTATTTGGCTTGTCTCCATCATCCTCCCTACAGCTGCGGGTTGTTTCCTGTTTGTGCTCATAACTGTTATGGACTGGCAACAAACCCTCTTTATTTGCCTCGTTACAAGGACGTTTTTGTTTGATGTGATACATTATTACATTTACAGTCTGAGAGGTTGTTCTTAAGGTGCTGATGTAGGTTGTGCGTCCAAAAGGAGCAAGAAACCAACAAGATTGAATACAACCTTTGGTCTACTGTGGAACAATGTCACAGTCTATTAACAGGATGGACAGATAATGTTCTGTTCTCTCGGGAGGAAGTGAGAGGACAATCGAGGTGAATTGTACGCACACGAACCGACCTGTTCAGTGTTTTTCCACGACGACTTATTATGCAATGCAGTTTGTTTACAACACATAAATTCATCTTCATTACGCTTCATTGAAATTAGTCTGTTGTTGAGTGTTTCCGTTGGTTGGTGTCGGCAACTATAGTTCACTTGTTATAGTTTTATGATATACTATGTGGGCTGACTTTTGTGGAGCCAAAGTGACTTCTATTCCTGTGCAGTGAATGTGTGTGTGTCCATATGTGCCATTAGTCTAGAATTTACCCTCAATCTTGCCCAAAGTCAGCTGGCATAGACCTGCAAAACATGCTGATGTCTCGCATGATGGATGTTGAAACTCTGTGTTTTTGTAGGACTTCAAAGACATATTTCGAATCAGAATCGAATCCAGTGTCTCCCATAGGGCTGCAACTAACGATTATTCTGATAGTCGATTAGTCAACGATTATCTTAACGATAAGTCCATTAGTCAGATAATAAAGCGTGTACATATTTAATGGCTCTAATTTTTCCATCGACTTCTAAATGCAGCTTACGTTATTTTACGCATGTGCTTACTAACAACAAAGATGACTAATTAATTCATAAATATTTATTTTTACAGTAACTGTGCGGCTCAAAGAGCTGTTGCAAAAGATAAAATGACTATTGAAATGTTGTCCATTTAAGCAGCAATGAAAACAAACAACAAAACAGAATCTAACTTCCTCAAAAAGAAAAAAAGCATTTTGTGATGATGTTTGAAAATCTGCACACTGGTATATTGACTATTGATTAACTCTTGGCAGTTTTAGCACTTTAATAGACTCAATGTGTAGAATTGTATCTTTGATTAATTTTTAAAATGTTGGCTATTAATAGATTGTATATTTAATCTTATGATACCTCCACATTGTTGCATGTCTGTCTGTCTCTCTCTCTCTCTCTCTCTCTCTGTGTGTGTCACGTTTGTTATTGTGCCCTTTTTTACGGCATTGCAAACTGACGCTCCTTTGGCTAAAATGATAGTTAAAGTTATTTTTCACACAACTTTGTCTCACACTTGTTAGCTAGCTAGCAAGGCAGAAGATAGCACTCCTAACAAAGCCGGGACCGCGTCCTCCCTCCAGATGGCTGACATCATGCCTCCACTTTAAATGCTCGCTCAGCACAGATGTGGGGCCATAAAAACAATGTCTTAACCTTCTCTATTTATTAATACAATGCAATATTTAGCCTGCTAAACATTTTGTAATTGACGACTGTCAATCAGAAAGGGTTATGCAATAATATACACTTTATTTCTATCTGGCAGAAAACATTTATTTAGGTAGGAATATTACAAAACATATTTGACAAGGCATGATCGTAATGTAAGAAATGTTTTCATTTTGCTTTGGTAGTTAGACCAGATGTAGCGCTGTTATTGTGAAGCAGGAAGTGTGTGATTGGTATCAGAAGAGGTGTCTTGACAAGTTTTGATGAATGTCGCTGATTAAAAAGTGACTACATTTCCTCTTTTCTGTCTCTTTTTTCTGCTGAGCTTTTATTCCATCTTACCTAAGCAGTTAGTATAACAATCTACATTTTATGTTATCAATGTGAATGCACCCAACTCAAATTTAAAAATGTGTAAAAAAAATGTGCGGCAATAAAGAACTTTGTCGGGACTCAGGGCGGACCACTCCTCTGTGCATTGGTTGATGACTTCTCTGCGCTACTGACTTGTCTCCACTCAAGATGATCTCCTGCTGGCCCCACTATGGACTGGACTCTCACATTATTAACTAGATCCACTCCACGTACATTGCACCGGTCGCCTGGGAGGGGGTGAGTCCCCACATCTGCAGTCCCCTCCAAGGTTTCTCATTGTAGTTTTTTCTTGCCCTGATGTGGATTCTGAGCCGAGGATGTCGTTGTGGCTTGTGCAGCCCTTTGAGACACTCGTGATTTAGGGCTATATAAATAAAGTTTGATTAATTGATTGACATCCATAGTCTGAATACTTGTCTAATATAACATCTAAGTCGCTAAGTCAGGGGTGTCCAAACTTTTTCCACTGAGGGCCACACACGGAAAAATTTAAGCATGCGGGGGCCATTTTGATATTTTTCATTTTCAAACCTTAACAAAATATATGGATTTTTTTTTTTTTTAACTTTTAGGGCTCCCGGGGACCATAAAGGGTCTCAGTCATTAAAATGTTAAAAATAAGTCAAATTATTATTATTTGTTTTTTATTTAACGCTGACAGTAAATCTCTATATCAACTTCAGGTTGATATAAAGTTAAAAAAAAAAGGTTTTATGCCTTTTCTGTCAAAGACAACTTGGTTTTTTATAGTAAAACTGAAATAGGCAGTATTTAGTATTAGAGCCTTAAAAGATCAATAATGCAGGACACCATTGATTTTAATTATTTAATATTTTTGAGTAATCACAGTGAAAAGTTAAATAAAATCCTACTAAATATATTTGGGATCCAAAAGGTCCCCCACTCATAAAGTGATACATTTTTATTCGTTTTTTTTAAAACTTTTAACACTTAAATCAACTTCAGATATATCTGTCGATTTTACGTTTGAACTATTATTTTGTTTGTTTTATGCTCTTTTTTCAAATAAAACTTTGATGTTTTTATATGGCAACCACACATTATATGCAATATTTTTTCAACATAAAACATTTTAAAGTGATATTTTTTAAGTAATAATTCATTATAACATAGATTTGTAGTCTTTTTTTTTTTTTTAGCAATGGCAAAAAAAAAGAAGAATAAACAAATACAAAAGAAAAAAAACAGCCTGCATAGCAGCTTTGTGTCAACATTGCAACGTTTTCTTGTTAGATTTCACCTCATTCCACTTTTTTTTTAAATGTTTTTTTAAATTTTTGCAATATTATCAATTTTGCAATTTTTGCAGAATGTGTGGCGGGCCGGTAAACAATTAGCTGCGGGCCGCAAATGGCCCCCGGGCCGCACTTTGGACACCCCTGCGCTAAGTTGTCAACACAAATCCCCTTTGCAATGTCTTCTTATTTTCTGGCAGACTATATCAGCAAATAACAGGTAGCACAAGGAGGCGGTGGTCCAAGTTTCATGGCGCACAGCCACAAATAGACAAATGTATGGGAAAGAGTCCATCTCCAACTCCAAATCGCTTAGTCCTAAATTAGGACGTAATCAACCTGTTCATGTAAAATATAATAAATCATAGTGAATGAATCAGACATTCACATGTAACAATACCCTCACTCAAAATTACATACATTTTTGTATGTACAGTCAGAATAGCACTCTCAACTTCGGAATTGTTACGGTTCAGGGTTATATGTAAAAGAATACAATTATTCAATTGGAATCATATAACACTTTTAAAAGCATTCTTCTTTACAATCCTATATCCTTGTATACTAAATGTTGTTTGCTGGTTGATGACGGTTTTACTTTGCTTTACAAAACAGTCTCTTCTTAGATGAATTATCAGAATTACCAGTAGGTGGTACTATTACTGTATGAACAGTAGATGCAGCTTATCAACACACCACTGCACAATGTAGTGGAATTGAATACAGTTGATACTGCTATGTTTAAAGGCCTACTGAAATGAATTTTTTTAATTTAAACGGGGATAGCAGATCTATTCTATGTGTCATACTTGATCATTTCGCGATATTGCCATATTTTTGCTGAAAGGATTTAGTATAGAACAACGACGATAAAGATTGCAACTTTTGGTATCTGATAAAAAGAAGGCTTGCACCTACCGGAAGTAGCGTGACGTAGTCAGTTGAACATATATGCAAAGTTCCCTATTGTTTACAATGATGGCCGCATGAAGTGAGAGAGATTCGGACCGAGAAAGCGACAATTTCCCCATTAATTTGAGCGAGGATGAAAGATTTGTGGATGAGTAAAGTGCAAGTGAAGGACTAGTGGGGAGTTGAAGCTATTCAGATAGGGAAGATGCTGTGAGAGCCGGGGGTGACCTGATATTCAGCTGGGAATGACTACAACAGTAAATAAACACAAGACATATATATACTCTATTAGCCACAACACAACCAGGCTTATATTTAATATGCCACAAATTAATCCTGCATAAAAACACCTGCGTGTTTGTTATGCTAGCTCCTAGCTCCTCTGCTAGCTTGTAGCTCCATAGAACACGCCAATACAAGTCAAACACATGATCAACACACACAATCACTCAGCCGAAAAGACCGTTCACCTAACCCAAGGTTCATAAAGCTTATATATTTTTAAAAAGTTACGTACATACGCAAAAAAAAAGCCAAAGCTGCATACTCACAGTAGCACGTCTGCGTCTTTGTCATCCAAATCAAAGTAATCCTGGTAAGAGTCTGTGTTGTCCCAGTTCTCTACAGGCGTCTGTGTATCCAAGTCAAAAGTCCTCCTGGTTAGAGTCTCTGTTATCCGAGTTCTTCCATCTTGACTGCATCTTTCGGGAATGTAAACAAAGAAGCGCCGGCTGTGTACTGTTGTGGCTGACTATGTTCGAAAAATACGTCCATTTCGCACCGACAACTTTCTTCTTTGCTTGCTCAGCTTCCTTCTTCATAATGCAATGAACATGATTGAAACAGATTCACGAACACAGATGTCCAGAATACTGTGGAATTATGAAATGAAAACAGAGCTTTTTCGTATTGGCTTCAATGTGGAAGGCATACCCGTGTTCGCCGGGCCACGTCACGCGCATACGTCATCCTCAGAAGCGTTTCGAACCGGAAGTTTAGCGGCAAATTTAAAATGTCACTTTATAAGTTAACCCGGCCGTATTGGCATGTGTTATAATGTTAAGATTTCATCATTGATATATAAACTATCAGACTGCGTGGTCGGTAGTAGTGGGTTTCAGTAGGCCTTTAAAATGGCAGGTCTTTATTTAACAATATGCTTATCATTGCTGTTTGCAACTGCATCATAACATAGCTGTCTTTGGTATTTCCGTTACATTAGAGGATGCATTCTAGAAATAGTATTACAGAGGAGATTTTTTACACAGTTATAAACCATAACCCTAAAAGACTGAGGCAGAATTTACATACAGGACAGATTCGATTGTTCTAAAGTGGCAGCACAAGTCACAGAACACAAGCCAAGTTCCCACAACCAAGTGAGGAGGAGGACGAGGCCAGGCTGTGGGCCACATTCATCTTCCTCCCCCAGATGTCTGATGTAGCCACCTCTGACGGACCCTGCACACCCACCACACAAGCAGCCGGGCAGAATGTCACAACACATCACCTCTGCTCAGGAGCAACCCAACACCCTTTGGAAGGTGTCAGCCAAAGGAAAAGGGCATCCCTGTGACCAAACTGCCCTTTCCTAAGTAGGAGGACTATTCCTAGAGCAAAAACAAGGAGCAGAGACAGCTGCACATTTGAATCTCTTAACACTATGTGGAGACTTGACAAGTAGATAGCGAGCGCCTTGAAGAAGATTTGTTTTATGTTTTTAAACCTGAGAGGACACGTAGGTACTGTAAATGACACACGTTATTCTACAATACTGTTCTACACAAAGAGATAACTCCCACATGGAAATGGGTATTTATGGAAGTAGATCTAACAGAAACAGCTTGCCCAGCGCAGCTCATGTTGACAAACGTCTAGCTGAATGTTGTCAGTGAAGCTCAATATGAGGACAACGTCTGTTGTACAAACACCAGTCTCATGTCAGCGTTAAACCTTAATTGATTTGCTTTTATTTGTTCTTTCCTCCCAAAGACTCACATGAGCGACGCTTCTGGGTCAGTGCCAGGCAGCGAAACAGGAGGTTCTGTTGACTTCATAAGAACGTGATAGACGCTGATGGATGTTTTACTGAGACTGGATAGCTAAAATTGTTTCCCTAAAGTCATTTTATCACCTGAGAAATATTTCCAAAGTGAGAAATTTTCTGTCAAAATTGGATCTTGAAATGATCATTCACACGTACATTTCGTCTTGTATTGACTCTTTTCACTCTTTTCAACAAGTCAACGCTAAAGAGACTTCAGACGGTACAAAATGCAGCTGCCAGACTTTTGACCGGTGCACCCAGAACAGCCTATATTACCCACAGTTTATCCAGTCTTCATTGGCTTCCAGTCAAATTCCGCATAGAGTTTAAGATTTTAGTCATGACTTTCCGTGCTTTTCATGGTGGGTACCCTTAGTACATCACTGATTTGTTATGCCCCCACACTTCAGGGCGCAGCCTCCGGTCTTCAGGCCATGGCCTCCTAAAGATCTCATTTTAAAACCTGTGAAGACCTGGCATTCCAGGCTATAGCTCCCAGACTCTGGAACAATTTGCATCAGTCCCTCCATGAGCTTAACTGTGTTGACACTTTTAAGAAACATTTGAAAACTTCTCTTATTAGTAAAGTTTTTAGTTAATGTACCTTTTAACTATAATTTTTAATCCACTTGTTATCCTTTTTATGATGTTGCCCCTGTTGTTTTGATTGAATTGTTGTTTTAATTCACCTATGTTTTGTACAGCGTTTTGCGATTTTATTTATGAAAAGCGCTTTATAAGTAAAATTTACACACTTACCTACTTACTGTTCGTCATTAAACACCTGAATGACTCAGAGCTCTACAGTATCAATTCGAGATCAATGCTTTTTATGACCTCAACACTATCCGTTACCAAACATGCATGTGGAAACATTTTCCTTTGGGTCTGTTTCTTTGCTAAGGCTACACTGCATCGAGGGGCCGATGAACGGGCCTATGTACAGTGTAAAATCTTGGGTAAGAACCTTCTTGACTTATCCAGAACACAGAAGATGGGTCTTCCAGCATCACATTGTCTAAAACATATATGGCCAAGGCAACAAAGCAGTGGCTCGAACTTGGCAACTTCGAGTTGCCAAGTGACAGCCAAGAAACCTTCTGCTGAGAGATGTGGACCATTGGCCAGTCCCTCCTGGAATTTGCGATCACGCAAATTTACGCAAATTCAACAAATCCTTCTGAATTATGCGTGGCTTTACAACTTTTTCCAATGCCCACATATACACCACACATTTTGGCCAATGAGCATCGTTTTTACCAATCAAATGTGCTCGAACGCGCATGTCAACCGTCTAATGATAATTTATGTTTGTTTCTGTATATATGAAGCAGGTACAGCAAAGTGTAACAATAAATCATCTCTTTATTGTGCTCACAGCGTAGCTCAGACCGACAGTACATCCCGTTCCAAACTATGGTACTTCGCCTTTTGGGTAATGTAGTATATAAACATTAGTCAACACTCTGGGGTTTTCATTTCCTAATGTATTTATATTTTATATAACTTTAATCCAGGGCAGTGGTTCACAAACTTTTTTCACCAACTACCAACTCAGAAAAAAACTTAAATCTCCAAGTACCACCACAATGACCAACAATAAAATACAGTAGCGTAGTAGGCCTAAGTATTCATTAAAAACAAGACATAGGTATTTTTAAACAAGTATACTTAATATTTGTGGCCACTGAATATAGGAAAATAAAACACTGTATTAAAATCAAGTGCTTCTTTGTTGTACCACTAAATGGAGCCTGTACCACAGTTTGGGAATCCCTGATCTAGGGTAATAGAAATAAAAAACGATTCTCATTTGGAATTACATCTTATCAAAGAGGCAGAATTTACATGACAGAGATGTTGAAGTATGATGATAAACTCTCATCATCTCTCATTTACCAATAAAAAATAGTGCTATAGATCTCAACTGTTTACAAATGCTCTTAACGTGCTGGAGTAAATGGGTTGGGGCATGAATAAATGTTTAAGATGGACAAACACTTTTCAAGCATAAAACATACACGGAGAATGTCTGCAACTCGTGGATGACAGAGCATACAGCGGAGAACGCCTCTGGTAGTGTTTTTTTAATTGTAATTATAATTAATTATTAGTTTATTAGTTATAGTTAATCAAAACAGTACAGTAATTTGACAGTATTTGCTTCAACTGGCATCTTGTGTCTATTTTTATGTCTGTGTGGTATAAAACAATAGAGTACCGTATTTTCCGGGCCATACAACACACCGGTTGCCACACCCACCAAATTTTAGAAGAAATATGTTTGTGTCTATGATCAAGAAGTTTTATACATATATATGTACATATATATTCACATATATGTGTGTGTAATGTACATATATGTGTGTATAGATATAGATATATATATATATATACACGTATGTATATCTGTGTATGTATACATATATGTGTATATATGTGTGTGTATAAATATTTATAAATATATATATATATATATATATATATATATATATATATATATATATATATATATATATATATATATATATATATATATATATATATATATATATAAATAAAATAAAATAAATATATATATATAGCTAGAATTCACTGAAAGTCAAGTATTTCTTATATATATATATATACACTGTATATATATATATATATATATACATATATATATATATATATATATATATATATATATATATATATATATATATATATATATATATATATATATATATATATATATATATATATATATATATGAAATGTGTTTACCCGCACCGGACCATAAGTCGCAGCTATTTACCAGTACGAAAGATTTTCTAAATATTTATTTACATACCTAAATTGTTTCCAAACGGTGCCTGTCACACGGCAGTAAAACGGCTGATCAAACAAATCAGAAGTCAACGTCATGGACCCACTAACTGCGGAAGCTAGCTCTCCAATCAGCTTAACAGACTCAATAACTCCACTGTGACGTTTTGGGGAATTTACGAAACTGAAACAAGCCAAAAAGAATGCCATTGTAAGTTAATAATACTAACACAAATGCTTATAACCGTGTTAGCATATTTGCTACTGCTAAAAAGGCTAGCTTTATTACATTACTATAGCACGTACAAAAATAGGTATGAAAACATTCCTACAGACATCTCACTAGGGACGGTTTAGTAAGTATGAATTGTTGTAGTTATATTGTAAAACTTACAATTGTTGCTTAGAGTGATGAATGAAGAACCCTTTTGAGTAAAAAACGCTATGGATGAATACATCCGGTTCAAAGAACAAAACAGGTAATACATGTTTAACCTGCAGCACCCGCAGTGAGCGAACACGTCCAAAAGGTAGCGCCATAGCACAAACAATAATACACCTTTTCAGTGTTTCTGTTGGTGTTCTATGAAAGCTATTTGTTGAATACAAAACAATATGCCCGTTAACAAAGAAAAATCCACAAGTTAGCCACACTGTTCTATAAGCCACTAGGTTCAAAGCGTGAAGAAAAAGTAACGGTTTAGAGTCCAAAAAGAAACTGTATTTGTTTTCCAATTTGTGTTAAAATCCTGTGCAATTTGAGGTTAAAGTTCCAAGGAACACCTTACATTCATCCAATTTCTACCGCTTATCCCTCTCGGAATTGCAGGGGGTGCTGGAGCCTATCTCAGCTGCACTTGCGGGGTACAACTTGGACAGGTCACAACCTCATCGCAGAGCAAACACAGATAGACAGACAACATTCACACACTAGGGCCAATTTAGTGTTGCCAATCAACCTATCCTCAGGTGCATGTCTTTGGAAGTGGGAGGAAACCGGAGTACCCGGAGGGAACCCACACAGTCACAGGGAGAACATGTAAACCCCACACAGAAAGACCCCAAAACCAGGAATCAAACCCAGGGCCCCCGTATTTTGAGGCACACGCACTAACCCCTTTTCCATAAAAAAATCATAAAATTACAAGATGATTCAATGTTATTGAAAAAATAAGCTTTGCAACTTTTGCTGCACCTTTTGGACAAAGCTGCTGCGAATTCAGGCATTTCTGGCCACAACAATCACAAAACAATGATAAATCCTGATCGACCACTGTCACAATAGTGAGTGACATGATATGACAGATATGAGAGTGAGGTTTAAAGGAGGGAGTGTAAGAAATAATGGCTAGTGCTATAGTATGTTGTGTAAACCTCACTTACAGAGGAAGTGCTGGACAATGAGTTGACTCGTTGACTAATACTGTTCTTGGTCTGTGGACATTTGTGAACCTTGGTTCAAGCCCGGTGTTTTCAGGACTGGACTGTGCAGAATCACCAATGTTACACTTGCACAACTAGGAACTGAATGTAATTCAAGACTGAATGACGGTTAACAATACCGACCAGTTCTAATACAATTGGAAAAACTATCAGTTCTTTGCAACATTAGGACGTGTATGCGATTCATCCAGTAAATAAAGGCCCAGTATGGATACCAAAGGTTCATGCATATTTTATTCAAGAGTAAAAAAAGTGGATTGTCCCATGGGGCATGCTTACAGTGTTAGTGACTGGGGAGTTGAATCAGAGAGAGAGAGAGAGAGAGAGAGAGAGAGAGAGAGAGAGAGAGAGAGAGAGAGAGAAAGAGAGAAGGGGAGAGAGAGAAAACCATGACACAGTCGCTATGGCATGGGGGGTTCACCTCTCCCAAAGAAGCACAACAAGATCAACCAAGGAGCAACGCAACATGAATAGCAACTAGCAGAGAGAGAGCTTAAATATTAATAATAATGTTCATAATAAATATAATAGAACCATAAATATCAAATAACAAAAGGAATGGTTGTTTTTTTTTTTCATTTAAATTGTGACAGCAACACAACTGCCTTATCCGGTCAAAATGTGTCTTGCTGCTTTTTGCTTTGAACTGCGTTTATTTTTTTATTTTTTTTACCATGCGATCATGCTTTTGTATGCCTGAATGTCTTTTGCCTCTGATATACAGTAGCAGTGGTCATTCGATACTAGTTTGTAGTTATTACTCATATTTGTCGTTAAAAAGCACCTTCCGTACATTGACAAAGAAGTATTGAACGTGGACTTGACACTTCTGAGTCGAAGCGTAATGTTGTTCTGTACAGTGCCGAAAGAAACAGGAAGTAGGCGTTGAAAATAAACGGGAAGGAAACAAAATGATTACAAAAAAAGGAAATTAACATTATGTACAAAATAAATAATTCATAATTCCTCCGCTCATTTATGTCAGCCAGAAAACCAGAAAAAAAATCCTACTATAGTGAAACACATAGAGCACAAATATAATTCACATTTTTATCAATTAACTTAACTCTGCATGCACCGATGCGTTAATATAAATGCTTCACAAAGAAACCGCTCTTCTGATGTCTTCTCGTCTTGGCAGTGGAAGAGTCCATTTCCTCTGTAAAATATAATTGCCTACTTCTTAGGCCAGAAATTGATGTGTTCTAACAGGAGGGATGTGTAACTTAGTATGACGTCGCATTTCAAGCTCGTTCACACTCGCATAAATAAAGCATTCTGTTTCTGCTACACTGCATCTTGCATCAGGTGTGCAATGCAAACGTTCTAAGTAGGCCCAGGAGAGACAAGCCTAGTTTGAGTCCTAGTTAGCCTGAGGCCAGAGGGGATGACTGGGCCTCTACTCTTTCATCAGGTGGAGGTGTTGTGCTCCGAAAGCAAACATGATCTCCTCCTATATTAAAACACCAGGGCTCAGATCAGTCTGCAGCTGTGATGATCTTCGCAGTAGGAGAAACAACCACCCCTCGCGTCGCATTTTTCCAGCACATGTCTCAAATATAACGGGCGAGGACGTTGTTAAAGCATATCCCACTTCTGGCTTTTGGATGCAAACAGGAAAAATAATCTATTTATGTCCCTGATGGCCACACTCTGACCTTACCCTCTTCTTGTCAGCATGACACGTTCCACATCCACATGACGCTGACACGGTCAACCCACTGCGGATCTCCAACATGCACAGTGAATAGTAGCTCCTCCTGCTTTGCACAGGGAGTGATGGCGTGGGTTCTTTCCTCTTTCTTCGGGTAACGTTGGAGTCAGAGTTCTCTAAATCGGCCTTTTGTTGTAAAGTCCGGCCACACTCATGGCTTTTAGGTAGAGCAAAGAGAAGGGGTAGATAATCAAAACCCTCTCTGTGTGTGAAGCCAGTGTTGGAAATACTGCAATTTGTGTGTGATGTATTTGCTTATAGAGTATGTCTATGTACAGGTATAAGTACCAGTGTTGTAACTGCATTAACTGTGTCTTGGGCATGACAGTGCGCATCCATCACTGTATATTGCTGTTGCTATCGGTCCCATTGGGTTCTCCCATATTCATGCGACCCATAGACAGGCCCACACTGTTGACGGCGTCACGCCGCGGTGGCATTCTCTCGTTGATCCTGTCCAGACCTTTGGCCTCCTCGAAACTGCTGATCCGATGCTGCGGGGAGAAGCCTCGAATGGCTGTGAAAACAAGCAGCCACAAAAACACACGTACACATGGATGCACACAGTTAGTGTTTAGCTATGCGTTCGGTAGAAATGTTTGTGTCAAAACTCCTGATAGAAGCCTTTGACTGAATGCCAGTCCGACTTAACAAATACACTCAACTTTCCCATGCTGTCGTTGCACTCCAGTAAGGGCAATGCCATCATTCGGTCCTGATTTTCTGCTTGTGGTTTTGGGTTTGGATAAACGGAATTCTGTCGCACCGTGCATGTTCTAATACCAATATCTACAAACATCAGGCAGTGTTTATCTGTTGTTCTCAATGCTGAGCCAGGATTAGCTGGGCGACCTAACCACTGATCAGTAGATCTGTAGTCAAAAGCCCCTAAGAGAGAGTGTGTATAAAACAAAGCACAGCTCTACAGAAAAAATCATTCATTTTGTTTTCAAAACTAGTGTGTGTTGTTATTTATTTGACATACAGACACTAAATAATGGAACTAAGATTAACATGAACTGTTAATCTTACTAAACCCTACCAAAAGTCTAGGTCTGCAATGATTAATCAACAAAATCGCTCATAAAAATCAATCGACAAAGGTTTGTTATTAATACAAAATAATAACATTTTAATGATAAACCGCCAGGAATGTTCACGTTTAAAGTCTTATTCTTTTAGGTCAGGGGTGCCCACACTTTTTCAGCAAGCGAGTTACTTTTCAAATGACCCAGTCAAGGTGATCTACGTCATCTTCATAAATGTATGTATATATATATATATATATATATATATATATATATATATATATATATATATATATATATATATATATATATATATATATATATATATATATATATATATATATATATATATATATATATATATATATATATATACATACACATACATACATATATACATAAATATTTTATTCATATATATATATATATATATATATATATATATATATATATATATACATACACATACATACATATATACATAAATATTTTATACATATATATATATATATATATATATATATATATATATATATATATATATATATATATATATATATATATATATATATATATATATATATATATATACATATTAAATATAAATATATAATATTTATATATATTATTTAATAGATATTATACTTATATGTATATGTATTAGGTCTTATACATATATAATTATGTATTATTCTTTTAGGTCAGGGGTGCTCACACTTTTTCAGCAAGCGAGTTACTTTTCAAATGACCCAGTCAAGGTGATCTACGTCATCTTCATAAATGTATATATATATATATATATATATATATATATATATATATATATATATATATATATATATATATATATATATATATATATATATATATATATATATATATATATATATATATATATATATATATATATATATATATACATATATATATATATATATATATATACATAAATATTTTATACACATATATATATACATACACATATATATATATATATATATATATATATATATATATATATATATATATATATACATACACACATACATATTAAATATAAATATATCATATTTATATATATTATTTAATAGATATTATACTTATATGTATATGTATTTATGTATGTATTTATATCTAATGTTTATTTATTTATGAAACTGACGTTTTTTGTTAACATGTTAAAGGAGCTTAATCAAAATACAAGCATGTTTATCACATGTATCATTTTGTAATTGTATGCATGTTTGAAAAAACACCTCAAACCATAACCATAACATATACATTCCTTTCTTTCATGAAGACAAGAATATAAGTTGGTGTATTACCTGATTCTGATGACTTGCATTGATTGGAATCAGACAAGATTCACAGTAGTGCTGATAACTTCCACATTTTCGAATTTACATTGTAGAGGAGAAAAAAAGTCCAATACCACACAAAAGTGGTTGGTTTTTGGCATTTTATTTGTCCAGCTTTCATATGAATTTTTATACACTTTACAAGAAATACATTGACGGCAAACTCCGTAGCTTGCTGGCTTGTGCGCGGTAGCTTTCTGAGACTCTTATTTTGTTAGGCAGGCAGGATAGAGCAGCACTTTTATTGTGAAGACAGGAACTGTGCGGTCGGTCTTTAGGCTTTTGACAGCAGGTGCGCCGCGAGAGCCTGTTGAAATAAAAAGTGTTTCTCGCCTTCCTGTCAGTGTTTTTTACATTTTAAATACTGAGCTCGCTGCAGCCAGCATCACACACAAGGTCCTCGGGTGTCGCGAATGTCAATCAAGTGACGAAAGTAACATCATAGTGAAGATTGATGATCGCTAATTTTTAGGACTATTTTTTAAATGCCTGCCTGGCGGTCGACTGACACATCCTCCGCGATCGACCGGTAGCTTGCAATCGACGTAATGGGCACCCCTGTTTTAGGTAAATAATAGCTAAATCACCTAAACAATATTGGATAAAATACTTTTTGCACTGAATGTCATGTGTATAGGACATCTTGCACTTTAAGTCTGTTGATTTATTTTTCACTGTGGTTATATGCTTTGTATAAGAAGGTAAAACCATTTGTTTCGTTTATCTTTATTTTGTTACAATTGAATTTACCTTAACAGTTTTTGAAAATTAGTTAAAATCAAATCACGCACTCAAACTTCAAACTCAAACGTGTACATCCGATCATAGGTAAAAAGTAATTAATGTAATCCAAATTAATTGATGACTAGTGGTCTATTAAAATAATCGTTAGTTGCAACCCACTTCTGTACCCTGAAAGTTAACAGGCTGTTTCTTTGATGGTTGACTATTGGCAAAAAATAGGTGTTTCATTTTGTTTATTCCAATTGTTGAGGCGTTATATACATTATTTTATAGTTCCTTATTTTATCAGTTTCTTCAGTGGCCCAGTTTTGATTTAAAGGTCCACAGTGGCAAATAGAAACACAACATATGGTACATACCACATATCATAAAGGAAACATTACTTTTGAACAAGCATTGTTACACTACTTTCAGCAAACATGCAGTCACCCACAAATATTCTGTTTGACATTGTACATCTACTATTCAGCTAAAAGATTATCAAACACACACTCACACAAACATAACAACAAGCCATACCCATAATGTATTTGCCTAAACAAATTATGGACTGTACATCAGGTAAGCCACGCACAGATTACTAAATATGCACAGACAGACAAATCCAAATTCCAAAAAGGTTGTGTACAACTTTTTGTAAAAGGAGAATGCAATGATTTTTCCATCAATATTCATTTGTGCTCAATTATAACACAATCACACATTTAGAATTTGATACCTCAAAAATATTCCAGTAAGCTGAGACTCACATTTTCTTGGGAACTGAAGATACTGTTACTTACTTTGAGTTTTTAAAGTCATAGATCAAAATGTTAAACCCATTTTTCCAACAGGTTTGTAAAGCATGGGCTGATTAGGGGTTACCTATAGTATTTAAATTACCCATAATACCATGTTGCTGTCAAAGATAGTGACTATTGAAAAAAAATGACATATTTTACTTTCATTTTTAACTATCATTTTCTAAAGTAGTCAGTGTGCATCTTTAACCGTGTTTCGATTAAGCAGTAAAGTTTAGTTTGGTATAGAACACATTTTCACTTCTTTGAACTCTCTACTAAGTTCAAAGGGAATCGACATAGAAGAACAACAGTACTTTATATAACTTTCATTTGACAAAAGAGATGAGTACCGGATTCTGTACTTTTATAGGTATTAACCAAATTATTTTAAAACCGCCAAGTACTGATTCAGGTAAAATTAAAAAGTAACTTTGTTGCACGTAATGTCACGTGGGGTTGCAGTGTCGGCAGAGGATCAAGCACTTCAGGGACAAACTGGTTTATTCGTATCGGACTACCTCCAGTTATTGTTGCAATTTTGTATACTAACAAAGCAAGCATGCTAGATAAAAAGTGCTCTAAAGAAAGGCTGTACTTTTCAAAATGCGCAAGCTCAATGCTAATTTACATTGGCTATAATTTATATACATGCTACTGTTTAGCATCAGCACTTTCATATGGCAATTTCAGCACGTCCAAATTTAGCAATCAAAATTACTATGATGCACATTACAATTAAAAAGCTGGTTTGTAATAAAGACTGTACAATACTTACAGTACAAATACGTTGGTATATTGTTATATTTTGTTATATATATATGTATATATATATATATATATATATATATATATATATATATATATATATATATATATATATATATATATATATATATATATATATATATATATATATATATATATATATATATATATATATATATATATATATATATATATATGTGTATATATATATATATATATATATATATATATACACTACCGTTCAAAAGTTTGGGGTCACCTAAACAATTTTGTGGAATAACCTTCATTTCTAAGAACAAGAACAGACTGTCGAGTTTCAGATGAAAGTTATTTTTTTCTGGCCATTTTGAGCGTTTAATTGACCCCACAAATGTGATGCTCCAGAAACTCAATCTGCTCAAAGGAAGGTCAGTTTTGTAGCTTCTGTAACGAGCTAAACTGTTTTCAGATGTGTGAACATGATTGCACAAGAGTTTTCTAATCATCAATTAGCCTTCTGAGCCAATGAGCAAACACATTGTACCATTAGAACACTGGAGTGATAGTTGCTGGAAATGGGCCTCTATACACCTATGTAGATATTGCACCAAAAACCAGACATTTGCAGCTAGAATAGTCATTTACCACATTAGCAATGTATAGAGTGTATTTCTTTAAAGTTAAGACTAGTTTAAAGTTATCTTCATTGAAAAGTACAGTGCTTTTCCTTCAAAAATAAGGACATTTCAATGTGACCCCAAACTTTTGAACGGTAGTGTATATATATATATATATATATATATATATATATATATATATATATATATATATATATATATATATATATATATATATATATATATGTATATATATATATATATATATATATATATATATATATATATATATATATATATATATATATATATATATATATATATATATATATATATGTATATATATATATATATATATAATTGATATATTGTATCTATTATATAAAAATATAATATATCTGTATATATCATATTCTGTATATATACTATGTAAATATTACATATATTTTATATTTTATATTGCTACTACGGTGCATTTTTGATATACTTTATACCTGCATTATCCTTTCCATCCTTACACTTTCTATCCTTTGTAACTGAGCTCCTGTGTGGAACAATTTCCCTTGTGGATCATTAAAGTTTGTCTAAGTCTAAGTCTAAGTCTAAGTTGTAGGTCTCAACAAAAGACAAGACTGGCACATCCAACTTAATGGCAAAGGACTGACTACGGCAACAAAAGTAGGACAAACTGCAATGAATCAATACTTTCAAATGAGACTCAGAAGTGTTGTGTTTGATAGCCAATTACTACTACCCATGCTGCCAAGAGACTTTTCTGGATTGCTAAAACGTTTTGATAATTTGACTACGCAGACATTTAAAAAAGAATATCCTATCCTGGTTTGAAATTGAGCGAGTACTATGTACAATGATGAGCCTAATTATTTGTTTCACACATTTCTATTTGTCTATTATGACTGTCTTCAAATGTGACTGTTTTTTTGCAGGCATTACATTTAGAATTCATTGTGAAGTTCAGTAAAAGCTGAAAACCTCATATGCAAATCATTGCCGTCTGTCATCAATTTTGGAATAAGGGTTTGATTGAAGCTAAACATTACAGTTAAGTGAAGCGTGCACAAAATCACCAAAATTGTGTACACAAAATACAACACAACATTTAATACAATACATGACCTCAGTCTGTTTGCTGGTTTGTCCTCTTTTTTTTAAGGTTACAAATACATTATTATCCATTAATACAAGCATATTGTTGATGTCTAATGACAACCATGTACTGTATGTCACGCAACACAACAAATGACTGTTACTGGACATATTTAACACCAGAAATTGTCAAATGAAAATACTGAATAAAAATACTCGAGCTACCCAGTTTTCGATTAACAGCGATTACGCGTAAGTCTCTGCAGTCCGACCAACACAAAGTGAAAATGCTCTCCCACTGTGTTTGATTGACACTTCCGGAAGCCAATGGATATACTTAAAAACTGAATTAATTATGTTTTTATTGGTCAGGTAGGTATGTAGTGTTGTTTGATCGTCATAAAATCACAGCATTTTAAATGTCCAGAATTGTCGTACAGCTGATTTCCTCAGGACAGCTGACGTACCAATTAGTGTTTTATGTGGTAAGGCAAATGTCTAGAGGGGACAGCACGACGGAAAATGTCAGGTGACTTGGCGTTCGAACCTGGGTTTACATCGGGTTCAATTCCAAAAACACTAATCTACATCGCAAAACAGTCCGTGGGCGTGAACAAAATGTGGTAGAAAATGAATGAATATTTTCATGGAGTACGGGGTTGTCATCAGACTGCGATAACACGTGGAGAAATATTCTAAAAATACTTACCGGTACTTCCTTGGCTAGATTGCATTTTTTAGGTTTATAAAAGTACCTTTATAGTAGCTCTTTAAAGGGGAAATGCATTTTTTTTTGAATTTTGCCTAATATTCACAATCCTTATGTAAGACAAGAACACATTTTTCTTTTTTTAATGCATCCTGAATAGTAAATAAAGGCCATCAAAAGTCTGCTTACAGTGGAGTCTGTGGTAGTCGCTCTATTCTGCCTGTAAAAGCTCTTAAAAAGCATCCAAACACCTCCATTAAGGTTTTAAATACATGCTGTAAGTACATATGTAATGTAGCAACGGGCACATTTATATTAATATTTATGTATTTTGCTCATTTTAAGCAAACACGGCGCGTTAATTAAAAAAACGCATCACGACATCACTGATTCTACTCACTGTAGACTTCATGAGAGCCAACAAATATAATAAAACATCACTTACTGTCTGCTGTCAGTAGGATGCCGATTGGTAGAATCTTGTTATATTCCCGTTTAGATGAACAATCACTACTAATACTAGCAAACAAAGTGTCTTTTCGTGTCGCCCTTGCCACATCCGGGTCTAAATTGGCTGTCAAAGTGTACCAACTTGTCGGAATACGTCCTCATCTTTCGGCTATCAAGGTGAGAGGCATGATTTATGATCTGGAATAATTGTTCATGAGCAAAGAAGCGGGGAAGCAGCTTACCACTCGATGATGCCAATAAAGGCACACAAGCTTGTGATCGGCGCCGCTATAAATAGTTTGTGTGCATTAGCGCTTATAATAACAATATTACTAATTCTTGGTTAATAATCAAGTCACGAAATGTAAATGGAGTATTGTTGGTGGTTATTTATTGGATTAATGGGCGGAATAGAGGAGCTCTCATTGTCTGCGCTGTCGGCGTACTTTTATTTATGTTTCTTTACTAGTTAGAATTGTCAGGCTTGTCACTGACAGTTTGGTTATGTTTTGGTTTTTCTTCTGTGTTTGTGTTTCATTTCCTGTCAGCGCTCTTATTTTAGTTCCTTTTCCTACACGTCTCCCTGAGCGCTTGTTTCCCAGTCTGGCACACCTGGTGGCAATTGCCAATCAGGCTACTATTTAGACCTGCCTCGCCCTCCAGTCAGGGCTGGAGTATTGTATGCTGTGGACTGTTTGCTGTCTCCAGTTCTCCCTAGTTCCTCGTCTCTTGTATCCTGTTTGCCGTCTCCAGTTTGCCTGGTCCCTCGTTCGTTTTTTTCCCTGCATTTTTTGGACATTAAGATCATGTCTTCCTGCAACAAGCCTGCCATCTCTGTATCTTGGGAACGGTTCGTCACCAACAATTCCTGACAAGAATGCATTAAAAAAAATACATCCATCGTCATGTCTTTCGTAATGTTTCTAAACGATAGGCAGAATTCCAAAAGAGTAGAGTTCCCTTTTAAGGTAACAGAAACCAGGAAACAGATTGATGACATGCATGTTCACCTTTTAACATATTTAATCCACAACAAGTGATCAGATTAACATCAGCGTTCACTCCTCTTTTGTGTTTGTGTGCAAAAAAAGTGATGATACTGTATGATAAGCAAGTGTTTGCAGGTAGAGTAGGTGTAGTAATGGGGTTTTTTTTCACCAAGAGGAAGAAAATGAAGCGTACATACAGTATGTAAGAATAATACGATGACTTCAGCGGGCGTTGGTTATCGGTTGATGCAGTTAGAAAAGCTCTGTGCATTGTGGGTAAGGAGAATCTTTGACCTTATGAGTATGGGTGGCCAAGAGTGCAGCCATGCTATCTCCCTCTCTCTCTCACACACATACACACACACACACACACACACTGTGAAATGAGTGGTTTTACCTTCGTCATCCTTAACTGTCTCGATGGCTTCAATGGCCTCAATGGTAGCTGAAGGATGGTCAGACAGAGAGAAAGAGGAGGCAGCAAGAAAGGGATGACGGATTCCGAGAGAGAAGAGGAAAGAGGTGAAGGAGAAAAAACGAGTGAAGACTGAAACATGCTTCTGTGCAGATACACGTCAACGTAAAGGCTAAAGAATAACCCTGTTGGCAGAAGAAGACGCCCTGATTGAAAGCATGTTTCAGGCCATGTGAGGCCTGCACAGCAACACTGAGGCCAAGGCAGGTTAGATAGCACCTGGTGTTAGCAGCAGCTTTGTCTGACTCACACATTGTCTCTTTCGCTCTCTTCTGTAATGCCACGCTTTCCTCTCTTTCACACACCCACACACACACGTACACAACCAGCAGGCTGTTAGTATCCTCAGCACCAGTGAAGAGAGGTGGAAGGAGGGAATGAGTCCATGGGGCGCACGGATGACAGGAGGTAAACAGCAGTTTAGGAGGAGAGTTAAGGCAACAAAAGGATGCAAACGTGGGACAAAGCATGTGCTTTGTGGTGTTTGTGTGACTTGGAGGTTAGGTTTGAAAGTCAAACATCTGTGTGTGTGTTTTTGTATGTGTGTGTTTGCCACCAAGTAAAACACTTACCGCTCTGCAGAGTCTGTTTGCCCCCTGACAGCACTCCGCTTGGCAGCATACCTGTAGGGGTCAGTCCCTTCAGGGTCAACACGTTCTCGCTCTCCTCCCTGGGAGTAAGTGTGTATGTGTGTGGCACAGATAGAGACATAAAAAAGTGGGAAAGAATATGAGCACATCTGGCCGCACTGTTTGTTAATTCAGTCATTCCAAGAATGCGTCAAGAGAAAAGAAAGCAGAAGTCAAATACAAGTTATCAGGGACATTCATTAACAAGGCTTCTTTTTCTTCTGCTGTACGGTCACAGCGTTGCAATTTGTTACTCAATTATTTTTGAACCTCCTTGATTGTTTTATTTTTTAATTATTGGGATTGCTTCTGGGCTACATTTCACTGCATACCACATAATGGAACAGTGGAATAACATGGCAACGTTTGCTTTTAACTGGCACAAAACTTTGTTATTCGAACTGCTGTCATGTGTGCCTCCAGGATTCTTTATTATTATTATTATTATTATTGCTATTAATATTGTCTTTATCATCATTATTGTTATTATTATAATTTCATGTGGGATCCAGCATCCAATTTTGCACTTCAGTAAAAACGCTGAAATCTACAACATTAAAACATAAATTTTTGCGTCAAAATATCACTTTTGCATTTTTAATGAAATATTAAAAAAAATAGGATCCAAATAAAATGTGTTGAACGCTCGACTCGCTGTTCCTCTTGTCTAAACGCTGTGCTGTGTTGCAGGATGGGGAGACAATCAGGAGCACTTTTTGCTGATATAAATGTTCCTTTTTTTTTTTTTCAATGTCCCTCTTTTTTTTCAAAAGGTGCTCACATGCCTGTTAGTTGAAGCAACAAATGTTAGCATTTACATTGTTTTGGGATCCTCCCAAAAATGAAATACATGTCAGAACTTCACATACATAGTAGCCATCTTGTTATGAGCTAGCTGTAGGATTTTCACAATTTTCATACAACATTAAGCGTCTATGGAAGCTAGAGATGGTACCATGTTACCACTGTAGTGTATCCACGCAGGTTGTAGCATGTTAGCTGGTAAGCATTTATTTAAAAAAATAAGGTAAAGCCCAAAATCCACCAAGTACCATGTAGAAGGGCCATTTAAATGTTCCATGGGAACTTTTTTAATCATTGTTATTATTATTTACAATATTTGGGAAACATTTAATCAAGTCTGAACAAATCTAATGTTGACCAGCGTATCTGAAAATATTTGGTAGACATTAGACGTTATAATGTGACAAATAAAACAAGCAAAGGACAAGCTACACTAAATATTTTTCCAGCGTGGTTTTTTTTGGTGTTTTCTAAAAAAAAAAAAAGTGACTGCAAAATATTTCTATAGGCCAGAGGTGTCAAATGTATGGCCCGAGGGCCGGATCAGGCTCGCGAACAGGTTTTATCCGACCTGTGGGATGAGTTTGCTAAATGTAAATATTAACCTGAAATTTTTGAATGAAAAAAACAGCTGTTCTAAATGTGTCCACTAGATGTCGCAATAACAATTCTTTGTATCTTTGTAGATGATGCTACATATGTACAAAATAAACCACATGTTAGTACACCAGTTGAGGAAAATGAGCAAACTACATAAATAACATCCTGTAATTGGATTTTAATATTTTTTTTTATCTTAATAGATTGGAAATTAACACCAATGAGTTGATTAATGAACATTATCACATAATTTATTCAGCAACAGATAATTGTAGAAAAACAACCAACAACATTACGATTTGTACAATTTCAGAATGTGCTTGTTCTATTTTTAAACAAAGAAAACAATCTGAAGTGGTCTTTATTTTTAAGTTATCGTGCCGTGATTTTACCAGTCCGGCCCACTTGGGAGTAGATTTTTCTCCATGTGGCTCCCGATCTAAAATGAGTTTGACACCCCTGATATAGGCCTTTTCAAAGTGCTGTGAATGATCACAGGTCAACTCACCGTAGAACTGAAAACATTTTAGCCATCTTCCCGATGGCACGAATCTTGTTCTTAATCACCTCCTTCCTGGCTGCTGCTGCACTGGCTGCAAATGAGACGACAAAAAAAAAAAATAACTACCTCAAAACTACTGTGACTGCTAAAATACATGTAGAGTAGTCATGTATGTGATGTGTAATACCACCAATAAGAATGTTCCTTACCGTCATAGATCTCATCACCATCGTTCATGAGCTCATCATCAGAGCAGATACTCAAGACATTGACCAGCATTTCTGTCACTAGGTGAACAATTACAAAAACAAACAATACTTTATTATATCAAACATTATCATTTTGTAAACTTAAGTGTAGTTAATGTAAATAGGTAGTTTGATCATGGCACTGAACATTTTCCAAGAAACTGCTAAAGGACAATCTGAATGAATTGTCTGCTATGTTTAGACACTTCCCTAAAAAGGCATTACAGCCGTTAGGAACAGAGTCATGGTTACACTGCAAAAAGGAGCTGACAAAATTCTAAGATACAAAGACTAGATTTTAGGAAAAAAAAATACAAAAACTAGTGAAATTATTTGTCCATGCTACAAGTTAATCTAACTTGATAAGACATCCTAAATTAGGATTTCTATATCTAGACTTTTAAAATAGAAATACTTATTTTATTCTAAAAACAAGCATGACTCTACGTATAATTCTTAAAATAAACATACTCGGGATGTTGCAGAATATTTAAAGAAGATTGCCTATGTAGTGAAAACCAAAAAATCTTATTTGAAAAGTAATTTTTTCAATTTTAACCTTTTTAAACTAGTATATGGACAACATATCATGCTAAAATTAAGATTGTGATGTAAATTAAATTATCCCCTCAACTCCCCCCAAAATGGATTAACTAGCTGGAATAAAAAAGACAATATAACATGCATCCATAAACGTGGACACATGTGGAAAAGTGCAATATATTTATCTGTACAGTAATCTATTTATTTATATGTATTTATATATATTTATTTATTTTATATATATATATTTATATATTATTTACATATATTTATTTATTTATTTATGCACCTTATTGCTTTTTTATCCTGCACTACCATGAGTTTATGTAGCGAAATTTCGTTCTTATCTGTGCTGTAAAATTCAAATTTGAATGACAATAAAAAGGAAGTTTAAGTCTAAGTCTAAGTCTAAAGTCAATGACTAAAAATAAGCAAATAGCTCTTAAAACTAGGTACTTGGGACATTTCTAGAAATACCATTTTTAATCTTGGCAAGTGGAAAATAATTTGAAGTGTAGAAGCTAAAGAAGCTGAGTCATCATGTCTTGAAGAAAATAACAAGACTGGAATGTCCTGGCTGGTCCACTAATATTATAGACTTTTAAAGTACTATAAGTAATCCGGTGTCATCGTAGCAATGACTGATATGTTTTCCTAATTAGAAGCTATCCAAATAAATATCTCCTCAAATGAGGATATACAAGTTAATACAGTCACAACCAAGCACCTGATAAAGGACACAATCCAACTAAGGTATGAACACCCCCCAGTCTCTATTCTTGAAAGCACAGGCTAGCCACTTTTTAAGATTAAATAATAGTGTTGTGTTTTGAAGTGACAGCTGGATGGAGAACAAACAACCTAGTGAAATAGAATACAATACTGTGCAACAATATTTTGAAAGACACTATTGGCTTTACCTGGCTTTACAATATATACACAGTACGTGGACTGTCAGTGGAATGCAGACTTCCACCAAAGATAAAATAACTGGGGCTGCGTTTGTTGGTTCATGGAGGATGAACACCTAAGAATGAGGCGTTGCCATCAGGATTCAGGGGGGAAGGACTGTTCCATTGACACCACAGCGACTCGAACGCTAGCAATACATTCCTGTCTATCTGCACATGCATTAGACATACCATGTATTCAGATCCTCACCAAATTTGACAGTCTTTACCAATGCATCGCCCCTCTTTAGAATTTGGATGAAATTGTAAACTGCCTTACAATTATTACTGTTTTCACATGTCAAAAATACTGTGAAACACTTTTACATTGCATTAAACCTCTAAAAGCCTCTAAAGTATCATTATTGTATCATTTTAAGTAAGTATACTATTTTGGATTTAGATAATTATCAGATATTCATGGATGCTTGCCTCATCTTTGGAGTATATTTACATTGTTGCTCTATGTTGATGAATATGCATTGTCTTAATTTAAATAAATAAACAAATGTACATTACAAAAAAAATGATAGATATCCAAACCAAAAAGAGAATGTGGAGGGCTATTTGAGCACCCCATCATTTCAAAAGTACCGATTGGGTTCTAATATCGGAGGTTAAAATGTAAACGATACCCATCCCTACTGGCTAGCGATAGCAATACTTTGTTAGAAATGTTTTTCATGCGCTGAAGCGGAAGATAATATTTGTAGTTGATGCACCGACTTGTTTTCAAATATTTCATGTCTTTGTGCAACACACATTAAATTGCTATTTTACATTAACATCACGTTAGAACTGCGTTCCTGTCAATCCCGGATTTGGTAGTGTCGCTTTCCAGTTCTTGTAATCGTTTATTTGTGTCACCTTTTGTTGTTTTCTCTGAGGTAAATGTGTGTCATTCCGTGTAAAAGCATTTCTCGGCCAAAAGGACTGCTATGAAAAGAGACATTAAAAAAGGTAGCTAGGGGTGACCGAAGACATTTGCAAAGTAAGTAAGAACTGTTCCCACCCTCATTCAGTCAATGAAAATAACGTCGTTGCAAAGCGTGTGTTGATACCCTTTTCCCCCACAAAAGGTAGCGACCAGGTGAAGACGTCCATGAAGTTAGGCAGCCAGTATGGGTGAGGAGAGCAATTGAACTGACGGATGTTCATGACGTTGTTCTCGTATTTCAGCACCGCCGCTGGAAACACACAAACACTTTGTCTAATCATTGTGTTATTGTTTTTTTAATCAATCCAATCCATTTTTAGTTGTTTGTTGCGCAAAATGAATGGCAGTAACATAATGTTAGTGTTACCTTTGTTATTATAGACATCCAGGTAGTTTGGAGCAGAGAAGATGGTGATGAGTGATGGAAAACCCGTTGTCTGACTCTTTCTGTACATGCGGTACCTGTGGAAGTTTTCGTAGAACGGATTAGAGTTGCACACACGAGCCAAGTAAACAGCTGATGACTGACACTAATGTTACTAATGGCTTCACCAAAAAGCACTGAGAAGAGTGCCGGCTTAATTACCGAGAGGATAACAGATGTCAGGGATGGATTATGGGTCAGAGAGAATGTTTTGACCCTGTACCTTTTTTTTATTCATGAAGGGTGGAAACCCCTTAAGCAGTGGTTCCCAAACTACGGGAAATAGGCAAATCATATTGTATAAAAATGCATTTTCTCATCGATAACGTGACATCATCGCGCGCGGAAAGTGCTATATATATATATATATATATATATATATATATATATATATATATATATATATATATATATATATATATATATATATATATATATATATATATATATATATATATCTATCTAATATATGTATATATATATCTAATATATATATATATATATATATATATATATATATATATATATATATATATATATAATTTATATATCAAATATATATATATATATATATATATATAAATATATATATATATTTAATATATGTATATATATATCTAATTTATATATCAAATATATATATATATATATATATATATATATATATATATATATATATATATATATATATATATATATATATATATATATATATATATATATATATATATATATATATATATATATCAGTGGTTCTTAACCTGGGTTCGATCAAACCCTAGGGGTTCAGTGAGTCGGGCTCAGGTGTTCGGCGGAGGTCAAGACACACCCGACTCATCTTGTAAATAAAAACTTCTCCCTATTGGCGTACTATGGATACCCCCAAACAATGTTCCCTCTAATTTTCCATCTGATTTGCAGGTGTGTAATTTGTTGTGAGTTTATGCACTGTGTTGGTTTTTTTCTTTGAACGGTTCATTTTGTGCACCAGTAAAAAAAACAACATATAACTTTGTCTTGAATTTTAAAAAAAAATGTTTTTTTTTGCAAAAACAGACTCATCCTATATGGTGCCAGCTTGCAGCTGGCACCATATAGGATGTCCAGGGATCCCTGTCCAGGGTTTACATTGACTGCTGCATTATGACATGATTACATTGACAGTTGCATCACAAGACAACAACAGCAGAGTAAACATTTGTATGTATTTATTTTTTGCTGCAGCTGTAACACATATTGTAATATTGTACATGGTAATTGGGATTTGTAATATATTGTATATATTATATAATAATATAAAGTGGCTTAGTAAACTTGGCTCTCAAAGTACCACCATAATGACAAACAATAAAATACAGTAGCGTTGTAGGCCCAAGTATTCATGAAAAGAAGCCGGCGGTTTTATTTAACAGGTATATTCAATATTTTTGGCCACTGTAACCTTACACGCAGTTTGAACAGTAACACCATATTTAAATCTGGGAAAATAAAAACGCTGTACTTTAATCAAGTGATTCCTTGGTGTAAATTGTTTAGTGGCGTTTATCGTTTTTTGCGCCTAAACTCTTCATATATTTTTACACTTTGCTGGTCCTGCTTCGTCTAGACAAGAAACAAACATAAGTATTGATTTGACAATTGACTTGTGCGTTTGAGTGCTGCTCAGAGACAAATTTGATTGGCGAAGATTCGCGGGGATTGGCTCAATTTGCGGGAATTGGCGCAACCAAATTCCTGGAGTGACTGACTTGCCAACTCTCCAGTATTCCCGACAAAAAAACTACAGCCTTGCTTTTCTGTCCTCCTGTTTAAATAGTTTCCCCTAAATTTTCCGCATTTAAACTTTCATCCAAAAATAGCAACTTTCTGGTTCTGCAGGTGACAAAGATGACGTATCCCCGCTTGAGTCACAGCAATCTGCGAGGGCAATGGTTCCCCAGAATCATAATTGCCCATTTGTTTGTAATCCTCAACCGACAACACATCCGATGGAGAGGTTTACACGGTATTCTCTCACTAGAACACAATGTCTGGGTGCGTTCATTTGAAGGGTACAGCCTGTAAATGAAAAGAAAGGTTAGGCTGTTCTCAGCACGTCAGCTTACCCAGCATCCTGTGCTTCGTGTGCTCGGATGATGGAAAGCAGGTTGTTGGTTTGTAGAAACTCACACACTGCTGGGTAACTGGGAGAGGGGACCAAAAGACAAGGTGTAAAAGAGCATCAGTCAATCTGAATGAAGACATAACCATAAAACACAATACATCATTTGCATATGTTAAAGCTCCTTAAGGGGATGAGACTGAGCTGCTCGGTCATTCCTGACTGCCAGCAGGGGCCGTGAGTGAGCTCGAGAGACATAGTACTGGACACAATACAACTCATTCTCACAAACCAAAAAATCCCAGATATTACATGAATAAAAACAACTTATACCAACTAAAAAACTGCCGTATCTAAACAGTCATCTCTCTTTAAACCTCAGCCTGTCTCTTTACATTTCTCCATTTGGACAGTTTTATGTGCATCTTTTTTTTATCTTCTTATCCTCACCACCACACTCCCTCTTCTCTCACTGTATCTTAATATCACTCTGTAACTGGCAAGAGTAGCCAGTCGTCATAGCAACAGAACCGCGCAGCTTCCCCAGGGATTGTGGGATATCGTTTCATGCCGAAACAGAACTGTGTGTATGTGTTTGCGCATGGACGCGCTGTGTTTACGTGTTTGATCTCATAACTGTGTGTGTGTGTGTGTGTGTGTGTGTGTGTGTGTGTGTGTGTGTGTGTGTGTGTGTGTGCGTGTGTGTGTGTGCGTGCGTGTGTGTGTGCGAGTGTGTGTGAACTAGCCAAGATGTTATGTCTGTAGCAGTAATCCTATTGATGGTTATTAGATTAGAAGGCATCTTGTCATCACTAGTGTCACAAAATAATAGTGTTGGTCCACCTAAAACTTATTGATTTTTAAATTTTTTTTTAAATTAAACAATCCAACAAAATAATACACAATAATACCATAATAATACAATTCCAATTCCAATTCCAGCCGTATTCAGAATAGCAATCAACAGAGCAGTTGAGAAGACACAAAACAATGACACAAAACAATCCAAAAGTAGTCAAACAAAAATGAATAATATCAACAACAGTATCAATATTAATAACAATTTCAACATAGCAGTGATTAAAAATCCCTCATTGACATTATCATTAGACATTTATAAAAAAAATTTTAAAAAAGAACAATAGTGTCACAGTGGCTTACACTTGCATCGCATCTCATAAGCTTGACAACACATTGTGTCCAATATTTTCACAAAGGTAAAATAAGGCACATTTTTGGTTCATTTAATAGTTAAAACAAATTTAAATAATGGATCCCATATTCCAATATATGACTCATTATTATCTCAACTAAATGCAGTTTTTTCTTCTCATATCATCTCCATAGCTTGTGTGTACCAGTCAGTGTGAGTTGGACTATTAACATCTATCCATTTTTTTTAATATTACCCTTTTTGTTATGATGCATATTGAAAGAAATGCAATTTTACTCTTTGATGACACGTTACTATATTGATGCAGATCATCAAGAATACAAGTTTGCACTGTCATTGGGATGTTTATATTTAGGAATGCGATCGCTTCTTTTGTTGTTTTCAACCATAACTCTTTTATTCTCTGACATTCCCACAATAAATGAACAAGAGTTCCCTCAGCTGCCCGACACTTCATACATAATTTGCTATCTACTGCACCAATTTTAAACAGCTGAGAAGATGTAAAGTACAATCTATTCAAGATCTTAAATTGACTCAGCTTAACTTTATTTAATTTTTTGTAAATTCAAGTCGTATTACTCCCACAAAATGTCATGACGCACACCTTTGAGAGTCGGTTATATTACGCTTTGCATGTGCCGTGCAGAACTATTGCGTACGCCCCATTGTGAGGTCATTTTCTTTTTACCTGTAGAAATAAGAGCAGCCTCTGACTGTGTTGTGTCCAAAGTACTCTTGGGTCTTCTCATTGCCAAAGTCTTCAAGGGGGTCTGCCCACAACAAGTCACACATGGGCCCAAACGCTGGAGGCTCCTTGAATCGGTCCAACTGGGACAAACAATGGACACATACAATAGACCCTAGACAAAAGTGTTACGGCTTGCGAGGAATACACCGGGAAAGCAGACGCACCAGCACATGTCATTTCAATCAGAGGAAAGAAAAGCAAACACATCACGCATACACACATATACTACATCATCGCCATGGCAACTCCCACCACACAGGAGGGAGAGGATGTCACACCAGCAGATTCACCATGGAAACACTGCCATTAAATGAGGAAGTGTGTGTTCTCTCCATGTTTTTTGTACAGTGTATTTTATTCAGGATACAGTATGTGTGGGGTTTATTCATTAGTCCTTATCAGACATCGAAATACAGTCGTGGTCAAAAGTTTACATACACTTGTAAAGAACATAATGTCATGGCTGTCTTGAGTTTCCAATCATTTCTACAACTCTTATTTTTTTGTGATAGAGTGATTGGAGCACATACTTGTTAGTCACAAAAAACATTCATGAAGTTTGGTTCTTTTATGAATTTATTTATGGGTCTACTGAAAATGTGACTGAATTCTGGGATTAAAGGCCTCACTTTTTCTCCTCCAAACATATTGCTGGGTATTGTGGCCAAACAGCTCAATTTTTGTTTTTAATCTGACCACAGAACTTTCCTCCACAAGGTCTTATCTTTGTCCATGTGATGTCAGACTAACAAAAATCCCAGGAACACCATGCCTACAGTCAGGCATGGTGGTGGTAGAATTATGCTCTGGGCCTGTTTTGCTGCCAATGGAACTGGTGCTTTACAGAGAGTAAATGGGACAATGAAAAAGGAGGATTACCTCCAAATTCTTCAGGACAACCTAAAATCATCAGCCCGGAGGTTGGGTCTTGGGCGCAGTTGGGTGTTCCGACAGGACAATGACCCCCAAACACACGTCAAAAGTTGTAAAGGAATGGCTAAATCAGGCTAGAATTAAGGTTTTAGAATGGCCTTCCCAAAGTCCTGTGTGGACAATGCTGAAGAAACAAGTCCATGTCAGAAAACCAACAAATTTAGCTGAACTGCACCAATTTTGTCAAGAGGAGTGGTCATAAATTCAACCAGAAGCTTGCCAAAAGCTTGTGGATGGCTACCAAAAGCGCCTTATTGCAGTGAAACTTGCCGAGGGACATGTAACCAAATATTAACATTGCTGTATGTATACTTTTGACCCAGCAGATTTGGTCACATTTTCAGTAGACCCATAATAAATTCATAAAAGAACCAAACTTCATGAATGTTTTTTGTGACCAACAAGTATGTGCTCCAATCACTCTATCACAAAAAAATAAGAGTTGTAGAAATGATTGGAAACTCAAGACAGCCATGACATTATGTTCTTTACAAGTGTATGTGAACTTTTGACCACAACTGTATAGACATCAAAATATGTTCTGAAATACTGCACTTTAATAAGAGTTTGATATTGATATTCTTTTTTTTTTTGTTCAAAATGACCTTAATTATTTTTGTGTAGAAAGTAAGTTTCTTTTTTATTGCTGTTAAGTGGTTGCAATAAATGAATTTCCGTAAATTCATTATAATTTCATAGCTGGAGCATAAAAATCTGTGTACCACCTTCTAAATGCATCTAACGGTATTATGAGAGCCGCCTAGATTATTCTAACCCATTAAATTAAGTTCATAATGCAGGAAGTTGAATGATGCGGACATGTTTGTTACCGGACACTTTTTACGTGTTAGTGATATGCAACTATAATTATTTGATACTTGTTTACATTGACAAATGTTGTGTTTTAGACTGCAGTGTTGTTCAATTAGGGACACTTATTACGCATGTCTAGCTCGTGTGGTATTGTGTGCTTAGCTGTTGTGTAGCTGCTTGCTCGAAGTATAAATGACTTGACTAAATTACAAGAAAATACCAACCTTTTGTGCTTTTTGGAGGACAATTAGATGTTAACTGGCTGCCCAACTTTGCACAAATAAACATGCTACAGGACTGCTTATGGCGGCGATTATATCGGAGATTTTAGATGCAAGCCAATATCATCCGATGCAATTATTATTTTATTTTTTTTGCTGATATTGAACCGATGTAAATAATAATTGATATTTACTTATTTTTAGAATGTGATGGGGACCAATAATAAACTAGCTGTGAGCCAAAAATGTCCCCATGGCCACACTTTGGACACAGCTGCTGTAGTATCATCTTTAGTCATAGCTATAAATCAACCTATCTGCAAACTCGGCAATGTTTTTTCTATAAATTACTTGTGATTATCCTTCAAAGTGAATGCAGCAAATATATTTTGCATAGCTTCAAAGTGAGCAGATGATACTGTGCATAAAACATGACAATTATGCATATACCGAATTCATCATGAAGTACTTTCATACTATCAGAAATGTAAATGAAATGTTATACAGAAAAATGAGTACATTTCTGCCAAGACTTATGATAGTTTGGCTCTGTCAGAACTCACAAAGAGATCATTTGATGCATGACGACATCTGGTGTGACGCATGAAATACAACATCACAACAGGACAGGATGATGACTAATGACTGTCCCTGCATTTTGTGCATTCGCGCTAACGCAGGTGCCTTCCTGCCTCCGCCTCAGCCACCATTAAGTCCCTCAACAGTTCAACGGCACTATAGCCCCTCATTTGATGATTCAATTCCTGTCTTTTTTCTTGAAAATTGCAAGATTTTATACAATAGGGCAGAGTCAGGTTGTGTGTGTACCTTCTTGATGTCATCTAGTGTGTGGATCTCTGGTGAAAGGCCTCCATGCACACAGAGAAACTGCTGGTTCATCAGGGCTGCTAGAGGCAGGCAGTCAAACGCCTCCATGCAGGAATCATACACCTGCTCCGAATACTTAATCTTACCTGGAGGTCATTTAGAGAAAAAAAGAATTGAGAGCGGTGCAATGTGGGTTTTTTTAAGCAATACTTTTTCTCCCTCGTCACACTTAAAAGGGTCCTATTCTGATCACTTCAGGGGCTTTTAAACTGATAATGATTCCCAGTGAGGCACTATAATAAGTTTTTTTTATTTAAACACTCCATAAATGTCAAGTTGAGAACGGGGTAAATCTGCATTCTTCTCCTCTTGGGCGAAACTCTTGTATTCGGCAGTCTGCTCCACCGACCACACCCACTCAGTAGGGATGGGCGATATGGCCTACAATCTATATTGTGATATTGTGAGATTATATATATATATTATTTAGTATATAAATGATAAAAGAAGCATTTTCGGTTGTATTATTTTGTCAAAACTATTATCAATGTAATTGTTAATTTATGTTGATATCTCTTTTCTGTTGTAACATGTTTATGTATACACTTGTGTCAAAATGTAAATGTAATAAGCACTTATTCTTCTGTTGTTAGGATACTATACATTAGTTTTGGGTGATACTACAAATATGGGTGTCAATCCAATACCAAGTAGTCACAAGGGCAATATTGGTCATATCAATGCCGATGCTGATACATTTTCAATGATTACATTTTTATCACAATTATAATCAGACTAAAACAGGATGGCAGTGTGACAATTACAATTATATATTTGAACTAAAGTTAAAGTACTACTGATAGTCACACACACACTAGGTGTGGTGAAATTACTCTCTGCATTTGACCCATCCCCTTGTTCCACCCCTGGGAGGTGAGGGGAGCAGTGAGCAGCAGTGGTGGCCATGCTCAGGAAATATTTCTGTGATTTAACTCCTAAGGGAGGTAATGGGTCTCATTTTTATAGTCTTTGGTATGACTCGGCCTACCGATCTCAGGGCGGACACTCTAACAACAAGGCCACTGAGCGGGCAATTATTTTCTACTATTTTCTTTTATTAATTTTTTTGTGTCCAGGTTTTTTTATTTCCTGAGTTTGTAAACAATAACAACATCGACAGACGATTTTTTTTAATGATAAAACATATCGATTCAACCACTGTTGTATCGACCATACAGTGTACTATACTTTGTATCGTAAAAACTCTCCCTCCCCCATTTACACTCATTCACACAAAAGGGTTGTTTCCTTCTGTTATTATTATTCTGGTTCCTACAATATATATCAATACAGTCTGCAAGGTATACATACAGTCCGTGACCCACACAGGACTGTGTGTGCTGATGGTCCACTAATAGTACTAACCTTTAACAGCTAATTTTACTCATTTTCATTAATTACTAGTTTCTATGTATCTGTTTATTCTAATTCCTTTTTTGTTCAAGAAAATGTTTTTTTATTTTTTATTTATTTTTTAAAATAAAGGACATTATCTTCACCAGACCAGGTTGTCAATAAAATTAGATTGTTTAAAGGGTTCTTAAAACCAGGTTCAGTCCAGATTATGTCCAGGTCGGGCTCAGCAACACACACCTTCATTCATCCATCCATCCATTTTCTACCGCTTATCCCTTTCGGGGTCGCGGGGGGTGCTGGAGCCTATCTCAGCTACAATCGGGCGGAAGGCGGGGTACACCCTGGACAAGTCGCCAGCTCATCACAGGGCCAACACAGATAGACAGACAACATTCACACACACATTCACACACTAGGGCCAATTTAGTGTTGCCAATCAACCTATCCCCAGGTGCGGGGGGTGCTGGAGCCTATCTCAGCTACAATCGGGCGGAAGGCGGGGTACACCCTGGACAAGTCGCCAGCTCATCACAGGGCCAACACAGATAGACAGACAACATTCACACACACATTCACACACTAGGGCCAATTTAGTGTTGCCAATCAACCTATCCCCAGGTGCATGTCTTTGGAGGTGGGAGGAGGCCGGAGTACCCGGAGGGAACCCACGCAGCGCAAACTCCACACAGAAAGATCCCTAGCGCAGGATTGAACACAGGACCTTTGTATTGTGAGGCAGACGCACTAACCCCTCTTTCACTGTGCTGCCTTCATTTATGTACACTCAAATTAGGGAACACAACAACAGATTGCATATAATCTATAAACAAAATACAATTTTCAAAATAAGCATTTGAGGACTTCCCATCCATTTGTATGTTTTTTGGCATCATTATTGGTTTAAACCAGGCCTGGGCAATTATTTTGACTCGGGGGCCACATTTAGAGAAAAAAATGTGTCTGGGTCCGGTATATCTATTTTTAGGAACACTAATACAAAACCTCACAATAATGTCTTGATTGAATGCTAAAAACGTTATAACAGACCGCCTTAAAAAACGTAATGGAATTTTAAATTTTTCTATGAACGATAAAACACTGAATATTGACAAAATATGAACGTCACACCCCCTTTCGATCGACATATTTTACAATCAAGTGAGACGCAACAAAACAGTGAAATATGAACAAAATAAAACCACCTACAATCTGATGTATCTGATATTTGCTGAATTTCCCCCAGGGATCAATAAAGTACTGTCTATTCTATTCTATTCTATACATCACTAAGCTTTAGAACTTTGTTGTGAAAATCTCCTTCCGCGTCTGTGGAAACGCCTCCCGCCCACACTGCTTGGTGCCTCATCTGAGCTGTTGTGACGTGGATTACCATAGTAACTAATTAGATGACCATAGTAACTAATTAGATGACCATAGTAACTGGTAAATCATCCATAAGCGCAGATTACAACCATCGAAATACTTTGTTTAGTTGAAGACTTACGGTCATTTGAAAACATGACTAAACATCATAATGGCAGCTACAGTTTCCATCTTAAAGATCTAAAAAAATTATTTGGGAATGTCCGGCGGGCCAGATTGAAAAGCTCAGCATGTGGCCCCCGGGCCTTAATTTGCCCAGGTCTGGTTTAAACCATATAACTTTCTATAACTTTTCAAACTGTGCTTTGTTAAGTGGCGAGAGCAGAGGAGCAGTGATACTAAATACGAATAGGGCCCATGTGTTGTATTAGACTACAAACATATTGAAGAAACTGAGAAATATTGTAGTCAATTTACCACATTTTTAACAGAATCAAGCACGAATGGATAAATAAAAACATGGAATGGAATAGGTTTTGCATGTATGCTTTCAAAGACTGTACTAAAAGTGACCCAAGCATGAAGCAGAATAGAGAAACTGTGAAGCAGATTGTTTTGTTCTATACACAAAAAAAACTCCTTTCATTTGGCATCAATAACAGTCAAGACATCCAGCAGGACGCATCTTGAAAGAACATTACACACAGACGGACCCTTGCAATGCATCCAACACAAAACAACATCATGGGATTAAAATAGCTGAAAGGGAAAAAAGATAGAAGGAAAATAAAGAAGGGGGGGATTTTGGATGAGAGAGAAGCGGGATAATAATTTCATGAAGAGAGAAGGAGGGCATTTGGAGAAGGTGATGAAAGAGAAGAGAGACTGTAAAACGTACGCAAAAAGGCGAGAATAATTGTACAGTGAGGGAAATATGAGGATGTACGAGTGTGTGTCTGCAAGCCGTGTCATTGTCAACCTCTCCTTATGCTTTGTGTAGAACAAGAGATCATTATTGCCAGGTGTCAACTCTCTTTTGCTCTCTCACTCACACACACACACACGTTCGTGCAGACACTTGCATACACTCACACACACACACACACACACACACAAACGCATGCAGCAGATGGTAATTGAGGGCGACCACCATTCGCCAAGAGCATCAGGGGAAATTAGCTTCCTCGTCCCTTGGCCAATCAGACACAAAGGAAGAAGTCCCCGAGCCAATCATTGACGGCCAAATTAATTTACTGCTAATCACCAACTCTCTCGGACAGAACTCGCTGGTAGGCAGCGCTCTTCTCAGACTAGTCGGGAATGCCATACAAGAATGAGAAGGAAGAGAAAAGACATCTAACACGGAAATTGATATGACCAAAATCACAAATTTCAATAGCAATTAGTGTTGTCCCGATACCAATATTTGGTACCGGTATTTCGATACTTTTCGGTACTCTAAATAAAGGGGACCACAAAAAAGCGGACCGATACTTTTCAGAGGCGGTATAGTACCGAACATTATTCATTAGTATCACGGTACTATACTAATTTATACCGTACAACCCTAATAGCAATTGTATTTGTAATGGAGAGATTCATTACATAAAACATTTTTGCTGATCTGGCAGTATTTCCTTAACCTCTAAAGGCCTTAGTGGCCACATGTGTGGACAGCACCTTTTAGCTCTTATTTCCAAAATTGTGTACACTACTGAATTGGGGTCTTATGTCAACATATGGACACTTATACTGCTATCTGGTGGTGTCAGAAGAGTATAACATACAATGGAATTTGGAATAAAAAGTGTAAAAATAAAAATGTGCATGTCACTACACATGAAGTACACGTTTGTGCACTTGTGGACTAAGTACATCATATTAAAAGATGATTTTTAGTTTGTATTCTAATTAGGGTCCAATAAGCCCAAATAGCAAAGAGAAATAAAAAACATGTAAACAAACAGCTTGGGCCTTAAGAGGTTAACACTAAGTTGAAAATAGAAAGCAGGGGCGTATCTAGTTATCTAGTTATCCTCCACATAACAAAACCTGGTCATAGAAACTACAAAGCAAGTTATATAATATAAAGCTTGGTGAGCCGTGTGCGCAGTATCATTGATCACAACACTTTTACTTTATTTGGGGCGGTATAGCTCGGTTGGTAGAGTGGCCGTGCCAGCAACTTGAGGGTTCCTAATGTTTTTAGCATAGCTCTGTCGAGGTCCCGTAGCTAAGTTAGCTTCAACGGCGTCATTAGCAACAGCATTGCTAGGCTTCGCCAGGCGGTACAGCATTAACCGTGTGGTTACAGGTCCAGAGTTTGGTAGTATTGTTGATCTTCTGTCTATCCTTCCAGTCAGGGGCTTATTTATTTTGTTTCTATCTGCATTTAAGCACGATGCTATCACGTTAGCTCCGTAGCTAAAATGCTTCGCCGATGTGTTGTCTTGGAGATGAAAGTCACTGTGAAGAGGATATAGTATCCGAGGTGGTTTAAAATACAAATCCGTGATCCACAATAGAAAAAGGAGAAAGTGTGCAATCCAATGAGCCCTTTTACCTAAGTTACAGTCAGAGCGAAAAAAGATACGTCCTGCACTGCACTCTAGTCCTTCACTCTCACGTTCCTCATCCACAAATCTTTCATCCTCGCTCAAATTAATGGGGTAATCGTCGCTTTCTCAGTCCGAATCGCTCTCGCTGCTGGTGTAAACAATGGGGAAATGTGAGGAGCCTTTCAACCTGTGACGTCACGCTACTTCCGGTATAGGCAAGGCTTTTTTTATCAGCGACCAAAAGTTGCGAACTTTATCGTCGATGTTCTCTACTAAATCCTTTCAGCTAAAATATGGCAATATCGCGACATGATCAAGTATGACACATAGAATGGATCTGCTATCCCCGTTTAAATAAGAAAATTTCATTTCAGTAGGCCTTTAAGACAAACATGAATACATACATGTTTCAAAAATTACAAAAACTTTATTAATCGGTTTTGTGAGACAAACGTCTGGAAATCTTGGGGCCCCCTGCCCTAATGGTACGTCGGCCCTTGCGTTAAGTTAGAGCTGTTTTCCTACAAAGTTCATCGGAATGTAGTCCAACCCGAAATTCTTCATCTTAAATATAGAAAATGGCTAAACACACTATTAAACAACATTTTGGGGGCCACCAGTATTTGATACATGGACTTGGGTCACTATGGTATCATCCACCCCCAATAATAATGGTATCATCTTCCATGAACCACAGATTTTTTTTTTTTTACTTTTGTAAATGTTTATCATGTTAGCTATGTCTCTTTGTCTAAAATGTATATTTTCTCCTGGACCTACTCTTTATTTTATGCTGCCCTTTTTTTTTGCTGCAGCTGTTACATATACTGTAATATTGTACATGGTGATTGGGAATAGTTATATATCAGTGGCGTGCAGTCACTAGAGGCAGGGGAGGCGGGGCCTCACCTGCCATCATGGAAAGAAAAAAAAAAGAAAAAGAAAAAAAAATTAATTAAATTGTTATATGTATCCAGTGATTATACTAAAGTTATTTTCCATTTAACTTCACCAGTTTTAGATTATTTTTATTTTTATTTTCACATTTGCCGTTCAAATACTGAGAAGAGACGGTGCGGTGATCAGCAGCCAGTTGAGGCACTTGTGCCTCACCATGGATTGCGACTCGGCTAACTGCTGGCCTGCTGCGCAGTGACACCGTAATGCTATATGAACTATATTATACATTTCCATAGTTTAGTTAGCTGAGGTATATAATGTACAGTGTATTTTGTCAACAACTGTATGTGTGTAACGTATTTTTAGTGCTGAGCGATCATAAATCTGCTGCGGAGACACACTGTGTGAGGCTCGTATCATAACCCCGCCTCCTGGTGCCAAGCATCTCCGCCGCAGAATGCACTGCCCGACGGGAGCGCACCAACCAAAGCCCACACCCAAACCCTCCACGTGCAAGACCGAATCCACCCCAAAAAAGTCACTTAACAAGAAGCCAAAAAGTGCAAAAACAACAATGCTCGCGCTGCAGGAGCCGCGAACGACCGCAGGGACACAACATTAGGTACACCTGCACTGCAGGTTCATATGTTTGTAAATTTGACTGTGATGATGCAGTGTGCCTCATCAGACATTAACCTCACAGCACGCCACTGTTATATATTGTATATATTACATAATAATATAACATAATAATATAATATAACAGTATATATTATATACTGTATATATAATATGTGAATATTATATATATGTTATATTTTATATTGCTACTATGATACATTTTTGTCTACTTTATACTTTCCGTCCTTACACTTTGTAACTGAGCTACTGTGTGGAACAATTTCTCTTGTGGATCAATAAAGTTTGTCTAAGTCCAAGTCTAAGTTTATCACGTCACTACATAATTTAGAAATAATAAATACATTTAATAGAACAAAATTCATATGACTATCATTATAAACAAAAGAGAATTTTTAAATAAATTATTTCATTAGTCGTAAGTGGACGTCCTGGTTTAAAAATAGGGCACAACCACCCCCCCACCCCAAAAGAAGTTAATTTCATTTTGATTTGATTTTAATTCTATTTTCTAAAGCACCAGATCCCAACAGAATTAATTTAAGAATGCATTTCATAGAAAAAAGGTCTCATCTTTCTGTATATTTACAGCAGCAGAGCTGTCATTTCCCAGTTGTTCTACATATCACATGAGGTGGAGCGATTGCATTAACTTATTGACACGTCTTGTTTTTTTCTTTTGTGGATTTGTTTGGAATCTTTTTGTTTCATTCTGTTCCGAAAGGTTGTGAAAATATAATGTAGAGTGGAGTAGTGGTTGCAATAGAGAGGGCTATGCTGTGCACGTGCGCAACCCCAAATGTAACCGTTGACATGACTATTATCCAAACAATTTCTGCCGTATCTTCAAATTGAAAAGTAGTTTAAAAGAAGAAAAAAAAATCATTAGTTGTGTAAAAGTGATGAGGAAATGAATGGATAACTCACATTCTTGTTTGAAGGTGAAATATTCTGTCAGATGTCTACATTCATGGTTCCCCCGTAGAAGAAAGAGCGTCTTTGGGTAGAGGATTTTCAGTGACCACAAGTATAACACACACTAAAGAAAAAAAAGAAAAAGAAGAATCACATTAATTGTAAAGACTAAACATGTGTGTAGGTCAGAGGTTCTCAAACTCTTTTCATTAAGTACTACCTCAGAAAACTCTTGGCTGTCCAAGCACCACCATAACGACCAACATTAGAATACAGTATCGCAATAGGTCCAAGTATTTACTAAAAACAAGACAGAGGTTTTATTTAGCAAGTAACATTACACAGAGTTTGAACAGTAACAATGTGTTTGACTTTGAATGTAGGAAAATAAAAATGTTACATTACAATATTTAATCAAGCGATTCTTTTGTGTACCACTGGATAGCACCCGCATACCACTAGTGGTACTGGTACTACAGTTTGAGAATGACTGTAGATAGTATCGTGAAGTGGAAATGGAGGTTTGTTTTTGTTGTCCTTGTGAGCATATTCTTATTGTTGCTAGTCCTTCCATGCTACATGAACTCTCCTGAGTTGAAGCAACTTATTTTACAGCGACCTGTCTAACCATTAGAATAAAAGTAAGTTCATCATAAACATTCAAAGCAGAATATATATAAGCACATTCAATGTGTAACACAAGAATTCAGTGGGAGATTATGCACAAAAAAATACAGCACTTTGTTGTGTTGAAACTTTCCAGCACGATGAGTGTGCAAAGTGTTTAGTAGGCATACTATTTTCTCAACATTCATTCATTCAAAAAAGTAATGAAGTAACTCTGAACTAGTGACAAAATTATTTCGATACTTTTCGGTACGTTTCTAAATAAAGGGGACCACAAAAAATTGCATTATTGGCTTTATTATAACAAAAAATCTTACGGTACATTTAATATATGTTTCTTATCGCAAGTTTGTCCTTAAATAAGATAGTAAACATACAAGACAACTTGTCTTTTATCCGTAAGTAAACAAACAAAGGCTCCTAATTTAGTCTGCTGACGTATGCAGTAACATATTGTGTCATTTTCCCTTCTATTATTTTGTCAACATTATTAAGGACAAGTGGTAGAAAATGAATTATTAATCTACTTGTTCATTTACTGTTAATATCTGCTTACTTTCTCTTTTAACAAGTTCTATCTACACTTTTGTTAAAATGTAATAATCACTTATTCTTCTGTTGTTTGATACTTTACATTAGTTTTGGATGATACCACAAATTTGGGTATCAATCCGATACCAAGTAGTTACAGGATCATACATTGGTATTATTCAAAGTCCTCATGTGCCCAGGTACATATTTCCTAAGTTTATAAACATAATATACATTTACCAGTACTTTTCAGAGGCGGTATAGTTCCGAATATGATTCATTAGTATCGTAGTACTATACTAATACCGGTATACCGTACAACCCTACTCTGAACATGTCCATTTTTCTATGTTCTAGTCATTACTTTGTGTCAAAAATCCAACCAAATGTTCTTATAACAAACCCAGATCATTACAGCAGTATCTCCAGTTTCGTACACCCTACATTCTGTTGGCTTACGTGTACAAGTTCTGTGTACAGTGTACACGTACAAAGGGAAAAAAACAGTCAGTTTTTTAACCATTCAGCTGAATTGAGTGCCCAAACAAAGAATACTGGTGACCTAGTCTGTTGTGTTTTGTGTATATTGTAGCGTCCCGGAAAAGTTAGTGCTGCAAGGGGTTCTGGGTATTTGTTCTGTTGTGTTTATGTTGTGTTACGGTGCAGATGTTCTCCCGAAATGTGTTTGTCATTCTTGTTAGACTTAGACTTAGACTTAGACAAACTTTAATGATCCACAAGGGAAATTGTTCAACACAGTAGCTCAGTTACAATGATGGAAAGTGTAAGGATGGAAAGGACAATGCAGGTATAAATAGACTAACATAGCGATAAAAAAATCTAACATACGAATATATACATAATATGTGTAGAGAATAATATACATACAGATATATTATATTATGTCTATAACATATATACAATATATACCAATGACCATTTACAATATTACAGTATATACAGTATATGTGACAGCAGCAGCATAACATAGAGAGTAGATCCAGCAGGAAATAGAAAATAGACATTATAAACATTATAACCATTATAAACAAAGAGAAGTAGCTAACATGTCAGGTGTCAGGTAATAGGCAGATGTCATCTATTACTGTATATATGTTTGGTGTGGGTTCACAGTGTGGCGCATATTTGTAACAGTGTTAAAGTTGTTTATACGGCTACCCTCAGTGTGACCTGTATGGCTGTTGATCAAGCATGCCTTGCATTCACTTGTGAATATGAAAAGCCGTAGATATTATATGACTGGGCCGGCACGCAAAGGAAGTGCCTTTAAGGTTTATTGCCGCTCTGTACCTCTCCCTACGTCCGTGTACACAGCGGCGTTTCAAAAAGTCATACATTTTACTTTTTGAAACCAATACCGATAATTATGAAACAGATACCGATAATTTCTGGTATTACATTTTAAAGCATTTATCGGCCGATAATATCGGGAGTCCGATATTATCGGACATCCCTAGTCATGAGTGGTCATGACAAAAATGTATGTTAAATATTCAATTATCCATATTATTTCACATTGTTTTCTGCATGTAAAACTATAATTATTCTTGCAAAAATTTGTTTTTTTCATTTCCATCATTTTTTATATCGGAACATTTGCTTTAGTTTTTGCACGATTTGGTTTTCATCAGTTCTTTTGGAACGCATTACTGAGGAAAACTGAGGTACTACTGTGCGGTACTTGCATTACTTCAATTTGAGGTTGCCAGTAGTATTTAGTCATGGTTACATTCATGCAGGCTTTTATAATGTTGGTCTCATCGTACAACAGTTTGTCAAATACCACACATGCCATGTAGAAGGTTTTACATTAATGTCTGCGAGGGCACTATGATTACATAGAATCAAATTGTTTCTGTGAAAAATGATCAAATAAAGAACACAGCTGATTGAGACATAGGGCAGCACAGATGACATAAAGCTATCATATTTTAGGTTAATCAGAGACTATACATTTTTCATAAGTGTGTGAATGCTTGTTTGTATATTAGACCAGTCCATCTTCCCTGGGACCCTGAACGGTAGGAAATGGATGAATATATATTTCAGACGTTGTCCTGAGAGTACCTGCTCTACATTTGTTCATTCTGCCCTTGACAAGCTTTACAAAGGTGGACTAAATACTGCTCACCTCCCTCCGAACTCATGTCAGTGACATAACACTCATCTCGCCGCGGCACACTTCAGCCAGACAAAGTAATAGCAGGAATACCAGCGTGCTTGCATTGTATATACACCAGTGGTTCTTGACCTTTTCGACCTCGGGGCCCAACTTTTCCACTACAGAGGGGCCCGGGACCCACTCAAATAATAACGCTGAATTAATACTCTTACTCTTGAATTTAATCATGTTCAATATTTACATCCAACCTACTAACAGTTTAAAAAGATATACCTTGTCAAATAATATGAAACCATGTGTTATTAAACAAGGATTATAATTAAGGCTTAGGTTGATTACAAAAAGAAATACAATGCTAAATAAATTATACCGCAAAAGAAGGGACTCATTAAAACAGATGTTTTTTATTTTTATTACATACATTTACGCAGTGCTAAAATACTAAAATAAATACATCTAACTAAATTAATAATAAATGATTATATACATGTGTGTGTGTGTGTTCTTGCATTTCTACTAGAGATGTCCGATAATATCGGGCTGCCGATATTATCGACCGATAAATGCTTTAAAATGTAATATCGGAAATTATCGATATCGGTTTCAAAAAGTAACATGTATGACTTTTTAAAACGCCGCTGTGTACACGGACGTAGGGAGAAGTACAGAGCGCCAACAAACCTTAAAGGCACCGCCTTTGCGTGCTAGCCCAATCACATAATACCTACGGCTTTTCACACACACAAGTGAATGCAAGGCATACTTGGTCAACAGTCATACAGGTCACACTGAGGGTGACGTATAAACAACTTTAACACTGTTACAAATATGCGCCACACTGTGAACCCACACCAAACAAGAATGAAAAACACATTTCGGGAGAACATCCGCACCGTAACACAACAGAACAAATACCCAGAACCCCTTGCAGCACTAACTCTTCCGGGACGCTACAATATCCCCCCCCCGCTACCCGCTACCCCCTACCCCCACCTCACCCCACCTAAACCCCGCCCCACCCAACCCCGCCCACCTCAACCTCCTTATGCTCTCTCAGGGAGAGCATGTCCCAAATTCCAAGCTGCTGTTTTGAGGCATGTTAAAAAAAATAAAGCACTTTGTGACTTCAATAATAAATATGCCAGTGCCATGTTGGCATTTTTTTCCATAACTTGAGTTGATTTATTTTGGAAAACCTTGTTACATTGTTTAATGCATCCAGCGGGGCATTACAACAAAATTAGGCATAATAATGTGTTAATTCCACGACTGTATATATCGGTATCGGTTGATATCGGAATCGGTAATTAAGAGTTGGACAATATCGGAATATTGTCAGGGGTGCAAAAAAGCCATTATCGGACATCTCTAATTTCTACCTTTCTTGAGACATCAACCGTCCATATGAGGACCGGTGAACAAGTTAGGACATACATCATGGTCCCAATATGGAAAACCATTGTGTCTAATAGAGAATGTCTCATTTGCACCCCTGGTGGTGAAATCTGTCAAAATTAGGGTGGTCCCAAAAAGGAGGGATTTTTCAAATTGACTATGTGTCGGTTTTAAAAGTGCTCCCCCTCTGGTCAACATATGAAATAACAAGTGTGTGTAAAAATGTGAAGTGCTCCCCCCTCTGGCCAACATATGTAATAACAAGTGTGTGTAAGAAATTGGAATGCGCCCCCTTTGGCCCAAATTAATTTAAAAAAAATATATATATGTATATATGTATATAAAGACATACTGTAATAACTTGAAGTAAATAATGAAGATTAAAAACCAATTATAAACAAAACATTCAAAGATGAAAACAAATTAACTAAAAGCTTACCTTTTTTATATTTGCATGGTTTGTTTATATTATTAATGTTGTAAAATAGAAATCTTTAAATATCTAGAAAGGGTGGTCCTAAAGAGGCAGGCATTTTTCGGAGGTTCCAAGAAGGTGAAAAATACAAGAATGTGTGCTTGTGTGTGTGTGTGTGTGTGTGTGTGTGTGTGTGTGTGTGTGTGTGTGTGTGTGTGTGTGTGTGTGTGTGTGTGTGTGTGTGTGTGTGTGTGTGTGTGTGTGTGTGTGTGTGTGTGTGTGTGTGTGTGTGTGTGTGTGTGTGTGTGTGTGTATTCATTAAATAAACCGTCAATAAAATTGAAGTGCAAATGAAAATACAGCTTCAGCACTTTAGTCATCATTCTATAATTTTGGGGCTTAAGAAACTTCTTAACAACTTTAGCTCCAGAATTCTTCTGTTAGTTTGAGATTGTCATTACTGCCACAAGTGGTAAAAAAAAAGAGTGTATTACAACTGAATACCGCTGCAGCCCATACAGATCACTGTAACAAAACGCATATTTTTTGGCGGCCCTCTAAATGGCTGGTGGTTAAGAAACACTGGTACAGACTACAGAAAGAAAAACGTCCATATATTTGATAAATGAAGATCGTAATGCATCGAGTTACTTTATGTCACTGGAATCCGATCATATTACACCGGTGGCTCTGTCAGGTCACATGCGTTTGCGTTATGTTTGATTTCACCCGCTGCAGTTGTCATCTATGTTCTTAAAAACAAAACGAGCCAACTTCAAATGTAGTAATAGCATGAGGCTAATGTGGTTAGAAATAACTGAAGTTATTGTGTATGCCAAGAGTAACGTTATTGCACAAGAACACACTGTGTGCACAATACAGCCAACGACAACAACTGCCTCGTGGAAACAAGACATGAAAACAATTTGAAGGAGGTTCTCACAATGTGATGTCTAGTGATTAAGACACACTCCAATGATTTATTAATATTGTACACACACAAAAAGAGAACTATCTACATGGGAGTAGGCGGAAGGATATGTAGAACGCTTATTGCACCATAAAACTACTGTAGTTGTACTGCGTTGATATTGTACTATTTACTTGTTTTTGTGGAGCCTGGGACGGATTAAGGCAGGGGTGTCCAAACTTTTTCCACTGAGGGCCACACACGGAAAAATTAAAGCCTGCGAGGGCCATTTTGATAGTTTTCATTTTCAAATCATAACAAAATATATGGATTTTGGTTTTTTTTTACCTTTTAGGGCTCCCAGGGACCATAAAGGGTCTAAGTCATTAAAATGTTAAAAACAAGTCAAATTATTATTGTTTTTATTTATTTAACGCTTACAGTAAATCTCTACAGTATATGAACTTCAGGTTGATATAAAATTTAAAAAACCAAAAAGATTTTATGCCTTTTCTGTCAAGACAACATTGTTTTTTACAATAAAACTGAAATATGCAGTATTTCCCCCTCTGCCCAAAACCTGCAGAAAGCAATGTTTGATGTGAAGTAATTAGAGCCTTAAAAACATCAATAATGCAAGACACTATTGATATTAATTCATTGTTATTTTTGAGTAATCACAGTGAAAAGATAAATAAAATCCCATTAAATAAGTTGGTAGAGTGGCCGTGCCAGTTGGTAGAGTGGCCGTGCCAGCAATCGGAAGGTTGCTGGTTACTGGGGTTCAATCCCCACCTTCTACCATCCTAGTCACGTCCGTTGTGTCCTTGGGCAAGACACTTCACCCTTGCTCCTGATGGCTGCTGGTTAGCGCCTTGCATGGCAGCTCCCGCCATCAGTGTGTGAATGTGTGTGTGAATGGGTGAATGTGGAAATACTGTCAAAGCGCTTTGAGTACCTTGAAGGTAGAAAAGCGCTATACAAGTATAACCCATTTATCATTTATTTATTTGTTATATCTTTGTTACATTGTACAATGCACATTAATCAGCATATAAAATGTAAATGTGCTAAATTGTAGCCAAATTAAAATGTCCTTCCAACTCACTATACCTTGCAGGTTTAAAATAAAAACATGAATAAATAATTGTTATATTATATTAATGTTAGTATTTAAGATAGCGAGCAATTGGCGCTCTAGTTTTCAGCTATAGTGATTAGCGGCACTATACTGTACATCTTAGTATTGCAAAATAACAGCATACCTTTAGAACCAGTGTATTTTATACAGATATATAAGTAGGACACAAATGCCTAAAGTTTTTCCACTATGGGTCACATACTGAAAAGTTTAGGCATGCGGGGAGCATTTTTAAATTTTGGGGGGAAAAAAATGCTAAAAACAAAAATTATTATCCATCCACGCTTGTCTCTCTCCGGGTGGCGGGGGGTGCTGGACCCAATCCCGGCTTCATTCGGACGGTAGGCGGGGTACACCCTAGACAAGTCGCCACCTCATCACATGACCAACACAGATAGACAGACAACACTCACATTCACACACTAGGGCCAATTTAGTGTTGCCAATCAACCTATCCCCAGGTGTATGTCTTTGGAGGTGGGAGGAAGCCGGAGTACCCGGAGGGAACCCATGCAGTCACGGGGAGAACATGCAAACTGTGCATTTCAAATTGTGCATTAAACTCAAGTTGTTGAGCAATTTGTTTTCCGTAGCCTATTCAAATTACTCCAAAACATCCATCCATCCATCCATTTTCTACCGCGTGTGCATTTATTTGAATCTAAGTTTGAGTCAAATAGTATCGTTTCACAACAAAAAGCCCAACCAACCACCACGCTGATAGGGGTGAAGACGATAAGTTCGACCGGTGTTTTAAGAAAATGTGCTACCCGTAAAATTTGTTACCCATCGCTACTCAGCATGCGCATGCATGCGCATCAACACTAAAGGTTTCCTCGAAACAAAATAACCATGGCAATTAAGGTAAGAAAGGTTGCTATACTGTGGATTTTTTTAGCATTATTTTACATACCAGGAAAAAACCCCAAAAGAAAGTATAAACCTTGATTAACCTAAAATGCATGGCTGGTTGTTTGTCTATACCAGTTTTTCACCAAGTACCACCTCAGAAAACACTCGGCTCTCTAAGTACCACCATAAAGATCAACATTAAAATACAGTAGCATAGGAGGCTAAGTATTCATTAAAAACAAGCCAGAAGTTTTATTTATCAAGTATATTGTAAAATTACACACAGTTTGAACCGTAACACTGTGTTCGAATACAGGAAACCAAAACTGTTACATTACAAAATATGTAATTTAGTGATTATTTTGCGTATCACTTGTGGTACCCGTACCACAGTCTGAGAATCCCTGGTCTGTACGGTATGGTGACAGAATGAATGTCAAGTATCTTGACAAGCTCATATATGAATAATAATGAAAACTACAAAAACACTTCTTCCAGCAACAATTTAGGACATTTTTTTTAAATCTTTATCTAAATCCGTCCATTAGTTATGTGAAAACCTCTCAAATGATCTCACCTGGATGCATTTTTTCATGAAGCAGAAAACCCCCACAAACAAACACCAAAAACCAACACATATCCTTATTCCAAATTTTTAACAACTATTATTATAATTCCATTCTCATAATTCTGTTCACTTTCTGTTTACTATTCCTCTCTTCTTTGAAATGGAGCTGTTCTGTGCTTTTAATGTGATAGTAACCCCAACCAATTCGGCCGCCTCTTTATTTATTTACAAACATTCTGTGTATGTCTTTGAGGCTAGCAGTTAACAACTTAAATTAGCTCAACCATCCTCGACCTCCCACATAATCTTAAGACGACAACAGATGCCCTCCTTTATTGTTACACTACACATCACCCAGACCCTACATACTCATTTTTTTTCTACTCTCGTTTTAAAGCAACTAACTCCAACAGTAACCAACTCGTCAAACAATGAACTACATCCACACCCCCCCCCCCTACACATATCCACCCCTCCCATCTAATACCGTCAAACCATCCAAATCCTCATATAAACATATGTCCACCCAATCATCAACCTGAATTTAAAGTTGTGTTTCATCCAAAAATCTAATGCACCTTTAACCACAACCCTCCGATTATTTCGAATTGACCATGTTAGTATTAACAATTAAGCTTCAAAACAATCAACCATTTAGCCATATCCATCAAAATGGTCCCATGTGCACATAGCACCAATGTCAATCAAACTGTGCAAATAAGTGTAGCTCAGAAAATGAGAAACCAGAATATGAGAAACCTATGTAGCACTTGGCTTCACTGTAACCATGGTGGGAGACGAGGAAATACCGGTGTGTTGTTTCCTTTAATGGTAATAAGCTTACAAGGTTATGCAGAGGTATAGTTACAAATATTTTATAGACAAATTATACTATTTATATTCACGATGGAGAGTGAAGCACTGGTGTAACTTCTTCAACAGCTGTTGTATTGGAGCACATGTATTAAATAACAGGTGTGTATCCAGCTCGTGCTGGAAAATAAATCCACTCTTACCTCAATACTGAAATAGCCTCTGTCCACATAGTCCCCTAGAAAGAGGTAGCGCGTGTTGGCAGGGGAGCCTCCCACTTCAAACAACTTCATCAGGTCAAAGAACTGGCCGTGGATATCTCCACACACTGGGAATGACACACACACACGACAATAAGCCACTTTGACACATTACAGTACATATCTGGAGAAATACAGGCTTTGCTTGAGGTCAGATTTAGAAGCAAGAACAGTTTTCTGGAATATGCCTGTGAATATTCTCGTTCATCCAGGTCCATGTATGGAGTTGAATTGATCGCTGTTCAGGTTGTTTTAGAGAAAGCTGTCCTATCTACTGATTAGCATTAATTGATGAGAGGCGAATCATCTTCTAAGGCCCCGTTTACACTAAGCCGGATAAGGCTATGCAGGGTAAATCCCACCTAACCTTATCCTTGTCCACACACAACAATGCCCCCGTTTAAGACCCCCTCCCTCCCTCCGTCCGCCGGCGCAACGCAACCTTAGACGCATGCGCGGAAAATGCGCACGTCATAGTCATCTCCAGTGTTGCTTTGTGTGTTCTTAAACTTAACTTATCTGAACAATATCCAGTGTTGTGGTATTTCAATTAACTGGAATCCAGTGTGCTATTGTAGTGAATCACACCTGAGCCATCATAAATTAATCAAATCTTTATTAGACACGTAAACAATGTGATAAAGAACATTTTACAACAATCAAACTAGGGATCTAGATATCTGGTCAGGACACTCCTCACTGTTTTGCCGTCACTTTCATTGTCCATTCGTTTTTGGTGACTTTATATACTCTGGACCTAGATGTTGAGTCCGCGACATAATATACTCTGGACCTAGATGTTGAGTCCGCGACATACATCGCGGACATAAACTGATACAGTCTGCTTTGCCAGTCCAAAAACATTCGCCGTTTTCTGTAGTTAGTCTTCCCTCTACGGCCAGGTAATACAAAGCACACGCTACCTTTTTTTATCACATCCACGGGAGCTCGCATTCTCATTGACTCTCCTTCGACAAATGGACAAAGTTTTTCGCTAAGTAGACTCACAGCTGACCTCAACATTGGAAAGTTCTCTTGCCGTCTGAGATGTGTTGTATCCCAAATAGCTGCAATCGTTCATGTGTGATTTTCACAAGCGTCTGTACATGTAGAAGATTGAGAAACACAGCATGTCTGGATGATGCGCCTTCATATTTCCAGTGGTTAGCTCCGAGTTACGAAACCGCTTTATTATGAAGCTGGCTGTGGCGTGTTCTTTCTGACGTCACTTCCTGTGTGGGCGCGGTCTTCCTGGCGTCACTTCCTCTCCGAACTCAGTTTGTAAACGATCAATGAGTCCATACAAAGCTAAGAGCAGGAGATTCAAGAAATACACGGCGCACTTACCCGTGTAAAAATTTGTCCGAGGAGGGTGACCTTAAACGTTGGTTTAGTGTGGCTGAAACGGGGCTTAGGCTAAATTATTATTTGTTTAACGGGTTAAATGACTTAATGTAGACATGGCCTAAGACCACCCGAACAGTCCAGGAATTTTCTGAAAGGCAGCATTTTATTTTTGCCTCCACGGTATCTCTCTATACTACAGTTTGTGTCTGCAGGTGGATATCAATATTGCTCTGCTTGAAGCAGCAGGTTGGGGAAAAAAAACAACAGTTTCTATTGGACCATTTCCCCATCTGCCTGTCTGTCTTCTGTTGTCCCCAGAGAGCTGTACTCGTGAAAGACGAGCAATGTTCCTACACTGGAACATCCCACACAGATTGATCTCACCACTTAGATTTGCATAAACACACACACACACGCACACACAAACGCAGGCACACATGCACACAGTAAGTATTGGATGAGTCTGGGTCTGATTGCCTTCGCGTCTCAGAAAAATGCTTTCCATTCTGCTCTCCATCGATCTCAATCTATCCCCAGCTACCACCCTCCATATTCTCCTTGCATCAGACCATTTCCCTGTCAAGGAAATACATGCAGGCATTACCCAAGCCAGCAGCCGCTAATGTGAGGCGTGGAACAGCCAATTGGGTCTATCAGCTCAGTGCAGTTCTTATAACAAAGGGTGGCAGATTCCTCACGCAGAATAATAAATCAACGAATGGAGTCTGATTAACACTGTAAATGATTAGGGCTTTTTCCCCCTCTACTGACTTGTTTCTTATTGATTGTGTGATAATCAACATATTGGTAGAACGTCATCTACCATGCAATATAATATCTATGTACTGGTAAGCTCAATGGCGGGCCGTGCATTTCCCACCTAGGCCTTCAGTGAGCGCCGACTTCAATGATTACTTCTCAAAATACCATAATTGATGTCACCACATGATCATTGCTGGAGAAATACTATACAGGAACACATTTACACCCTACTGCGCATTGAATCACATCAACAGTGTACAAAACGGGTTATTTTCTGGCGTATTTAAAAATCAATTAAAACGCATCAGCAATTAAATTTCTCTGCTTGGCTTATGCAACTTCCGGTCAATAAAGTTTGATTCAAAGTACACATTTCTCAAAGATATATTAACTGCCCTGACCACATGATGGCGACAAATATACATGTAACAATGTTAATTAAATGACAAGCATGATACACTTTAACAACAAGAGTTTACAACTTTTAGTTGTAACAGAGCAGCTACTGTCAACACCTTGTGATCTGATTGGCTATCACAACGCTTTGTGTTGAGAGACATATCCAATCACAGGACACGTAAATGTCACATTCAACGTGAGGCCATCTAGAGCAGTGTTTTTCAACCTTTTTTCAGCCAAGGCACATTTTTTGCGTTGAAAAAATGCGGAGGCACACCACCAGCAGAAATCATTAAAAAACAAAAACCAGTTGACAATAAAAAGTTGTTGTTGCAATTGTTGGATATGACTTTAAAGCATAACCAAGCATGCATCACTATAGCTCTTGTCTCAAAGTAGGTGTACTGTCACGACCTGTCACATCACGCCATGACTTATTTAGAGTTATTTGCTGTTTTCCCGCGTGTAGTGTTTTAGTTCTTGTCTTGCGCTCCTATTTTGGTGGCTTTTTCTTTTTTTTTTTTGGTATTTTCCTGTAGCCGTTCCATGTCTTCCTTTAAGCGATATTTCCCGCGTCTACTTTGTTTTAGCAATCAAGAATATTTCAGTTGTTTGTATCCATCTTTGTGGGGACATTGTTGATTGTCATGTCATGTTCGGGTGTACATTGTGGACGCAATCTTTGCTACACAGTAAGTCTTTGCTGTCGTCCAGCATTCTGTTATTGTTTACTTTGCAGCCAGTTCAGTTTTAGTTTGGTTCTGCATAGCCTTCCCTAAGCTTCAATGCCTTTTCTTAGGGGCACTCATCTTTTGTTTAATTTTGGTTTTAGCATTAGATACCTTTTTACCTGCACACTGCCTCCCGCTGTTTCCGACATCTACAAAGCAATTAGCTACCGGCTGCCACCTACTGATACGGAAGAGTATTACACGGTTACTCTGCCGAGCTCTAGACAGCACCGACACTCAACAACAACACATAATTTGCAGACTATAAATACTGGTTTGCAAAAAATATTTTTAACCGAAATAGGTGAAATTAGATACCGTAATTTCCGGACTATAAGCCGCACCCGACTATAAGCCGCACCAGCTAAATTTAGGGGAAAATACAGATTGGTCCATATATAAGCCGCACCCGACTATAAGCCGCAGGGTTTTGATGTGTTTAATTACCGTAGTATATAGGGGTTCCTGCTACCACGGAGGGGATTGTCGGGACAGAGATGACTGTTTGGGAACGCAAAGCGTCCCATTTATTAACAATAAATCTTTCAATCATTCAATCAAACTTTCACATCTTTGACATGGCGAACAGCATTCGTGCAGAGTACAAATAATACAACGGTGCAAAGTAATACAAAGTGCTCGCCTGTACATTATCAAAATAACCAGCCTACCGGTATATGAAAAGTCAGTCTTTAATCATTGTGTCATCGTCTTCCTCCTGCGTACTAAAACCACCGAAATCCTCTTCGTCGGTGTCGGAGAAGAACAGGCCGTAAATAAGCCGCACCCTTGTATAAGCCGCAGGGACCAGAACGAGGGGAAAAAGTAGCGGCTTATAGTCCGGAAATTACGGTAATCCCCCATGGCACACCAGACTGTATCTCCCGGCACACTAGTGTGTCGTGGCACAGTGGTTGAAAAACACTGATCTAGAAGGCCTTACTGACAACAACTCATCATCTGATTGGCTATTGCAGCTGTCTATCACTGTATGTGTCTGTTCAGCATGGCAACATAAGCTACAACAGCGCTGGAAGGAGCATAATATGACATGAAGAGAATATGAATAATTTTAGATATTTAGGGAAAGTAACTAAAACATTTTTTTATCTTTAATCTCTAATTATGATCATGATTTCTAGTTATGTTAGGCCAGCAGACAAGGCCTTGCTGGCCCTGACGGCACACCACTGGGTAAGCTACAGTATTTGGTTGGCGGCAAGGCACTGGAAGCAGAACTAGGTAAAACAATGGCGAGTATGGAGTGATCTATTGAGTTAAAACTGGCATTTTCAGGATGTAAATATGAAAACTATTTTAATATCTTTGATGTAAAAAATAAATGTTTTTTGACTGGTTAATTAATGTTAGGGCTGCACAATTAATCATTTTATTTATGACCACAATTTTGGCTGCCACAATTAAACGAGGGTGGCCGTCTGGGATATTAACATTTAAAAAGCAAGCTGTGCTACATATCAAATTAAAGACTTTCACAGCGGGTTGTCTTGAAGCCTCGTTAAGGGGCGACCGCCCACGCCAGAAACCACTGTGCATGGGCACAGGGTTCCCATTACCACGTTGACCACGTTTCTGGCCGGCATTAACTAACTTCTCCCGGGCTGCTGAGGCCTTGTTTCAGTTCCATGGAGTCTAACGCCGCATGCGTTAAAGACCGCACTGCTGTAATTTAATGGCGACAGGTGTGAACGCCTGTGCAACACATCGCTCTGTTTGTCTCCTTGGAGTCGCACTAGCAGGACTAACCGCTAACCATCGTGCTGATTAGAGTCTGGAGACACTTCTTAGTCGCATTTCTCGCCGGTTTGGTGGTGCAGTCTTACTCGCAGCTGTGTCCCAGCGTTTCACGTGATTGTACTCACGTGAAAGAGTCCTTCAAAAGGGACGCACGCACAGGGAGACACAATTACATTTCCCTATTCCTTGTTACACACATGCAGGAGTTGCATGACTTCCAGGAAGGTGCCTGTCTTGTCAGAACATTAGTTCAAGTTTGAGAGCAAGCTGCAATAAAGGTGTCGTCTATTCTCAGTGCAACGCCGCTAGCTAACAATTGGGGCTTGTCCAGGGTGTACCCCGCCTTCCGCCCGATTGTAGCTGAGATAGGCTCCAGCACCCCCCGCGACCCCGAACGGGACAAGCGGTAGAAAATGGATGGATGGATAGTTTGCTAGCTATTAGAGGCGCTATACAGTATTTGAATATTTTACTATTACACAATAACTATAATATAACTATAATAATAATAATTTTTAGAGATGTCCGATAATGGCTTTTTTGCCGATATCCGATATTCCGATATTGTCCAACTCTTAGTTACCGATTCCGAAATCAACCGATACGATATATACAGTCGTGGAATTAACACATTATTATGCCTAATTTTGTTGTGATGCCCACAACAAATGTAACAATGTAACAAGGTTTTCCAACAGAAATCCACTCAAGTTATGGAAAAAAATGCCAACATGGCACTGCCATATTTATTATTGAAGTCACAAAGTGCATTATTTTTTTTAACATGCCTCAAAACAGCAGCTTGGAATTTGGGACATGCTCTCCCTGAGAGAGCATGAGGAGGTTGAGGTGGGCAGGGTTGGGGGGGGGGTTGAGGTGGGGGTGTATATTGTAGCGTCTCAGAAGAGTTAGTGCTGCAAGGGGTTCTGGGTATTTGTTCTGTTGTGTTTATGTTGTGTTGTGTTCTCCTGAAATGTGTTTGTCATTCTTGTTTGGTGTGGGTTCACAGTGTGGCGCATATTTGTAACAGTGTTAAAGTTGTTTATGCGGCCACCCTCAGTGTGACCTGTATGGCTGTTGAGCAAGTATGCTTTGCATTCACTTGTGTGTGTGAAAAGCCGTAGATATTATGTGATTGGGCCGGCACGCAAAGGAAGTGCCTTTAAGGTTAATTGGCGCTCTGTACTTCTCCCTACGTCCGTGTACACAGCGGCGTTTTAAAAAGTCATAAATTTTACTTTTTAAAACCGATACCGATCTTTTTGAAACCGATACCGATAATTTCCGATATCACATTTAAAGCATTTATCGGCCGATAATACCGGCAGTCCGATATTATCGGACATCCCTAATAATTGTACTTGCTAGAGGGTCCGCCCTGAGACTGGAATGTCGTGAGTTCATACCAAAGACTATAAAAATGGGACCCATTGCCTGCTTGGCACTCAGCATCAAGGGTTGGAATTGGGGGTTAAATCACCAAAACAATTCCCGAGCGTGGCCACCGCTGCTGCTCACTGCTCCCCTCACCTCCCAGGGGGTGAACAGGGGGATGGGTGAAATGCAGTGGATAATTTCACCACACCTAGTGTGTGTGTGACTATCGCTGGGACTTTAACTTTAACTTTAACTTTAACAAAGTACTTTTATTACCAGTATATTTACAATTGTATACAGGAGGGAATCCCCGCTCCATCTCTACATCACTTTGGGGACCCTTGGCCTGGAAAACATTGAAGACCCCTGCATTAATGTAAAGTTGGGGTGATCAATCTAGATATTGATGCTATCGATACCTACTGTGGTATCAGTATATAAATAATACTGAAGTAATAAGATGTATATTTTTGTTGTTATTGTTTTTATTACAACATTTATTTTGGTGGTTTTTGTTATTGGGGCGGTATAGCTCGGTTGGTAGAGTGGCCGTGCCAGCAACTTGAGAATTCCAGGTTTGATCCCTTCTTCCGCCATCCTAGTCACTGCCGTTGTGTCCTTGGGCAAGACACTTTACCCACCTGCTCCCAGTGCCACCCACACTGGTTTAAATATAACTTACATATTGGGTTTCACTATGTAAAATCGCTTTGAGTCACTAGAGAAAAGTGCTATATAAATATAATTCACTTCACTTCATTGTTAACAAACTCCAACACAAACCAAAATGATTTCAATTGGAGTCAATAGTATTTTTCTTTTGATTTTTTTTAGTTATTGGGAACTAACCACTTTATTTTGTCTAAAAATGTAGCATTCGATACCACAAATTGAATACATCCTCTGATTTACCTCAATACTAACACTTTGTAAATATAATAAGATGAGCTTTGTGTTAACTTTAGTTACTTGCTAAAAAAAAACATTTTCAGTTCTATTATCTGTTGTCAAAGTATTGGCTTGGGACTCGAAATCGGACCTGATTTGAGGCCAAAGTGATTGGATCAGGATGGAAGGCCAAAAGCGTTGCTAGGGACATCCTTCCTACCTGTGACTGGCGCCTCAATGTCCAACATGGTGCGTTCCTGGCGCAGGATGGCAGCGCCCTCATCAATGATGCGCAAGGCCACCGCTTCCTCCAGGCGGCCCTCCTTGGTGAGGTGCGCTTTTAACAGGTCTACCCTCGGCCGGCCCTCGGCGTCGAACACCTCCTTCATGGTGAGCCGGTGGGCCAAGGGGAAGGGGACCGCTGCGGAGGGGAGATTGAGAGTTTAAATTTCAATGGCTGAAAATGAAGAATTAACTCATGTAAAAAAAAGCCAGCTCGTGCGCAGAGAGAATGAGGGAAGCAGAACATTATTAATTGATGTTTCCTTCAAAAAAACCTCGCCTTCAAACATTATAAGACCTCTCTGTGCTCTCCATTCGGAGCTGCAGGCTTTGACTCTGTGTGTGAGTTATGGAGGTTACAGCGTGTTGTAATAAAGCAGGGGCTGCTACACTTATCAGGGTTGCCTGCCTCGGTTTTGCAGTAATGTCTTTCTTACATAATGAGGGCCCTCAGGGCACCGCTGGAGAGCGGGGGGGAGAGCTTGACTAACGAGGGGGAGGGGGGTGATACGGCGAGGGTGCACAGCTGCATGTGAGGAGTCACATACAAACAAGACATGTTGGGCACACCGCGGACTTGAGAAATGAGGGTAAGAAACAAAACACGTATGTGTGGGTGGTACCCACACATGTGAGATCATTAAAGGTATTGTTACACACAATCCACTGAGCCTGTTCCAGCCCCACCAGTGCTAACACAGATAATGGCCTAGATCATATGCTAAAAGTAGGCCTGGCTCTCACTTCATCTCTCTCTCTCTCTCTCTGCACACCCACTCACACACACACACACATTTTCACTCTGCCACTGTCTCTGTTTTGCACTCCTCTTGCCCTGTCTGTGTTTATTCCTCCCTCTTTACTATTGTCGTGTCTCTATCCTGCTGACGCTGCGAACACGCCACACTCTCCTCTGTGAGTATTCAGGCTAATGTCCGTCGTAATATTTCAATGTGAAAGTCACACTGGATTTTAGCTCCATAGCCAGTTTAGCCACAGATCCAGACAACAAACAAAGTAATGAAATAACCTCTGAATCTGGTCAAAATACCGTTTGTGCGCACGCAAGCCTTGTAGCCCCACAGGGCTATTTGGTTTCTGAATATCATAACTCTGGCAAAATAAATAGACCAACATCTAATGCAGTGGTTCTTAACCTTGTTGGAGGTACCGAACCCCACCAGTTTCATATGCGCATTCACCGAACCCTTCTTTAGTGAAATATATATATATATATATATATATATATATACATATATATATATATATATATATATATATATATATATATATATATATATATATATATATATATATATACATATATATATATATATATATATATATATATATATATATATATATATATATATATATATATATATATATATATATATATATATATATATATATATATATATATATATATATATATATATATATATGTATATATATATATATATATATTGTTTTCAAATTCAAGAAAAAGTCTTATGTTTTTTTACTGGTGCACAAAATGAACCGTGCATGAACATCACCTTGTTCAAAGAACAAAACCAACACAGTGCATGAACTCACAACAAATTACACACCTTACACACATTACCATGAATTGATTAACGTGGAACCCGACTTAAACAAGTTGAAAAACGTATTTGAGTGTTACCATTTAGTGGTCAATTGTACAGAATATGTATTGTACTGGGTAAACTGTACTCTGTATTCTCTTCCTTTGCAATCTGCTAGTAAAAGTTTCAATCAATCAATCAATCAAAAAACCTGCAAATCAGATGGAAAATTAGAGGGAACATTGTTTGGGGGTATCCATAATACGCTGATATGGAGAAGTTTTTATTTACACGTTAAGTCGGATGTCTCTTTACCTCCGTGGCGGAGGCTCCGCAGAACCCCTTAGGCCGACTCACCGAACCCCTAGGGTTCGATCGAACCAAGGTTAAGAACCACTGATCTAATGTCTACCACAGAGTACGCTGGTTCTCAGGAAATTGCAAAATAAGAATAATTGTGAATGGAGAAGTCCGCCCGCGGTCCTTAGCTTTCTGGAAATGTGCCCCCCAAAACTACTTCCAGATTTAAGAGGTATGCACTTTTCAGGGGCTTAGTGATGTTTGGACAACTGACATTTGAAAATCTAAGTGACATTTTTCATAATCAGATGCAAATCCTTTGTAGTAAATGACTTTCATTGCAGTCCCTCCTCAGCTTGTATTCAGTTAAGTGAAAAAAGCAATCAGCCTTGGCTTTCCTAGAATCAACATGTCCAAAGGGCCAATAATAAGCCAGAACAGCTTCTTCAAGTTAAAGAACTCGCTGAAGATTTTCAATGACTTGGATGGAACAAATTAAACAAAGAACAAATACATTCTTTGTAGAGGATGGAGTATGGCAAGATGACTTTAGCCTGCTGAAACCAGTAAAAGTCTGAGCAAATGATCCTTTTTACGTGCCACTGTGCCTGCAAGCAATTTGTTCCAGGCAAGCCATGCCCAACACTTTAAGAAGTTTTTCTCATTCTCTGAAGTTTTTCAAGGGAAGGATACTTTTGCTGATCACAGGTTGGGAATTGGGGCAGCAGCCGTCTTGCCACGTATGGTTAAAGCTTTACCACTTCAACCTCTACTTAGCACAGTGGTTCTTAACCTTGTTGGAGGTACCGAACCCCACCAGTTTCATATGCGCATTCACCGAATCCTTCTTCAGTGAAAAAAAATAAAAAAATGTTTTTCAAATTCAATTAAAAGTTATGTTTTTTTACTGGTGCACAAAATGAACCATGCATGAACATCACCTTGTTCAAAGAACAAAACCAACACAGTGCATGAACTCACAACAAATGACACGCCTGCAGATCAGTGTGACTTCTGCTGTTGCCTTTGAGAGACCAGTTCAGATATGCGTGGCGTCACCTTGGCAAGTGCAACTCTCATGTCATTTTAAATGATAAATGATAAAATACAATCATTTATTTATTTTCACAGCAAAGTCTGTTCCTTTTCTTCGTTTTCCACCCAGACATACAATACTAGTACACAGCTCATGACAAACACATTTTTTTGTTATTGCCATTGTAAGTGGGCCAAAACACTTATATTATAAAATAACCTCATGGAAATGACAGCTGTCATTTGATTATAATAATAAAACATTTAATTGTTTCAGGCAGCACGGTGGCACAGGGGATAGTGCATGTGCCTCACAATACAAAGGTCCTGAGTAGTCCTGAGTTCAATCCCGGGCTTGGGATCTTTCTGTGTGGAGTTTGCATGTTCTCCCTGTGACTGCGTGGGTTCCCTCCGGGTACTCCGGCTTCCTCCCACCTCCAAAAACATGCACCTGGGGATAGGTTGATTGGCAACACTAAATTGGCCCTAGTGTGTGAATGTGAGTGTGAATGTTGTCTGTCTATTAGTGTTGGCCCTGTGATGAGGTGGCGACTTGTCCAGGGTGTACCCCGCCTTCCGCCCGAATGCAGCTGAGATAGGCTCCAGCACCCCCCGCGACCCCGAAAGGGACAAGCGGTAGAAAATGGATGGATGGATGGAACATTGAATTTGTTATTTAGTCAGGTTTGGGACAGGTGTGCTCACATGTGCTCCACTGAATGCTCAAGGAGTTTTTGCGTTTGCTCACGCATATGGAAAATTAGAGGGAACATTGTTTGAGGGTATCCATAATATGCCAATAGGGAGACGTTTTTATTTACACAATGAGTCGGGTGTGTCTTGACCTCTGCGACGGAGGCTCCGCCGAACCCATGAAGTCGACTCACCGAACCCTTAAGGTTCGATCGAACCCAGGTTAAGAACCACTGACTTAGCATCAATTATGTTAATTTCTGGCCATGGGCTTTCCAGCAACTGGAACTAAAACAAAAACAAAACATGTCCCAAAGTAATGTCAGTTGTCTGTTGACAAACTGTAGAAAACAGAATGGAGAGAAGCGTTAGTGATGGTCAATACAACAACAAAGCAGTGAAGATGGCATCTATTGCACACAGGAAAGATCCTAGAAAGGTCTGCATTAAATGGTCGAAGAAAGAAAAAGACCCACAGTCAGAAAGGTTCAATGACAATTAAAGCTGCGAGCAGCGATTGATTGATTGATTGAAACTTTTATTAGTAGATTGCACAGTACAGTACATATTCAGTACAATTGACCACTAAATGGTAACATCCGAATACGTTTTTCAACTTGTTTAAGTCGAGGTCTACGTTAATCAATTCATGGTACAAAGATATACTATCAGCATATTTCAGTCATCAACAATTATATATCAGCGTTGAGAGGGCTTTGGCACCTCCTTGCAATTCTGTGTTCACACAAGTTGGCGGGAACACATGACACATGTGGTCACGTCATTTCTAATGCCACGACCCACCACCAAAAATTTCAGGAAGATCGGAGTATGCAGAAGGAAGTTACCACTGGTATAATTTCCCACCACAAGGGGGCGATCTTAGTGTCGATATCAAATAGGGATGTAACGGTATCAAATCTCACGGTACAATTTTATCACAGTATTAGGTCCACGGTACAATATTATTGTGGTATATGTCAAACAAAAAAAATTCTTAAAAATATTATAGTGTATAAAATGGAGTGGCAGGAATGTTTAGGATAAACACACTTACTGCAGTTGAACAGAAACATATTACTAAAAGATTCTAATCATATTTATTAGTTCAAACATACATTTTAAGTGCAAAGAATTGTGCAGGGAGATCCACTGTTTCAAGCACATGTTTTTTTTTTTTAAATTACAGTTGTGTGTCTTTAAAGTGACAATGTAAATATCCGGTGTAAAAGAATAATGTTCACTTAAGTGTCTATCAACTTTTACTTTCTGACAAGCAGTGTCCTCCACAGTGGACATCTTTATGTCAGTCTGGCATATGTTGTTTCTTAGAAAAGGTAACTAAAAATGTACTTTTAATAATGTAAATACCTCACAATGATGTTTGGCTTTGCTGGCTTCAAATATATTTTCTGGATGACAGTTTATGAGGTGGCATCTTGTCTAGGGTGTACGCTGCCTTCTGCCCAAGTGCAGCTGGAATAGGCTCCATTAAAGAAACAAACAGTACAAAAATAGATGGATGGATCGAGGATTTTTCAGATAGTTTTTCAGTTTCCTCATATTTCCCGCATTGAACAATTATTTTGGTGATTACCTCCATGCGATGCAATGTGACCGGCTTGCTCTCTGTGGCCTTAGAAACGCTCAAGACAAAAGCATTTATTGCTTTGTAGAATGCATGCAGACTTTCTTACCTCCGCCAAAGAGATTATGTTTTCACCAGGGCTTGTTTGTGTGTTTGTTAGCAACATAACTCAAGCGGTCATGAATAGGTTTTGATGACATTTTTCAGGAAATGTCCGAAAAAGTAATTCCTCTCATCGACTACGAACACACTTCAATTCCTGCTTACGGCGTACCACGCCCCCACCTTGGCACCCCGGGCTGAGCAGAGGATTCTGGGAGATGTAGTTTATTTTCAAACCAGGCCAACACTAAAGCGCCTAAAACTCCACACCAGGTTTTTGTTTTGCTACCGTCAGGCGTCACAGTATTACGCGGTATCTACAATACCGTTACACCCCTAAGATCAACGTCTAGTCATGAATAGACCCCAACCTAAAAGCCTCATATCAGTTTGGAAGAAGAGCCAACCATTTAAAGTGAACTAATGACGGTTTGATGGTTAATGGCGAGGAGCAGGTTTCGCCGCCAGTCTCCACCCCCCACGAATGGGTACCAAAAGATACTGGCCCATCCAGCACTTCAGGCTGTCAATATCTTGATTTCTACCAATTATGACTAAGACCTTAATTTGTGGAGCAGAGTTATAAATGTTGAACAATTTGTATCAACATTTTTAACGCCAATCGAAGTGTGGCGCCATGCCACGCCCACATCCTAAGGCAAAAGCAAAATTCCTTCCCAATTTATCACCACCCATCTGTCTAGTATCTGTCATTTTAACCGCATTCCGTCCCTGGGAGGAGTTTGTTTAAAGTACAACCCCTCTTTTTGGCCTTAAAAAATGACGGACGGAAACCAAAATGGCCAACTTTGTTTGTTTTCAATTATAGGTTCTTGAGACTTTTATGTGGGTCTTGTCATAATTTAGACGTTTCCAGCGATGTTCGTAACAATACGTGAAACTGGTGGCGGTGGCTAATCTTTTCTCATTTTTAAGGGGGCACTAGAGAGTCAATATAAAAAATGTTTGCCAGATCAAACGCGCCAGCAAAAATTGGTGAGTTGCGCGTTAAGGGCCTCTAAAATTTGATCAAAGCGAGAGAAAAATCATGCACAAAGCAATTACAATAGGGCTCTCGCAGCCTTTGCTGCTCAGGCCCTAACAAGGGTTGTGTGGACCTCTGTGACCGCATGCTGAGAACACTTAACAGTTCCTGGGCTTCAAACTGCTGAACTACTTAGAACCTGACCACCATGGCTAGAAAGCAGATGAAAGCGTAGAGAGCGAAGAAGCGTAACAGCTACCATTGACCAGGAGAATTCCACAAAAGATGGTAGATTACACCCATGCATAGTGGTGCTGAAACCAAGCTTGCAAGGTGTCAGAAAGCAAGAAAGTTACAGAGTTTGCCATCAATGTATTTCTTGTAAAGTTTTTAAAAATAGAGTATGGAAGCTGGACAAATAAGATGCCAAAACCAACCACAGGACACAAAGGAGGACTTATTTTCACCTCCACAATGTAATTCAAAAATGTGGAAGTTATCAGCACTACTGTGAATCCTGCCCGACTCCAATCAATGTAAGTCATCAGAATCAGTTAATGATACACCAACGTATATTTTTGTCTTCATGAAAGAAAGGAATGTATATTTTATGGTTGTGGTTTGAGTTGATTCGAACATGCATACAATTACAACATGATACATGTGTTAAACATGGTTGTATTTTTATTAAACACCTTTAGCATGTTAAAAAAAACCATCTGTTTCTAAAATAAATGTAAATTATAAATATATACAGTCGTGGTCAAAAGTTTACATACACATCTGACATCACATGGACAAAGATAAGACCTTCTGGAGTAAAGTTCTGTGGTCAGATGACACAAAAATTGAGCTGTTTGGCAACAATACCCAGCAATATGTTTGGAGGAGAAAAGGTGAGGCCTTTAATCCCAGGAACACCAACCTACCGTCAAGCATGGTGGTGGTCGTATTATGCTCTGGGCCTGTTTTGCTGCCAATGGAACTGGTGCTTTACAGAGAGTAAATGGGACAATGAAAAAGGAGGATTACCTCCAAATTCTTCAGGACAACCTAAAATCATCAGCCCGGAAAGTTGGGTCTTGGACGCAGTTGGGTGTTCCAACAGTACAATGACCCCAAACACACGTCAAAAGTGGTAAAGGAATGGCTACATCAGGCTAGAGTTAAGGTTTTAGAATGGCCTTCCCAAAGTCCTGACTTAAATGTGTGGACAATGCTGAAGAAACAAGTCCATGTCAGAAAACCAACAAATTTAGCTGAACTGCACCAATTTTGTCAAGAGGAGTGGTCAAAAATTCAACCAGAAGCTTGTGGATGGCTACCAACAGCGCCTTATTGCAGTGAAACTTGCCGAGGGACATGTAACCAAATATTAACATTGCTGTATGTATACTTTTGACCCAGCAGATTTGGTCACATTTTCAGTAGACCCATAATAAATTCATAAAAGAACCAAACTTCATGAATGTTTTTGTGACCAACAATTATGTGCTCCAATCACTCTATCACAAAAAAATAAGAGTTGTAGAAATTATTGGAAACTCAAGACAGCCATGACATTATGTTCTTTACAAGTGTATGTAAACTTTTGACCACGACTGTATACGTACGTGTATATATATATATATATATATATATATATATATATATATATATATATATATATATATATATATATATCTATATATATATATATAGATATATAGATATATATATATATATATATATATATATATATATATATATATATATATATATATATATATATATATAGATATATATATATATATATATATATATATATATATATATATATATATATATATATATATATATATATATATATATCTATATATATATATATAGATCTATATATCTATATATATATATATATATAGATATATAGATCTATATATATATATATATATATATATATATATATATATATATATATATATATATATATATATATATATATATATATATATATATATATATATATATATATATATATATATATATATATATATATATATATATATATATCCATTTTCTACCGCTTGTCCCTTTCGAGGTCACGGGGGTGCTGGAGCCTATCTCAGCTGCATATATATATATATATATATATATATATATATATATATATATATATATTTGAAGATGAGGTAGATCACCTCGCCTTGGTCATCTGAAAAGTAGCTAGCCTGATGAAAAAGTGGGGGCCCCCCTGCTGTACATAATGCAATTCATCAGTTGTGTGATGTTCCTTTGCATTACAAATATAATGCTACAGTTAGTGTTACAGTTTCAAAATAAAATTTGCGTAAAATCATGATTGATTACCGCAATTTGATAAACTCATTTCCTGGGGGAGCATCTAGCACAATAGCTAGCTTAAATGCTAACATGAATACAAGAGACATTAACATCATTCCTAATTAAAAACAATATAGCCCAATCTAAACGTGTATGAACACATTGCTGTCTATGCAACTGAGATTGTATTGTGTACATTGATCCTACAGGCTGTGCGCTGTAGTGATGAATACGAAGGTCCATACACAGACGTGTCTACAACAGGAAGTGAACCTACGTGACGTTGCATAAACCGTGGGTGAAGCGTGCCACCTCATTTTGCCTTTATCATTAAAACACAATCTTAAACCTTTACAAATTAAAAGAGAAGACACTCAAATAATAACAATAATATGGCACTAGAAGGCGCTAACTTTCCAATGTGTTGTAAATATTATATCCCGCCCACTTACGTCTTTTAGCACGTAATGACCTTACTACGCCCGTACATAACACTTTCACGCTCATTAGCTTTGTGTGTTGTTGGCTAATTATAGCCATTTTGATAGCTCGGGTTAGTTATCATTGACTGTTTATTCTATCATAACAACAACAAGACTGCAATTTGTTACTTGCTTTTCTTGGACTGCTTTTGTTTGCCTGCAGGCGCTCTGTGTGCGTACGTGTATACGAGATGGCAGTGTGTGACAAGCCTGAACGCAGACAGGCAATTTTTACTCAATATAATTAATTGTAATTAATTAATTAATTAATTAATTAATTAATTAATTAATTAATTGTAATTAAAATATAAAAAAAATATGTTCTGTTAACAATGTATGAATACATTAAATATCTATTTATCTTATAGACTGTATCTCTGTTGCTGCAGCAGCAGATAGTTTATTCTGTCTTGACACTTTGTATTGATATTTTGTATTACATTCTTCCCTTAAATGATCATGTTTACACTGATTGTTTTATATGTATTTTGTATGTATGTCGCTTTGGATAAAAGCGTCTGCCAAATACTTAAACACAAACATATATAAACACCTGAAAGTCTTTATATCAGCTAAAACCACCCATCTGTTTCACTGGATTCAGAAAAAAAAAACATATTCTGTCTTACCCAACAATGTTAGTATTTGAATATTGTTACTTGAAGACTTATTCCTGGTTACAATTATACTGTTAAGAAAGTATTGTCTTATACTTTGCCTAAAATGAGAATGCATCATAATCAGTGGCGGCTGGTGAATTTTGTTTTAGGTGGGGCTGAAACTTTGTAAACCAAGCCCCTGTAAGGGGGGGTCATCCTCCCCCAGAAGATTTCTTTGTGATTTTCACATACAAATATTGAAGATCTTTGCTCCTTCTCAACTCTGTGGTAATATTCTTTTCACAAAATACAACCAATAGTACGTTAATGTTAAATCTTACTTGTGAAAAGTAATCCCCCGATTCCTATTTGCAACAGTCCGCTCATTTGAGCAGGAAAACGCTGAACACCATCTTTGTTTTCTACCTGTCAACTGTCGGCTTAGGCTGCTCGCCGGCTCCTCATCACCACTTCAAGATGGCGGCCGAATTTCTCGTGCCACAGCAGCTAATGCTGCGTCTACTTATAAGATGTATATGGTTATAACGTCATTGCAAACACGGCAATCTTTTGCGTCCACTGCAGTTCGCTACCTTATTCATACTTTTTGTCAAGGGATTTTTTTTAAGCAGGGTTGCATGAGGTACCCATACATAACGTTACGTTAGTCCATGTATCACGAACAGTAACGTAACGTTAGACGGCGGTCAGCAGCACCGCATATTTTAGCCACCTACAAAAAGACAAACATAGTCAAATAAAGGTCAGTTAAAATGTATACTATATTAACAATATGTGTACATATTGCATAGGGCTCTGACATCTAAAAAGTACAACTCTGTTCATTGTTATGTTCATGTATTTGTTATGTTTTTCATGTGTACACACACATCGACACACATACAGTATGACATGAGATCAATGAGATAAGGTAAGAACAGGATAGAAACTGCTGTGGAACTAGTTACAATGCAATATGCCATGGAAATACAATATTAACACTTTTGTGCAAATAAGTAAAGTTGCACTTGTTTTTTCAAATGTGTTTATTCTGTAAAGGAATGAGTTAAATGTTTAAAATGACTGGTTGATAGTGCTATTATGAAGTGATGTCAGCACTATTTTTGTCCCTGCAATTTAAAATGCACTTGTTTTAATAAATAAAAAGAGCGTTTTAAAGGCCTACTGAAATGAAATTTTCTTATTTAAACGGGGATAGCTGGTCAATTCTATGTGTCATACTTGATCATTTTGCGATATTGCCATATTTTTGCTGAAAGGATTTAGTAGAGAACATCGACGATAAAGTTCGCAACTTTTGGTCGCTGATAAAAAAGCCTTGCCTGTACCGGAAGTAGCGTGACGTCACAGGTTGTGGAGCTCCTCACATCTGCACATTGTTTACAATCATGGCCAGCAGCAGTGATATCGATTCGGACCGAGAAAGCGACGATTACCCCATTAATTTGAGCGAGGATGAAAGATTTGTGGATGAGGTAAGTGAGAGTGAAGGATTAGGGCAGTGGAAGCGATTCAGATAGGGAAGATGCTGTGAGAGGCGGGTGGGACCTGATATTCAGCTGGGAATGACTACAACAGTAAATAAACACAAGACATATATATACTCTATTAGCCACAACACAACCAGGCTTATATTTAATAAGCCACAAATTAATCCGCATAACAAACACCTCCCCCCTCCTGTCCATATAACCCACAAATAAAAATCAAACACCCGCACAACACACTCAATCCCACAGCCCAAAGTACCGTTCACCTCCGTAAAGTTCATACAGCACATATATTTCCCCAAAGTTACGTACGTGACATGCACATAGCGGCACGCACGTACGGGCAAGCGTTCAAATGTTTGGAAGCCAAAGCTGTACTCACGGTAGCGCGTCTGCTATCCAACTCAAAGTCCTCCTGGTTGTGTTGCTGTAGCCAGCCGCTAATACATCGATCCGACCTACAGCTTTCTTCTTTGCTGTCTTCATTGTTCATTAAACAAATTGCAAAAGATTCACCAACACAGATGTCCAGAATACTGTGGAATTTTGCGATGAAAACAGACGACTTAATAGCTGGCCACAATGGTGTCCCAATATGTCCGCACAATCCGTGACGTCACGCGCAAACGTCATCATACCGAGACGTTTTCAGCAGAATATTTTGCGGGACATTTAAAATTGCACTTTACTAATCTAACACGGCCATATTGGCATGTGTTGCAATGTTAAGATTTCATCATTGATATATAAACTATGAGACTGCGTGGTCGGTAGTAGTGGGTTTCAGTAGGCCTTTAAAAGCATACACAGTCTGTGTAAATATATTAGTCTGTGGTTAAAAGGACTTGAAAGGACTCGAAATTCAAAATGCAGGACTTGGGACTTGACTTGAGACTTTCCAGTCTTGACTTTGGACTTGACTCGGGACTTGCCTGTCTTGACTCGGGACTTGAGGGCAAAGACTTAAGACTTACTTATGACTTGCAAAACAATGACTTGGTCCCACCTCTGCTGGCTGCATCATTCTGTAATATTCTGTTGCAAAGACAACACAAGCTAGTACACATCAAGTCAACACATGCATGCTCCTGCTTGGAAGCAAAACAACTTGCTTATTTGTAGGTATGAATGTGTGTGTAGAGCGGGAGAGTTGTAACTGTGCAAGTGTGAAAATAGGTATGAGAGTGTCGAGCCCCAGCAGAGACACAGCTCTGAGAGAGAAACTATACTTGGAAGCAACCATAAATGTCCCTTCCACCTGTCACAGGAGTTTCATGTTTAGATACACAGCCTCAGTTTTGGACCAGAATCTGCAGATTGAGAGAAGAGAGTACGAGCCAACCAGCCAAAAGCCTGAGCTGTCACCTTGTTGTCCAGCGCGACTCTCAAAGCATCAGGGAGTGAAGTTTGCACATGTACTCATGGCCAGCCCCTGGCGTAAACACTCTATGTGGTTGTTTAGGGCCACAGTAGCTGATCATCAACGGAATCGTGATGCTCTTGCAGGTGTTTGCGTGTTCTACTTTGATTGACTGAATGACCTCATGGATACAATTATACTGTGTCGCTGCAGAACTTTTAATCAGCGGTGAGTCAACGTGTCTTTTGTGTTAGTTTTAGTACGGTTTAGCAGCATCTATTCAAAAGCCCATAGAGATAATTGCTCATTTAGCGTCACTTGGAACGCCGTCACCGTGACGGATTTACGGCCATGTTTCTAAAACGACTATACTATTTCAATGTATTTTGTAGCTGACCCTTTTCCCCAAAGATATAATGTCTAAATAACATTGTTTTTTTCACAGTTTTGTGTATTTATTGTGTTTAGTTTATTGCTTTAATTAATGCCGAAGCAGCATTGCAGTTTTGAATTGGCTTTACTGCAATAGCCGATATCGAAAACTTTTATTTTCCCCTCGGACCTATCAACCCTTTTTTTTACCTTCTTATATAAACTTTGGACATTATCTGGAATATAAACACATGACTACTGAACATATTGGATTGAACTAAATTGTAATTCTCAATGTAGTCTTTTTGTCTATTGTTCATACCTGAATTTTAATGGTTTTGGTTATGGTGTTAAAGGCCTACTGAAACCCACTTCTACCGACCACGCAGTCTGATAGTTTATACATCAATGATGAAATCTTAACATTGCAACACATGCCAATACGGCCGGGTTAACTTATAAAGTGCAATTTTAAATTTCCCGGGAAACTTCCGGTTGAAAACGTCTAGATATGATGACGTTTGCGCGTGACGTCAATGGTTGAAGCGGAAGTATTGGGACACATTGTAGCCCAATACAAACAGCTCTGTTTTCATCGCAAAATTCCACAGTATTCTGGACATCTGTGTTGGTGAATCTTTTAGCTGTAGGTGGGATCGGTGCATTAGCGGCTGGCTGCAGCAAGACAACCAGGAGGACTTTGAGTTGGATAGCAGACGCGCTATCCGACGCTAGCCGCCGACCGCATCGATGATCGGGGGAAGTCCTTCATCGCGCCGTCGATCACTGGAACGCAGGTGAGCACGGGTGTTGATGAGCAGATGAGGGCTGGCGTAAGTGGATAGCTAATGTTTTTAGCATAGCTCTGTGAGGTCCCGTAGCTAAGTTAGCTTCAATGGCGTCATTAGCAACAGCATTGTTAAGCTTTGCCAGGCTGGAAAGTATTAACCGTGTATTTACAGGTCCATGGTTTAATAGTATTGTTGATCTTCTGTCTATCCTTCCAGTCAGGGGCTTATTTCTTTTGTTTCTATCTGCAGTTAAGCCCGATGCTATCACGTTAGCTCCGTAGCTAAAGTGCTTCACCGATGTATTGTCGTGGAGATAAAAGTCACTGTGAATGTCCATTTCGCGTTCTCGACTCTCATTTTCAAGAGGATATAGTATCCGAGGTGGTTTAAAATACAAATCCGTGATCCACAATAGAAAAAGGAGAAAGTGTGGAATCCAATGAGCCCTTGTACCTAAGTTACGGTCAGAGCGAAAAAAGAAAGTCCTGCACTGCACTCTAGTCCTTCCTCATCCACGAATCTTTCATCCTCGCTCAAATTAATGGGGTAATCGTCGCTTTCTCCGTCCGAATCGCTCTTGCTGCTGGTGTAAACAATGGGGAAATGTGAGGAGCCTTTCAACCTGCGACGTCACGCTACTTCCGGTACAGGCAAGGCTTTTTTTATCAGCGACCAAAAGTTGCGAACTTTATCATCGATGTTCTCTACTAAATCCTTTCAGCAAAAATATGGCATTATCGCGAAATGATCAAGTATGACACATAGAATGGATCTGCTATCCCCGTTTAAATAAACAAATTTCATTTCAGTAGGGCTTTAAGTTTATTTCGAACATGCATACAATTACAATATGATACATCACCGATTTCCAGTTTCTCATTACAGCATGTCTGAAACGGTGTAGGAAGAAGCAGAGCCTATTTAATTAATTCAATCTGTAACACAACCGTGAATAACTCAATTAATGAGTAGATAAATATTAAATACATAAATAAATAATTAATAAAGTTATCATAAATGAATAGCTAAGTAAGTTATAAGTCACATAAGATGTATTAAGATTATTTTATTTTTCAAGTTCAGGATGTTTATCATGGTTCTTCTTCTTTGAGTTTGAACAGTTTCTTAAACTGGGTCATATAAGTACTTTGTTTGACTTATTTGCTTAATCAATTCCATAATTCAATTCCACATTTTAAAAAAAGTCTTGTACGAGCATACAAATGTTTTGAATTTGATTTTTCTTTAAGGTTATATTTCTCCGCTTTTGTTGAGAATAATTGTTGGTGTTGGCCCTGCGATGAGGAGGCGACGTGTCCGGGGTGTACCCCACCTTCCGCTCGAGTGCAGCTGGGATAGGCTCCAGCACCCCCCGTTACCCCGAGAGGGACAAACTGTAGAAAATGGATGGGTTTGTACATAATTTTTGCTTTTTGCAAATGCACTAAATCATTGAATTTAAAAATGTTGATTCAATAAATAAAGGGTTCTCGATAGCCAACATAACATGGTATTAATTTAACTGACCTCTTTGTAACACGGTTAGTAAAATAAGAGTACTTTTGTAATTATTTCCCCATGTTTCTGCACAAATTTCAATATGGTCACACTAGCGAGCAGTAGAGAATATGGAGTGATTTTTGGTCCAACACATGTTTGATTTTATTCATTAATATTTCTTGCTACTTTATGTTGTATATTTTATTTAAACATTTTATCATCTATTATTACACATACAAATGTGATTTATTTCCCCCTTTAAATGTCTGTTTTGTCTATTTGTATTTGTTTTTTACTTTCTCTCGTGCATTATTTTAGTTTCACAGAGATTCTGTTTTTGTCAAACCATCTCTTTCATTTGTTCATGTCTTCTATTATTTGTGTTAGCTTATGTGTGTTCTCCCCTGAACAAAATGCAGTCGTATTGTCAGCAAGTATGACTAACTTTAAGTCCCTTGTAACTGTACAAAGGTAATTTGTATACAGATTGAACAATTGTTTTTTTTATTGATCCCTGGGGTACTGCATGCCACAATATATATTTAGTGCTGTAGACATGTGTTTGCCAAGCTTCAGGTATTGTTTCCTGTTAGTCAAGTAGTATATTACCCAGTTCAAGACCAGCCCTCTGATGCCATACTGTTCTATTTTTTTTATTAAGATATTAACTGTGTCAAATGCTTTTGTTAAATCCATAAACACTGCAGCGGCACACTGTTTACTATCTATTGCATTGGTAATCTCTTCCGTTATTTTGATTAATGCCATCAATGTTGGGATATTGGCTAGTAAATACAAATCCATACATAACTTGTAAAATATTAATAATACATTATTTCTTAATCTCTGATCAACTTGAACTGATTTTTGTTGGTTGTGTCTCTTATGCAAACACTCAAGCCCCCATAGCCAAATATACTTCTGGTCCCCACAGTAATACAGTATTTGCTGTTAATTGGTTCCAGGACTGGTCATGGTAAATTAATTTCCACAAGGAACTAAAAAAACAACTTTAAGGTGCTGTTTGCAACCTCCTCACGGTAACATTTTTCAAAGCAAAGAACACCACTGGCTAGCTTATGTTACCATTAATGGTTTAACAGAATACAATTGTCTATATTTTTCACAATTACAAAGTTCATGTAATTAAACAAAAGCAGTACAAGAGAAGCAACCAACAATTTGCAGTCATGTTGTTGTTATGATAGAATATAACGCTAGCTATCCAAATTGCTATTATTAGCTAACAACACCTAAAGCTAATGCACGTGCATGTGTTACATACGTACGTAATTATGTCATTATGTTCTGGAAGCTGTAAGAGGGCGGGATATACTTTATAAAACACATTGGAAAGTTGCCACCCTATAGGCATCTGTGTATATGTTGCAAACAGCCCCGTGAACTGTACGACTTTCTTGATTATTTTTTTTTTACCATTAAGAAAGCCCTTTGGTTAGAGTGTCCGCCCTGAGATTGGTAGGTTGGAGTTCAAATCCCAGCCGAGTCATACCAAAGACTATAAAAATGGGACCCATTACCTCCCTGCTTGGCACTCAGCATCAAGGGTTGGAATTGGGGGTTAAATCACCAAAATGATTCCCGGGCGCGGCGCCGCTGCTGCCCACTGCTCCCCACTGCTCCCCAAGGGGATGGGTCAAATGCAGAGGACAAATTTCACCACACCTAGTGTGTGTGTGACAATCATTGGTACTTTAACTTTAACTTAACTTAACTTTAGTCAATAAAATAACACCCACGTTGTCACCTTTACAGTTACAAGCCACAAACTTTGAAGCAGGATATGGCGAGGGACGATTGTATTCCAATACTCACTAGGCTCCAGTCAGCCCTAGCTTCTATCGTGTTAGACCAGTAATATTTAAGACTGAAAAAGGGCCACAAACTAAATATTATTTAGGTCCACAAAAAAGCCTTTCTCCTCTTAGCTATAAAACACATTATATACACACACACATTATATTTATATATATATATATATATATATATATATATATATATATATATATATATATATATATATATATATATATATATATATATATATATATATATATATATATATACTGTATGTACAGTATGTAGATATGTGTATATATGTATATGTGTCTATATATATACAGTATATACAGTATATATATATATATATATATATATATATATTTGGGCTGCAACTAACGATTAATTTGATAATCGATTAATCTGTTGATTATTACTTCGATTAATTGATTAATAATCGGATAAAAGACACAAACTACATTTCTATCCTTTCCAGTATTTTATTGAAAAAAACCCAGCATACTGGCACCATACTTATTTTGATTATTGTTTCTCAGCTGTTTGTACATGTTGCAGTTTATAAATAAAGGTTTATTAAAAAAAATAAAAAAAATAAAAATGCCTCTGCGCATGCGCATAGCATAGATCCAACGAATCGATGACTAAATTAATCGCAAACTATTTTTATAATCGATTTTAGTCGATTTAATCGATTAGTTGTTGCAGCCCTAATATATATATATATATATATATATATATATATATATATATATATATATATATATATATATATATATATATATATATATATATATATATATATATATATATATATATATATGAATATAAGTAAGTGTGTGTGTGTGTGTGTGTGTGTGTGTGTGTGTGTGTGTGTGTGTGTGTGTGTGTGTGTGTGTGTGTGTGTGTGTGTGTGTGTGTGTGTGTGTGTGTGTGTGTGTGTGTGTGTGTGTGGACAAAACAATGGTTTTAGTACCAGCCCTTCTTTTCGACAGAGATTGTTATTGGGTCATGTCTGCACATATGGATAAAGGAGATGGCATCTATAATTTGTAAATGTCTGCAGGGCTGCTTGTCACAGTCCGTGCCTTTGGACAACGACTCTGTTAGGCTTGTGGGTTTTTCTCTTCATCACTTTGTAGTTTTGAGGTAATTTTTAGCTATTTTCATGCCGTGTCTTGAGTGATAGAAATAAATAGGTGTGTTCAAGTCGCTAGCAATGACTTGTTGGCGGCATTTTTTCTAGATTAGCCTACTGTTGATGGTCCCTGTCTGATTTTTTAAATCCAAACAAATCCTGTTTTTGGCATTCAATTTTTGGTTTAGCTTCCATTGTGGTCTTTGTTTTTGAAATGTTGTTAACATTCATGCTCTCACCAGCTTTCACCATAAAGTTCCTTTAGTGACGTAAAATGCTCCTGCAAAGTAGCAGCAATGCTGCAGCTACACTACATTGGTTAGAATCACATTGCCAACAATAGGATCCTTTTTTTGTTTTTACTACATTGTATGTGGTAATATTGCACATACCTAGTTTTGGCCTTTCATCCACACGGTAATTCCATTCTGGAAGGTGAGCATTAGTTTTAGAGATCTGGCTCCAGATTGGGAAAGCCTGATAACTCTATTTTGTCATTCTCGCCATGGCTCCTCTCCTGTAATTGTTTTGACATCTATAAACTATAAAGTCAGTATATAAAATATGAAAATATTAATATAGTGTTTTATTAATTAAGAAAAAAGATAATTATTTGAAAATAATGTTTATATACAATTACCGTATTTTCCGGACTTTAAGTCGCAGTTTTTTTCATAGTTGTGAATTATAATTATAGGTGTGAATTATACTCAGGAGCGACTTATGTGTGAAATTATTAACACATTACCGTAAAATATCAAATAATATTATTTAGCTCATTCACGTAAGAGACTAGACGTATAAGATTTCATGGGATTTAGCGATTAGGAGTGACAGATTGTTTGGTAAACGTATAGCATGTTCTATATGTTATAGTTATTTGAATGACTCTTACCATAATATGTTACCTTAACATACCAGGCACGTTCTCAGTTGGTTATTTATGCGTCATATAACGTACACTTATTCAGCCTGTTGTTCACTATTCTTTATTTATTTTAAATTGCCTTTCAAATGTCTATTCTTGGTGTTGGGTTTTATCAAATACATTTCCCCAAAAAATGTGACTTTTATGTTTTTTTCCTTCTTTATTGTGCATTTTCGGCCGGTGCGACTTATACTCCGGAGCGACTTATACTCCGAAAAATACGGTACACATTCTAACAAATATATATTTATTAGCGGTGTCAAAATTAACAAGTTAACTCATGTGAAAAATCACAAAAAAATATTGCAATAATAATGGACATATGCATATTAATCACGCCATTTATTTTGGACATATGTGCTCCTTTACCTTAACTTTGGATGGTTACCTGAAAGGCTGAAGGTTATAATTTGTTCAGTGACCAGGTAAATGCATAGGTCAAATTAAACACATTACTCACAAACACATACTGAAGGTCCCTGGTTCGATTCCCGGTCTCAAAGTCTTTCTGTGTGGAGTTTGCATGTTCTCCCCGTGACTGCGTGGGTTCTCTGCATTGCTGACATGTCTCCATTCAAGAGGATCCCCTGCCGGCCCCTCTGTGGACTGGACTCTAACATTATTAAAGGCCTACTGAAACCCACTACTACCGACCACGCAGTCTGATAGTTTATATATCAATGATGAAATCTTAACATTGCAACACATGCCAATACGGCCGGGTTAACTTATAAAGTGCAATTTTAAATTTCCCGCTAAACTTCCAGTTGAAAATGTCTATGTATGATGACGTATGCGCGTGACGTCATTCGTTGAAACGGGAAGTATGCAGACACATTGAATCCTATACAAAAAACTCTGTTTTCATCTCAAAATTCCACAGTATTCTGGACATCTGTGTTGGTGAATCTTTTGCAATTTGTTTAATGAACAATGAAGACTGCAAAGAAGAAAGTTGTAGGTGGGATCGGTGTATTAGCGGCGGTCTATAGCAACACAACAGGAGGACTGAGAGGTGGATAACAGACGCGCTAGCCGCCGAACTCACCTTAACTTCCTCCGTCTCCGGGCCGCCGAACGCATCTGTGATCGGGTGAAGTCATTCGTCGCACCGTCGATCGCTGGAACGCAGGTGAGCACGGGTGTTGATGAGCAGATGAGGGCTGGCTGGCGTAGGTGGATAGCTAATGTTTTTAGCATAGCTCTGTGAGGTCTGGTTGCTAAGTTAGCTTCAATGGCGTCGTTCACCAGCCTGGAAAGCATTAACCGTGTAGTTACAGGTCCATGGTTTAATAGTATTGTTGATTTTCTATCTATCCTTCCAGTCAGGGGTTTATTTATTTTGTTTCTATATGCAGTTAAGCACAATGCTATCACGTTAGCTCCGTAGCTAAAGTGTTTCGCCGATGTATTGTCATGGAGATAAAAGTCACTGTGAATGTCCATTTCGCGTTCTCGACTCTCATTTTCAAGAGGATATAGTATCCGAGGTAGTTTGAAATACAAATCCGTGATCCACCATAGAAAAAAAGGGGGTGTGGAATCCAATGAGCCAGCTTGTACCTAAGTTACGGTCAGAGCGAAAAAAGATATGTCTTGCACTGCATTCTAGTCCTTCACTCTAACGTTCCTCATCCACAAATCTTTCATCCTTGCTCAAATTAATGGGGTAATCGTCGCTTTCTCTGTCCGAATCGCTCTAGCTGCATTGAAAACAATGGGGAAATGTGAGGAGCCTTTCAACTGTTGACGTCACGCTACTTCCGGTACAGGCAAGGCTTTTTTATCAGTGACCAAAAGTTGCAACTTTATCGTCGATGTTCTCTACTAAATCCTTTCAGCAAAAATATGGCAATATCGCGAAATGATCAAGTATGACACATAGAATGGATCTGCTATCCCCGTTTAAATAAAAAAAATTCATTTCAGTAGGCCTTTAACCATATCCACTCGGCATCCATTGCACCGGTCACCCAAGGGGGGGTCTCCACATCCGCGGTCCCTTCGAGGGTTTCATGTTGTTCCCATTGGGTTGAGTTTTGCCCTGATGTGGGATCTAAGCCGATTATGTAGTTGTGGCTTGTGCAGCCATTTGAGACATCTGTGATTAAGGGCTATACAAGTAAACTTTCAATGATTGATTATCTAAATTTCCACTTTGTGTCTGTGCCCCAATCAATACTGTTACTTTTCTTTTGCAGATTGAGTAGACAGGCAGGTTGAGGCTGTGACCATGTGGTTTTCTAAGTATGCGTGTGACATTTTGTAAATAGTATAAACATTTCACTTTAAAACTATTGTTTTCCAGTTTATAACTATGGACACGATCACGTTTAGCTTCCTACACAATCGACTGTTTTATTGTTTACGTCCTCCGGCCCACTCTCCACAGCCAAACTCCCTGGTGTGGAATTTATGAAGTGAAGTGGCGAAGCCGCCAGCTCTGCCAAAAATGTCACTAGCCTGAGCATACATCTATGACATGGCTTTCAACCAAAGCCCCTAAATTCGTTTGGGCTGGCCTAATACCCTAACTGGAGCAGAATCTGATCAGAATCCGTCCGCCCATTATTGAGTGCACCATTCATAATGGCTCAAATCAATTACGGGGCGATTTCATCAGTTTTTACGACAGAGAGGCACTGTTCGCACTGCTGCGGGATGGCGGGAGTGACAGGAACAGAGGACATGACGGAAGATATTGTTGTGTCCTACAAACAGGTGGAGAAGACGCCAAGTAGAGAAGTGCATGGAAATGATGACTTCATTGTGACGGGTACAGAATGGAGAGTGGCAGTGTGCGCGACACTAGATGTAGGTTGCCTTTATACCATGATCACACACATTTCATTCTGTTGTTGGGCGCCGCATGAATAAATGAAGCTGGAAGAAGTGGAGGATGAAAGAATGAGAGCAAGTCTTTAAAAGAAAGGAGTAGCACAAACTGAGGACTGATAGTTGTGATTTTGTGCTAATGTTTATCTGCTGCCGTTGACCCACATCAGCTGACAGAAGCATGGGTATTTGAAGGTGGTGGTGCAAAGATACGTTTGAAGTCATTCAATTAATGCACACTACACACATGAAGAGCCATCTGTGTACACAAAAAGACACACAACAAGCATTTTCCTGAGGGAACTCTCCTGAAGGAATCAATAAAGTACTATCTATCTATCTATCTATCTATCTATCTATCTATCTATCTATCTATCTATCTATCTATCTATCTATCTATCTATCTATCTATCTATCTATCTATCTATCTATCTATCTATCTATCTATCTATCTATCTATCTATCTATCTATCTATCTATCTATCTATCTATCTATCTATCCATCTATCTGTCTATCTGTCTATCTATCTGTCTATCTCCCAACAGCCTGCCCTCGTTAGACAATCTCTCTCTCTCCCTGGAGTGCCTTCTCTATAAATAGACAGTGCCCTGCCGCCCTCCTCGCTGGGCACACACAGACCTGTCAAGGTGGGACCCCCTGCTCGTGAGACGACACACAAATCGAACACACTTATCCTAAAATGCAGCTCACACAAGGCCTTGGGGCAGCCATGAGGGGACGGGAACATGTTGCACTAAAAGGAAATGTGCCCAGAGTGCCCCAAGCCATGCCAGAAGTGGTGCGTTTGTGCATGCATGAATACATGCATGCATGTGTGCATATTAGATACGGCCATCATTCAGCTTTGGTGAACTGATACGCCTAAGAGTACTCTTATATTGACATGAAACCACTCACTCTTTATAGGACTACTTTCTGAAAGTGACGCTCGGTGTTCTGTAATAAACAAATGACTTAGGAACTGTTTGATTAGTTGTTATAATGACTATATTGTAGTGTAGTGTACACATCAGGGGTGTCAAAAACGTACGGCCCGCGGGATGAGTTTGCTAAGTACAAAAATGAGCTGAAATTTTTGAATGAAAGAAACTGCTGTTTTAAATGTGTCCACTAGATGTCGCAATAGCAATTCTTTGTATCTTTGTAGATGATGCTACATATGTAAAAAAAAAATAAACCAAATTATGTTAGTGCACCAGTTGAGGAAAATGAGCAAACTACATAAATAATGTCCTGTAATTTGATGTTGATATTTTTCTATCTTGATAGATTGGAAATTAACACCAATGAGTTGACTGATGAACATTATCACATAATTTATTCAGAAAGTATTAATAGCGACAAATAAAGATAGAATACTATTAACCGCAACATGTAAGTGTAAAAAACAACAACAACAACAATATTATTTTTCAGAATGTGCTTGTTCTATTTTTAAACAAAGAAAACAATCTGAAGTAGTCTTTATTTTTAAGTTATCGTGCCGTGATTTTACCAGTCCGGCCCACTTGGGAGTAGATTTTTCTCCATGTGGCCCCCGATCTAAAATGAGTTTGACACCCCTGGTATACATACAACTACTATATTTTCCGAACTATATAAGCCGCACCCACTAAATTTTAGATTTTTTTTTTTTTTTTCAGATATTAGCCGCAACAGACTGTAAGCTGCAGATATCTACCTGTACATTGTGAAATTACATATTTATATATTTACAGATTTTGTAAATGTTTATGTGCATACCTTAATAAACGGTGCCTGTAACACGGCAGTAAAACAGCCAATTAAATAAAACAGAAAAGCCATTGATGTCTTTATTCATCCTTAATGAGATGAATAAAATATTCTCCTTTTTTAACAATGTTCAAGATGTTTATCAGGATACTTCTTCCTGGATAATTTTTAAAAACTTTGAGAGTGAACAGTTTCTTAAAGTGGATCATTTTTGTACATTGTTTGATTTCTTTGCTTAATCCATTCCATAATCTAGCCGTTAGTGGGGGAAAAAAATCCTTATAATAACCGCATTTTTGAATAAGCGGCAGGATTCAAAGCTTGGGAAAAAAGTAGCAGCTTATTCTTCGGAAAATACGGTAGTTAGGTGGTTAGCAGGACACTTCCTGGTTCTTGAAGGATAACAAACAATGCTGATGCCGCTATGATTTTTAAGAGCTGGACCGTTTCATTGACGCCACTATAGCCTCTTTTACACAGAGATCCTGCAAAATAGCCACAATACTGAAGACGGTGCAACTGAAAAAAAAGGCCATATCCGAAAGACTCCTTTCTGCTCCTTTACATTTGCAGTGTTTTTTGATCATTGCATTTTTTGCATCTTATTTTCAAGCAAATGAAACATAAATGTCTGTGCTTTTACACAGCGTCACAGCACAGCAAATACCCAGACAGGTGACGACCAAGACAGTGATATTGCCTTCAAAACAAGTTTTTGCCATTCCCTTTCACACAGGCAGCGTCTTCCCTACTCTTTAAACAGAAAATATCCTGTAGCAGGCAGTGTAAAAGCCTCTCAGATGACAACACAGCCTATGTCTGCTCCTTTCGTAAAGATAATCACCTAAATTTAATGGATTATTACTTGGCCCATGCACAACCCCTCTAAACAATTGTGTATTATTGTGTGTAAACCTTGTACCTATTGTTTTACTGTAAACGTGACTAATGTCCGCAACAAAGCAAAACAACGTACTGACATACAGTACATAGTTTATACAGTAAACAATAGGATTGTGCCGATCAGTATCAGTCGATTTTTGTGAAAAAGTGTGTGATCGTCACAGCCAATTAATGCCTTTTAATCCCAATAACAAACACAGATGCCTTCTGGCTGACACTATTTAATTTTAGTCCGCCGGCTGACAAGCGGCTAACAGCTAATTACCGTAATTTCCGGACTATAAGCCGCTACTTTTTCCCCTCGTTCTGGTCCCTGCGGCTTATACAACGGTGCGTTTTTTTTTACGGCTTACGGTAACCAGGGGCGCGCACTACCGAGGATGCGCGAGACCGAGGCAGACATCTGGCGCCAGGTAACGAGAGCAAAACAAAGAGTAGGAGAGCGTCAGCGACAGTTTGCGCGAAGGAAGTGTTCATGTATTACTTTGCACCGTTGTATTATTTGTACTCTGCACGAATGCTGTTCGCCATGTCAAAGATGTGAAAGTTTGATTGAATGATTGAAAGATTTATTGTTAATAAATGGGACGCTTTGCGTTCCCAAACAGTCATCTCTGTCCCGACAATCCCCTCCGTGGTAGCAGGAACCCCTATATACTACGGTAATTACACATCAAAACGCCTGCGGCTTATAGTCGGGTGAGGCTTGTATATGGAGCAATCTGTATTTTCCCCTAAATTTAGCTGGTGCGGTTTATAGTCAGGTGCGGCTTATAGTCCGGAAATTACGGTATGTATCTCCATACACAATGTGGAGCTGCTTCTCTAAATTAATTAATAATTTCCATTTGGTCAAATAAACTGCATTGCTTAGTATCTTAGAGGGAACCTATTATAAAAAAAACTACCTTTATTGCCTATTGGTACCTGATTTTGTGTACTTGGGATCTGCATAAGCTCCAAATATTTGAAAGCAAACCATAGAGCAGGGGTGGGCAATTAATTTTTACCGGGGCCCGCATGAGCAACCCGAGCACTGCTTGAGGGCCACATCCACAATATTTCAATTCAATTTTGCTCAATATTATTTTTGATATATACCGTAAGATAAATAATAATAATAATAATAATAATAATTAATAATAATAGTAATACTTCAACATAGTGTGTGTAACAGCATTCCATGACTAATATAAATAAATTAACATTAATAATAAATGACAGTAAAATAAGCACACATATGACTGAGGAGTCATAGTGTAACTTTGTGTGGTGTTTGAGTTGTCCGACTTTTTGTGTGGCCATAAACGCACCAGTGGCTTAGTGGTATGCGTGTTGGTGACAGATGACAAGTTGCTTTTGGCCTGGTTTGTACGGCAGAAAATGTCTAGTTTTTCCAGATAGAAGTGTTTTATTCATGTTTTTGGTGTGGTTATGTCCGAATATAAACAGTTTTGCTCAATAAAGTGATGGATATAATTCCTGTCCTCGAAGCATCTCGATAGACGTTACAATAATTGAACGGTGTTCAATTGAACGGTGTTGACGAACACCGTTAGGGCCGCTTGTTGTCACTGTCACTCAAAGTTGCATTGCAAAATGACATAGAATAAATATGTTTATTTTGTTTAGAATTCAGATGGGATTTGATTTGGTGCGCGGCATATATTTGCTGCGCGCAGCGGACGCTTGAGCAGTGCGCAATTGCGCAGGCGCGCACCTTAGAGGGAACGTTGCTTGGCAGTCCATGTCTTGTTGGAAACACGCCATTCCTCATCAACTTTTCTCTTTTTAGCGTCTCGGGTGTAAAGCGTGCATCACTTGTCGCTGCATGTGCACCTTCACTCGCAGGTTACACACGCCCATAAATAATACTTTTCAAAATAAAAGCAGCACAGTTGTATTGCGCGCACGACATAGATGTTTTTTCAACTTTATTTTGTAATTTGCGATTGCAGCTGTTCACATTCGCTCACAATCACGCACACGCATACGTCCACACGGAAGTAATACAAATAACGATTTTCAAAACAAAAGCAGCACCGTTGTATTGCACACTCGACATAGATACTTTTTTAAATTTATTTTGTAATTTATAATTGGCCTCACGCGGGCCGGACAGGGACGCACAAAGGGCCGGATGTGGCCCGCGGGCCGCAGAATGCCCAGGTCTGCCATAGAGGCATGGCAGAAATATTCATTAAACTATCTTGCCTTCCTTCATACTTTCTCCAAAAAAGAAGTTTGGAATTTGCCCAATTTGTGACGTTTTTCCCATTGGTGACGTTAGTGGATATCTCCATATATGGTAAAGTTTAACCTGGAGAGCTTTGCGCGAGACAGCCATTACAGTCTGACTGTGTAGTCAATAATTTCCTTCTTTTTCTCTATCCTCATGTGGGTCATACTGGCTCGTACATGCACATGCAACCTCCGCTGTTGTCATTTCTAATACAAAGTAGCAGTAGTTCTAAATTATATCTGTCAGTAGACTCGATATGGAAGCGCTAAAAACTATAACATGGCTGACGGGGAGAAGACAAGGTCAAAGTGAAGGCACGTGAATAAGACCGCACACAAAAGGCACATCCTGAAGAGACGGCCAGAAGGGGCTTAAAGATCGTCTGTATTACATAATCTATGAACATTTTTGACCAACGAACCTCCTTTACATCTTATGTAGACCACAAGGAAATGTTTTAAATGTAGAAAAACAATCATAATATGACCTCTTATATGGGCGGTATAGCTCGGTTGGTAGAGTGGCCGTGCCAGCAACTTGAGGGTTGCAGGTTCGATCCCCGCTTCCGCCATCCAAGTCACTGCCGTTGTGTCCTTGGGCAAGACACTTTAACCACCTGCTCCCAGTGCCACCCACATGCTTTGAGTCACTAGAGAAAAGCGCTATATAAATATAATTCACTTCACTTCACTTCACTCTTTGAGTACTTAATCGTTGTCAAATAACATTGTCACTTGAAAGGGGGCTAAACATGTTACACATTGTGAACAGGCCAAGAGCAGGCATGCTAATAGGCTAGCTTGAAACAACAGAAGAAACAATTGCTTAGTAAAGTTTAAGAAGTGTAGATTGAACCACGTAACAGGAAATTAACAAGTAGAATAATACGAGTTTGAGAGAGGATAACATAACAACTGTTAGTTTGTCAGCATTGTCACAGTCAGTACACAGATTGATCCATAGATGTGTGGTCTCAGTACCAAAAGTAGTATAAGTACAGTTAATTACCTCGAGTAATTAGGTCGATATTGTTTATGTTCATATTTACAAACTCAGGAAATACTTCCCTGGACTCAGGAGGACTTTGAGGGCATAAACCAAAGGATTAAATGAGTTGTCGATAGAAGTTTTTGCTTTTGTTTAGTTTTTGTGTAATACTGACTTTGTTTAGCTCAACAATTGTATGTAATACGAGATTAGTGTTGTTCCGATAACAATATTTTGGTAGCGGTACCAAAATTATTTCGATACTTTTCGGTACTTTTCTACATAAAGGGGACTACAAAAAATTGCATTATTGGCTTTATTTACTTATGATACATTAAACATATGTTTCTTATTGCAAGCTTATCCTTAAATAAAATAGTGAACATACAAGACAACTTGTCTTTAATTAGTAAGTAAGCAAACAAAACTCCTAATTAGTCTGCTGACATATACAGTAACATATTGTGTCATTTTCCATTCTATTATTTTGTCAAAATTATGAAGGACAAGTGGTAGAAAATGAATTATTAATCTACTTGTTCATTTACTGTTAATATCTGCTTATTTTCTCTCTGAACATGTTATATCTACACTTCTGTTAAAATGTAATAATCACTTATTCTTCTGTTGTTTGAATACTTTACATTAGTTTTGGATGATACCACAAATTTGGGAATCAATCCGATACCAAGTAGTTACAGGATCATACATTGGTCATATTCAAAGTCCTCATGTGTCCAGGGACATATTTCCTGAGTTTATAAACATAATATTAAATTTTTTAAAAACGAAAGAAGATGTTGTGATGCCAAAAAAATATTATAATTATATTATAATAAAAAATATTGACGTAATCATAGTAGTATCGACTAGATATGCTACTGTACTTGGTATCATTACAGTGGATGTCAGGTGTAGATCCACCAATGGCGTTTGTTTACATTTTGACGCCGGTGAGCTACGGTGTGTAGTGAAGCATGTTTAGCTGTTCCTCGTCCTGCAGGGATGATACTTGTAAGAAACATACTTTATTTGTCGCAATGAAGGCGAGTATTAATGATTTACAAGTAGCTAAAACTTCTTGAGAGACGTACGGTTGAAATAAAAAAGTATCTTTTTTCCTTCACACTTTTGATTGATTGATTGAAACTTTTATTAGTAGATTGCACAGTACAGTACATATTCCGTACAATTGACCACTAAATGATAACACCCGAATAAGTTTTTCAACTTGTTTAAGTGACTGCTCGGCTCTGTTTGATTGGTCCAACGTCACCAGTGACTGCATTTGATTGGTGAAACGGAGTCAAATGTCACCAGTGACTGCATTTGATTGGTGAAACGGAGTCAAACGTCACCAGTGACTGCATGTGATTGGTGAAACGGAGTCAAACGTCACCAGTGACTGCATGTGATTGGTGAAACGGAGTCAAACGTCACCAGTGACTGCATGTGATTGGTGAAACGGAGTCAAACGTCACCAGTGACTGCATGTGATTGGTGAAACGGAGTCAAACGTCACCAGTGACTGCATTTGATTGGTGAAACGGAGTCAAACGTCACCAGTGACTGCATGTGATTGGTGAAACGCAGGCATGCATGGATCCTACTTTGAAGGTCTGTCTGACAAACCAAAACAAACAAAGCGTGCATTAACAGATCGATAAAAATTAGTAGCGAGTAGCGAGCTGAATGTAGATAAATGGAGCGGAGTAAAAGTAGCGTTTCTTCTCTATAAATATACTCAAGTAAAAGTAAAAGTATGTTGCATTAAAAATACTCTTAGAAGTACAATTTATCCCAAAAGTTACTCAAGTAGATGTAACGGAGTAAATGTAGCGTGTTACTACCCACCTCTGATGATGTCACACAAAACATTTCAATAAGTGTCAAATAAAAATGAGCTGCATAATAGGAAATCAAATAATGTATGTCCTTCACTATGTGGTAAGTTCCTGCGGACGTTATCTCCTTCTGTTGTTGATTTTTTTTTTCATACGGTGTTGATCTGGAAATAGTTGCTTCGGCATTTTGTTGGCTGTGGCACCGAACGGAGATGTTGACATGCAGTTTCAAGCACTCTTCATTCTCTAGCGGGTGACTTTTCAAATGATGCTACATTAGCAGTGCTGCTACTTTTTGCAACAACGCTTTTGCCGCACAAATGTTCAACATCTTCCCGCTTGAAGCCAAAACTCCGCCAGACGATGGACCCCGGGCTGTTTTTCTTGGGAATTAATTATTCCTCCATTTGTTACCAGATTCGCACCTTCTCTCTTTCGTATTACCACCTGCACCGCACCGTTAGCATCACAGCTAACGTTACCATGTCGCTACCTCTCTGCTCCGCGGGAGCGTGTGACGTTGCACATGTGACGTTTGTAAGAAGGTGCGCTTGTTTTATGTCTCTGCGAGAAGGAGAGACAAGAAAGAGTGGGAAATACATGTAGTGTAAAGCCCGCAGCTAAAAGCAACTGCGTGAGAATGTATACTCAAATATCACGATACAGTCATTTTCTATATCGCACAGAGACAAACCCGCGATATATTGAGTATATCGATATATCGCCCAGCCCTATGTTAAAGTAATCGAACTCTCCATAAATACATGGAAAAATTTACAGTTGATACATGTGATCGGTGAGTATTAGTATCGGCCGATCTTATTCATGGATGATTCGTATCAGATGCGGCAGCATAAAACCCTGATGAGAGCATCCCTAGTAAACACACACATGCATACAGTATGCTAAACAATGCAATGCTACTAAAATAATGCTGAGCAGTAATTTAAATGGTAAAATAATGTGGAAAATGTATCATATTTTTTTAGAGTATTGTCCTTATTGAGGGTCTGTTTAAGCCTGTAGTTTTCCCTTCAAACAATAGAAGGCCTAGCGACAAGTAGTTCAGCAAATAGAATTCCAGTGATTAGAGCAATTTTGTCAATCTACATTGCAACATTTCCTAAATAGTTACATTTGGTAATAGTAAATGTTTTGTAATAAATTTTAAAAAAGCACAACAGGCATCAAGAGAGCAACGTTTTGATTTGTTAATAAAAACACTACTATTACTATCCATCAAGCATCCAGTGAGGATGTAACTAACAACATCCTCTACTCAGCCAGCAGTCACATCACAATGACTGTGTGGGACATATAAATGGAACACAGCTATGACTCACACTTTTAGCGACGGTTGTGCTTACAAACCAAAATGTGCACTGTAACAAGGGTCTGTTGGAGGGCATTACAGTGAGACGTAGCTTGCTACTATTTTCCCCACATACTCGTACAATGGAGGACCTGTGCTCCCTCATCGGTTTCATTGCCTACTCTTCCCCTTTTTGTTATCTCTCTTACAGGCATTGCATCAACAGACTGTACCTATTTTTAATGTGATGCTTTGTTTGTGTTCCGTTTTCTGTTTCCACTGATAAGAAAGGGCTAAAATACAGATGGCCTCCCATATTTTTCAAGCTACAATAATAAAATGGCACAATTGAGTGATGCTATTATTTGATAAAGCTCGCTCAGGTTTAGTTTCATCAAGCAATGGCCACATTTTATGATACCATCAGCAATATAATAAGACGTTTTAGATTAATTTGGATCCTTGACTGCTGCCAAACACAATGCATGGGCAGTATTAGCGATAGTAGTGTTGACTACTTTGGAATTTATTTGCATCTCTCGGAAAAAAATGTTTTCCCACCATTGCTGCCTTACTCCTTGAATATATGTACCGTAATTTCCAGACTATAAGCCGCTACTTTTTCCCCTCGTTCTGGTCCCTGCGGCTTATACAAGAGTGCGGCTTATTTACGGCCTGTTCTTCTCCGACACAGACAAAGAGGATTTTGGTGGTTTTAGTACGCAGGAGGAAGACAATGACACAATGATTAAAGACTGACTTTTCATATACCGGTAGGCTGGTTATTTTGATAACGTACAGGCGAGCACTTTGTATTACTTTGCACCGTTGTATTATTTGTACTCTGCACGAATGCTGTTCGCCATGTCAAAGATGTGAAAGTTTGATTGAATGATTGAAATATTTATTGTTAATAAATGGGACGCTTTGCGTTCCCAAACAGTCATCTCTGTCCTGACAATCCCCTCCGTGGTAGCAGGAACCCCTATATACTACGGTAATTACACATCAAAACCCTGCGGCTTATAGTCGGGTGCGGCTTTTATATGGAGCAATCTGTATTTTCCCCTAAATTTAGCTGGTGCGGCTTATAGTCAGGTGCGGCTTATAGTCCGGAAATTACGGTAGTTATATTTGGAGATGAGGGACGTAACAATAAACAGTACTAATGATGGACCGCAGTAAAACTCCAGACGGTTAGTATTACCATTTTAAATTAAGCCCCACTTAAGAACTTTCAGTTTTGTTTGATTTTAGCAGCACCAGTGGACCGATGCAGACCACATTTCCTATGAGGACCAGCGCATTGCGTTGTAAATCGTCAGAAACTACTGTCACGTACATACAAACTGACACAATAATACCACAATGATTCAGTAGGACTGATCTTTCCACAGTAGGAACCAACATATTTGACTCAAACTTTACAGGTCGAAAAGTTACATAGTTCTTCTTTAAATTAAAACTATTGTAAAAGCGTGATTGATAACTACACTTTGATAAACTAATGGACGGGTGATACTGCTCATTTCCTGAAGAAGCAAGCAAGTACGCTAAAGGCTGGCTGGCTAGTTTAAATGCTACAATAACTAGCAGCATTAACGTCTTTCCGCATTAAGAAAAGTCACACCAATCTAAACTTGTATAATCACATCTGAGTAGGTAAGCCAAAACTTGGTTAAAAGGTTTCATTGTGTGTATAAGTACTAGTGATGTGCGGATCGATACTGAAATATTGATACCGCCGATACCAGATAGTTATGCTGTAATATGGATTCTTAAATTAAAATATCGATACTTTTGACACTTATTTTAGATCATGTGTAACATTAACAGGAACACAGTGTAAAAAAAGTAACTAAACCTGTGAATGAAGCAATGTGTCAGATCCTTTTGTTGAGTGGTGTTTACATGTTCAGTATTTTTTACGTTAATGTGTTCATGTAACTGAATTATCAATCACTTTTTATTCGAATAGTTTTAATGCTTTTATTATTTTACGTAATTCCTTTTTTAATGACTTGCAACACCATTTTTGTGTACTTTGTATGATTTTGCCCTTCTGTTGTATTAGTTTGGCTATATATATCCATGCCACTACCTCAATATGCTACAGAGTTTGAAATAAATAAGTAACTCTAGTCTTGCATTCTTTATGCTATGATATGTTGTTATTTGAAATACACAACTTTTTTAGTTTTAGCAGACACACTGGGTATATTTGCACAAAATATCGGTGTTGGATTGGTTACGTTATGTCGCGTAACTGAAACCGATACCAATGCGATATAGTCCGATACCAATACCAAGCTAATCACATGTATAAATTGTACATTTTCCAATGTATTTATGCTGAGTGGTATTGACAGTTTAACATTATCAACACAATATTTAAACTAGTTCCTTATTCTCTTTTGATTATATACAATTGTTTGATCAAAACAAAGTCAATAGTACACAGTAACTAAACAAAAGTTTAAAAAAAACTACTATCTACTACTCAAATAACTCATTTACCACCCTAAATTGTACTCGGTATCGGATCGGAAAGAAAATGAGTGGTATCGTACATCACCTACAAGTACAGTACAATTCATACAAATTCAACAATACCGTGATAATAATGATAACCATGACAAGAAACGTTAACAGCGTTAGATCTCTATCCTTCAGTTTCTAAATTCTTACACCTGGCCCCACTTTCAGAAAAAAAGCTACAACCATTACTGCGCAGCAAATTCCTAAAGTTGTGCCGTGAGAAAATTCAAAAGCTTTCCAGGAAATCCAGTGAAGTTCTCTTACCAGACCGACCATTCATAAATTTGAGTGGCAAAAAAATAAAACCGGGGATTACCTAAAACCACCAACCTCACAACACTGCACTTCCACATCGCACAGAACGAGATCACCACACCTTAAACATACATCTAAATCTGAAAATTCTTAACAGATGCTAATTGAATTAATGCCAAGCTTTTCAAAGAAAACATTGTCGCCAATAAATATGCAATAATATAGAATGCATTTATTTGTTTTAACTATAGTACAGTCCTCTGCAGTATCAATAACATATTCGGCTATGATAACTTGTGGAGGGTTTCCATCATAAGCGCTTTAGAAAGGTGTAAGATCATTTTCATGGCCTTGGCCCTCCTCTTGTGCTTCCCTGCTCCAGCAAGAGTCCTCTGTGGCCTTGTCACACACTCCCTCTCTCTCGCTCTTCTCTCTCTCGCCTCGCCCCCACACTTTCTGTCCATTCCTGCGGGTATGCTTTGTCCTTTGGCTCCGTCTCCGTGCACTTCTATCTGACAAACAGCACTAAAATCCATAACGTAGGCAACAGTCTGAGCGACACAGTGCTGTCTGTGTGACTGATGCCATCATCCCCCTTCAGCCCAAACACATTAAATCATTCTCTCCAGGTGTGATGAATTGCAGTGTGGTGTCGCTCTGTTTGTGTGTGTGTGTGTGTGTGTGTGTGTGTGTGTGTGTGTGTGTGTGTGTGTGTGTGTGTGTGTGTGTGTGTGTGTGTGTGTGTGTGTGCTATTACGACTAATGCATGAGGGTATAAGCTGCACAATTGCTCTAGTGTGGAGGCAGCTGAGCTTTGGTGGCCTGGATGTTTACAACGCAGGGGGAGCCGTGATGTAAAAGCATATATGTATTTATAAACAAACATCCATCACTCCAACGCCAGAAGCAGGAGTCTATCCCGGTGGGGTAGATTCTGTACTGACTGCCAGTCAGTCACAAGACTGACACAGGGACAGCTTCGGCTACTTTATTTTGGTTCCTTTTCCAACTTTCATCACTGTATTTACTAGGAATTATCTGATCAGAGTTTTATGCCGTCGATTCCGATACCAATGTGATATAGTCCGATACCAAGCTAATCACATGTATTAACTATACATATTCCAACATATTTATGCTGAGCGCTATTGACAGTTTAACTTATCAACACAATATTTAAACTGGATCCTTATTCTCTTTTAATTACATACAATTGATTGATAAAAAAGAAAGTCAACTGTACACAGTAACCATCCATCCAGCCATCCATTTTCTAACGCTTGTCCCGTTCGGGATTGCTGGGGGTGCTGGGGGTGCTGGAGCTGCGTTTGGGGCGGAATGCGAGGTACACCCTGGCCAACACAGATAGACAGACAACATTCACACTCACATTCACACACTAGGGCCAATTTTAGTGTTGCCAATCAACCTATCCCCAGATGCATGTCTTTGGAGGTGGGAGGAAGCCGGAGTACCCGGAGGGAACCCACGCAGTCACGGGGAGAACATGCAAACTCCACACAGAAAGATCCCGAGCCCAGGATCAAACTTTGTATTGTGAGGCAGATGCACTAACCCCTGGTCCACCGTGCTGCCCAGTTGTGTGATGTTCCTCTGCATTACAAATATAATGCTACAGTTAGTGTTACAGTTTCAAAGTGAAATTAGCGTAAAATCGTGATTGATTACCGCACTTTGATAAACTCACGGCGATAGTGCTCATTTCCTGGGGGAGCGTCTAGCACAGTAGCTAGCTTAAATGCTAACATGAATACTAGAGACAATAACATAATTCCTAATTAAAAACAATATAGCCCAATCTAAACGTGTATAAACACATCGCTGTCTATGCAACTGAGATTGTATTGTGTACATTGAACCTACAGGCTGTGCGCTGTAGTGATGAATATGAAGATCCATACATTTCTGCAACAGGAAGTGAACCCACGTGACGTCGCATAAACCGGTGCCACCGTGCTGCCCACGCAGTAACTAAACAAAAGTAAAGACTAGTATATATACTTTAAATCATTTTCGCCCTCAAAGTCCTCCTGTGTCAAAGGAATAATTCCCTGCGTTTGTAAACATGAACAATAACAACACAAAACATTTTTTGTGAAAATAAGAATATGGACCTAATCTCGCTAGTATACTACCGATACTACCTTTGGTGTCTGGTTCTTCGGAATATACAAAATAAGACTAATACTGAATGGAGAAGTTTGGCCCCCGGTCCTTAGCTTTCTGGAAATGTGGCCCACAAAACTATTGCGATGAATGTCCCTGGTATAGCACTTTAGCTTTTATTAAAACACATACTTTTGTAGAGGCTGGAACCAATTATTCATATTTACATTGGGTCTTATGGACAAAATTGCTTCAATATACAAACTTTTCTGTTTACTAACCCTGTTCAAGAACCAATGGAATTTATCAATCTTGGTTCCACTGATGTTGCTTTTTGATGTAGTACCGCCTGAGGGATCGAAGGTCAAGGCCTTGCCATTTACGTGCAGCACAGTGGTACAGGGGATAGTGCGTGTGCCTCACAATACGAAGGTCCTGCGTTCAATCCTGGGCTCGGAAACTTCCCGTGACTGCGTGGGTTATTCTGGGTACTCCGGCTTCCTCCCACATCAAAAGACATGCACCTGGGGATAGGTTGATTGGCAACACTAAATTGGCCCTAGTGTGTGAATGTGAGTGTAAATGTTGTCTGTCTATCTGTGTTGGCCCTGTGATGAGGTGGTGACTTGTCCAGGGTGTTCCCCGCCTTCCGCCCAAATGCAGCTGAGATAGGCTCCAGCTCCCCCCGCGACCTCGAAAAAGACAAGCGGTAGAAAATGGATGGATGGATGGGGTTCCACTGTACTCATTTAAGTGTATAGTTGTGACACAGCCATGAACCTGGAGCACTATTTTCTCATCCTTTTTAACCCTTCGAGCCGCAGTACTTCTGCTTAGCTCCACATAAGTACAACATGCAATGGTTTTAATATCGTCATCGCTATTACAGCCATTTCTTTTTTTCTTATTTCGGCCCCCTACCATGGACCTTTTTTCCCACTGACTAACATGTGGGAGGGAAAAAGGCCTGATAGAGCCCACACACAAAACACAAGATAAATGTTAACTCCACACACAATTCCGGACCTAGAACCTTTTTGCTGTGAGGCAACACCACCCAACCACCGTGCTGTCTCTGGGAGAAATTAATTGTGTGAATGCTCCAAAGCATTCACACATATGGTTTTCTACACCAACATTCATCTATTTATTCAACTTATTATTATTCTTCTTCTCTAGATTTTGGCACGCTCTACCTTCCGCATTTTTCATCCGATTTCAAACCGTTCCAACTTCAAACTGTTCAGCCTATTCAGGAATCGCAGGGTTTCCCTTGACAAAGTCCAACAATTCCCAGATTTCCCAGAATTTCAGGTTTTCCTGGACATTTTTCCCATTCAAAATGAATTGGCCATTTTTCAAACTTTCATAATTTCCACATTTTTCAACCAATTCAAAGCATTCCACCTTCAACACATTCCACCATTCTGGAAATTCAAACTATAATTTTTCCAAGTTCAAAAAAATTCCAGGATTTTCCACATTTTTCAACGCATTTCAACCATTCCTCCGTCAAAACATTCCTCTTAATCGGGACAAAATACGAAGTTGTTTTTTGAACTGGAAAAATTCCAGATTTTCCCGAAATTCCCAGAATTCCGTAATACCATTTCTCTATTCAACATGTTACTACTTAAACATTTCTCGACCGATTTGCGAAATTTCAACACCAACCATTTCAACTCATTCAGCCCATTCCAGTTTTTTTTTTACCATTTTCAAAAAAATTCCAGCTTTGGGGGAAATTCCCATTGAAATCAATGGGACATTCTACAAAGTTTCACAATTCCCACATTTTTCATCTCATTCAAACCGTTCCAACTTCAAAATATTCAGCCTGTTCAGGAATTATGTGCTCTACTTCAACAATTCTAAAAAATATTACCAGATTTACCATAATTCCTTTTTTTTTTTTTTTTTGCATTTTCACCATTCCACTCATCATGGACATTCAAACTAACACTTTCCCAAGTTCCAAACCAAATTCCGGTTTTCCTGGAAATTCAAACACTTCAACATTCAAACCATTACAACATTCAAACCATTTCAGTGTTTAAACGATTTCAACATTTCAACCATTTCTAAATACATCCTACATTCCATTAGCATCTCAGTTGAGCGTCAGCTCTTCAACATTCAAACCATTCCAACATTCAAACTATTCTTACATTCATACTACCGTATTTTCCGCACTATAAGGCGCACCTAAAAACCTCCAATTTTCTCAAAAGCTAACAGTGCGCCTTATAATCCGATGCGCCTTATATATCGACCAATATTGAGCCACAACAAACCTAAACTTCATTTTTATAAAGTTTAGGTCTCGCAACTACGGTAAACAGCCGCCAACTTCTTTTTCCCCCGTAGAAGAACAAGCGCTTCTTCTTCTACGGTAAGCAACCGCCGAGTTCATTTTCCCCCGTAGAAGAAGAAGTGCTTCTAACCCAAAAATGGCTCCTATTAAGAGATACGCTTACGACGCAGAGTTTAAACTTAAGACGATCAGTCACGCAGTAGAACACGGAAATAGAGCAGCAACGAGAGAATTTAACATAAACGAATCAATGGTGTTTAATTCGGACTATGAAGAAGAAGAATTTGAGGGATTCGTGGATGAGGAATAACTTCATAAAGTGAGCTTTACATGTTTATTTTGTGTGTTGTGTTGTGTGACATTAACCTTTGAGCAACGTTGCGTTATTGATATTGTTATTGCACTGCACTATTTTGAGTGTTACTATATTGTGATTGCACTAACGTTTGATTTACCGTAACAGTATCACTGTTTTTTACGTGTTTATTGAATCAGGGAAAAGTTCCCCTCCACTATGTGATATAAATGTTGCACTACATGTTATACCTTGCTGTTGTTAAAAGATAAACAAAACACCACGTCACTGACTTTACTTCGGGGAAAATAATATAACAGCTGTTTGTTCATTTTGGGAGTGAACAGAGTTGTCAGAACGCTGGTTTGTAATCTATTAATAAAGTTTGACTGCCCTATCTGACTGTTTTGTTGACATTCCCTTCAGCGCAGCTCCATCTAATGGGTGCATTGGTGCGTCTTATAATCCGGTGCACCTTATATATGAACAAAGTTTTGAAATAAGCTATTCATTGAAGGTGCGCCTTATAATCTGGTGTGCCTTATAGTGCGAAAAATACGGTACATTCTGTCAGCATTTCGGTTCAACTTCAACATTGGAGCATTCACACACAATTCCTTCAGGAATTGCCTCTTCTATTCATCCATCCATGTTTCTACCGCTTGTCCCTTTCGGGGTCGCGGGGGGCGCTGGAGCCTATCTCAGGCGGGGTACACACCCTGGACAAGTCGCCACCTCATCGCAGGGCCAACACAGATAGACAGACAACATTAACACTCACATTCACACACTAGGGCCAATTTAGTGTTGCCAATCAACCTATGCCCAGGTGCATGTCTTTGGAGGTGGGAGGAAGCCGGAGTACCCGGAGGGAACCCACGCAGTCACGGGGAGAACATGCAAACTCCACACAGAAAGACCCCAAGTCCGGGATTGAACTCAGGACCTTCGTATTTTTTATTTTTTATTAAATCAATATAAAAAACACAAGATACACTTACAATTAGTGCACCAACCCAAAAAACCTCCCTCCCCCATTTACACTCATTCACACAAAAGGGTTGTTTCTTTCTGTTATTAATATTTCTGGTTCCTACATTTTATATGTCAGTATAGATCAGTGGTTCTTAACCTGGGTTCGATCGAACCCTAGGGGTTCGGTGAGTCGGGCTCAGGGGTTTGGCGGAGGTCAAAACACACCCGACTCATCGTGTAAATAAAAACTTCTCCCTATCGGCGTATTACGGATACGGCAACAGCAGAAATCAGACTGATTTGCAGGTGTGTAATTTGTTGTGAGTTCATGCACTGTGTTGGTTTTGTTCTTTGAACAAGGTGATGTTCATGCACGGTTCATTTTGTGCACCAGTAAAAAAACATGGTAACACTTTAGTATGGGGAACATATTCACCATTAATTAGTTGCTTATTAACATGCAAATTAGTAACACATTGGCTCTTAACTAATCATTATTAAGTACTTATTAATGCCTTATTCGGCATGGCCTTATTATAACCCTAACCCTCCAACCCTGGCCCGAACCATCTAACCCTAACCCTAACCCTAACCAAATAACTCTTAAATTAAGTCTTTGTTACTTAGAATATGTTCCCCTAGTGTCCAAAAAACTCTAAATTAAGTCTTTGTTACTTAGAATATGTTCCCCATACTAAAGTGTTACCAAAAACATATATCTTTGTCTTGAATTTGAAAAAAAAACAACATTTTATTGTTCACTAAAGAAGGGTTCGGTGAATGCGCACATGAAAGTGGTGGGGTTCGGTACCTCCAACAAGGTTAAGAACCACTGAGACACAGCTACAAAAAGGTTGGGGACCACTGATCTATAGTGCACAGTGTAGTTTTGTGCTTGCACACCCACTACATAGCTATACGTGGCAAACATGCACCCCACACCCCAGCTTCCTGTGAGCACGACTCACGCACGGAATACCGGGGCATGCCCGAGCGACGCGTCCAGCTGTCACCTCGGCTTCTTCCGGCAGAGAGACCTTGTGACATTATTACCAGGGAGAGAGAGAGAGAGAGAGAGTCGACCAGGCATCGTCGCACATGACGTGAGGAAGGGCGCGGGGGGGGGGGGGTTGTCATGTTGTGGCCACATAAAACAGGACAACGTGTGCAAAGCCCACCTCTCCTACATGCCTGGCCATGAAATGTTCCATCAATCCAATGATGCAATAACATCATTAGCGCGGCACGAATCACCATCGCCATCATGGCAGCCCTGCATGCATGCATGCATCCCCTCACTCCATTTTGTCTCTCATTTGACCGCCAGTGGAAACCAGGGGGGGTTGGGGGTGGGGGGGGTGGGAGCCAAGGAGGAGTCTTCAACATGGACGAGGCCTTTGAGGACTGTCATGTTCGTGTTTGAAGGATATACCTGTAATACATCTGATCATAACAAAGGACCTGCAAAAGTGGGCGGCCATCAAGCCAAAATGTGACGCCAAAGTTTTCACTTAAAAACCCCGATCGATTAGCAGCCGCAGCTGTGGTCCACATCTAGAGGTCTCCAACAATGAAAAGCGCGCACATGCATCGTGTAAACGTCAACATCGGAAGTGAAAGGCACGATAAAACGTCAAAACCAAAAAATAAAAAATAAAAAATGCAGCCCCCCCCCCTCTCGTGGCAGCATCCTTGAACCCCCCGCACCTCTCCTCCTCCTCCCATCACCGCAGCATCAGCACCGCTGTCAGCACACACACACACACACACACACACACACACACACACACACACACACACACACACACACACACACACACACACACACGCAAAAAGGAGCATGGTTTTTTACCTTTATGTCTGCCTTTCGCCGTCATCGTCACACTGCTCCGTGTTTCATCCCAACAAGATGCCCATCTCTCTCTCTCTCTCTCTCTCTCTCTCTCTCTCTCTCTCTCTCTCTCTCTCTCTCTCTCTCTCTCTCTCTACGCTCGGTTGGTGACTCTGGTTTTTTTTTGTTTTTTTTATTCAGTAGCAGCCAACCACCGCTAGGAGTAGTGCGCGTACACGCCGCCCGCGCACGACAAGACCACCCCTCCCTCCTCCGGAAAATAGGGTATTGCCTCAAGTGAGGATTGTAAAAAGAATAGGGGGGGGGGGGGGACACATTAGGGGGAGTGGAGAGTGCAGCCCACTCACACGTTGCGAGGGTCACGTGGTCTTTTATTGCAGGAGTGACGTCACAACCTGCACACATGTTCGTCATTTCATCAATGGGGACAAGGCGTCGATAACACGCTTCACCAAAGCGTCCCAGCCGTGTCCTCGGCCGGGGGAAGCCTGCGCTGCTGCGGGGACTTTGGGGCTCTGTAGGCGGCATGCTCGGAACAGAGGTGGTGGTGGTGGTGGTGGTGGTACATGGGAGGTTATAATAAGACTAAAAGACACCTCCGCATGCAAGGATGTGCAGCTGGCTGCTTGGCAACACCCCGGAATTGCGAGAGAGAGAAGGAACTCCCACGCACGGTCACAATTACGCACGCGCAGTCAAGCTTTTACTGCCACCTTGTGGAGGCTGACAATTAAGAGCACAGTGCAGGGTCTTCCCCACAGAGCAACTGTATGGTCATGTGATCTGTAGACTTGTCTTTGGAATATCAAATACATGGTACCGCCCCGAATGCAGCTGGGATAGGCTCCAGCACAAAAAAAAAGCACCGCAGAAACATGGATGGATGGATGAATACAACGGTGTGTTGGAGAATGAAAATATCCAGTGCATTTAAAAACTAAATGGATTGACGCAAAATACATTATTTTATTCCATACGTTCAGAAAAAACACGTACATTGTATATATATATATATATATATATATATATATATATATATATATATATATATATATATATATATATATATATATATAATCAATGACTTGTTCCTTTAAGCCTGTAACTAATAAGTACAATCTTACCATAACATACCATACCAACTTTATTTATAAAGCCCTTTAAAAACAACCACAGTTGAAGAACAAAGGGCTGTACACCACAAAGAAATACAGGCAAAGGACAGACTAAAAAATAACATTTAAAACAGAAGTAAAATACACATTGAAAAAGCAAATACAAATTACCCTAAGAACAATTTCTTAGATAAAAAGCAGTTAAAAACAGTTTAAGAAGTTTAAAAAAAAAGTTAAAAACAGTTTAAAGTCTCATGCTGGGTTAAAAGCCAGTGAATACATTGGGTTTTAAGAAGGGTCTTAAAAGAAGCCAAAGAAGGGGCCTGTCTCACATTGAGAGGGAGATCGTTCCAGAATTTGGGACCCACAACAGAGAAGCCTCTGTCCCCTCTGAGCTTGCACTTTGATTTGAGTACCTCCAGGAGCAGCTGATCAGCTGACCTGAGGGACCGGGTGGGGGCATAGAGGTGGAGCAGATCAGAGAGGTAAGGTGGGGCAAGACTACGTAAGGATTTAAAAACGAGTAAGATCATTTTAAAATGGACTCTAAAAGACACAGGCAGCCAGTGGAGGGAGGCTAAAACAGGAGTAATGTGCTCTCTTTTTCTTTTGTTAGTTAAAAGCGGGCAGCTGCATTTTGGACCAGCTGCAGACATGAGAGGGAGGATTGACTAATTCCAAAATACAAACGTACAAAGAGTTGCAGTAATCCAGCCGAGATGTTATAAAGGCATGGATTACTGTCTCAAACTGTTGCCTAGAAAGAAGGTTTTTAACCTTGGCCAGCTGACGTAAATAAAAAAAAGCTGGCTTTCACCAATGTGCCAATCTGACGGTCCAATTTAAAATCAATGTCAATAAGAAAGCCCAGGTTGGTGATCATGGGCTTAACGTGCAAAGCCAAGGGGCCAAAGTCAACAGGGGGGAGCTCATAGGTACCACTAGGTGCATTACTTCTGTCTTCTTTTCATTGAAATTTACATATACAAGTACAAACATACATATACACATTCTGTACATATACAAGTACATATGCATACATACACTGATGCATATTAGCAAGTTTCATCAAACACATATTAACGTTGGTGCCCTATAGTAAACTGGGTAACACATGGCACACTGACAAAGCGTAACCTATTAGTACTATAACAATGTACAAGGTTAATATAGCTGGCTTCTCTTTTTTCCCCTCCATGTGTCTGCTTTATTTTGCATTTGAAGTTATCATTACATATATGTATTGTTGCATTTGAACAATTGTATTGTTGATAATAGAGGTAATTATTGTTATTATTCAATATCAATAGTGTTATTTCTATTGGTATTTGTATTGCTCCATTTGTAGTGTAATAATGTTTATTGTAATTTCTGTATTATTATTTATTTCACTAACTGCTTCTTTGCTCTCACTTTTACCATCATGTTTGTACATATCGTATTTGCTGATGTTGTTCTATTGTTGTTGTTGTTGTTGTTATTGGTATTGTTGTTGTTGTTGTTATCTCTCTGTCTTATCCTCCTCTTGTCCCCACAATTTCCCCCTCTGTCTTCCTTTTTTCTCTTTCTATTCCCTCCTGCTCCAGCCCAGCTGCACCAAATAATAATATAAATCCATTTATCAAAGTCAAATACAAATAAGTAGAGATGTCCGATAATGGCTTTTTTGCAGATATCCGATATTTCGATATTGTCCAACTCTTAATTACAGATTCCGATATCAATATACAGTCGTGGAATTAACACATTATTATGCCTAATTTTGCCCCGCTGGATGCATTAAACAATGTAACAAGGTTTTCCAAAATAAATCAACTCAAGTTATGGAAAAAAATGCCAACATGGCACTGCCATATTTATTATTGGAGTCACAAAGTGCATAATTTTTTTTAACATGCCTCAAAACAGCAGCTTGGAATTCTGGACATGCTCTCCCTGAGAGAGCATGAGGAGGTGGAGCTGGGGAGGCACAGCTACTCCTCACCCCAGTGGGTCTGCAACAGACGCCACCATGCACTCCCATGGGCCAGCCGACGCCACCATGCAGTCCGTTGGGCCAGCAGAGGACGCCACCATGCAGTCCGGTGGGCCGGCAGAGGACGCCACCATGCAGTCCGGTGGGCCAGCAGCAGACGCCACCATGCAGTCCGGTGGGCCAGCAGCTGACGCCACCATGCAGTCCTGTGGGCCAGCAGCAGACGCCACCATGCAGTCCAGTGGGCCAGCAGCAGACACCACCATGCAGTCCGGTGGGCCAGCAGCAGACGTCACCATGCAGTCCGGTGGGCCAGCAGCAGACGTCACCATCCTCTCCGGTGGGCCAGCAGAGGGCGCCACCATCCTCTCCGGTGGGCCAGCAGAGGGCGCCACCATCCTCTCCGGTGGGCCAGCAAAGAGCGCCACCATACTCTCCGGTGGGCCAGCAGAGGGCGCCACCATCGTCTCCGGTGGGCCAGCAGAGGGCGCCAACATCCTCTCCGGTGGGCCAGCAGAGGGCGCCACCATCCTCTCCAGTGGGCCAGCAGAGGGCGCCACCATCCTCTCCGGTGGGCCAGCAGAAGGCGCCACCATCCTCTCCGGTGGGCCAGCAGAGGGCGCCACCATCCTCTCCGGTGGGCCAGCAGAGGGCGCCACCATCCTCTCCGGTGGGCCAGCAAAGAGCGCCACCATACTCTCCGGTGGGCCAGCAGAGGGCGCCACCATCCGCTCCGGTGGGCCAGCAGAGGGCGCCACCATCCTCTCCGGTGGGCCAGCAGAGGGCGCCACCATCCTCTCTGGTGGGCCAGCAGAGGGCGCCACCATCCTCTCCGGTGGGCCAGCAGAAGGCGCCACCATCCTCTCCGGTGGGCCAGCAGAGGGCGCCACCATCCTCTCCGGTGGGCAAGCAAAGGGCGCCACCATACTCTCCGGTGGGCCAGCAGAGGGCGCCACCATCCTCTCCGGTGGGCCAGCAGAGGGCGCCACCATCCTCTCGAGTGGGCCAGCAGAGGGCGCCACCATCCTCTCCGGTGGCCCAGCAGAGGGCTCCACCATCCTCTCTGGTGGGTCCTCCCACGCCGGCGGACGAGCCGCCTAGCCAATTGTGATGGCGTTCAACTCGCCGTCGCCACCTGACTCTTCCCCGCTGGTTGCGGGGACACATTGCCTGGCCGGCCCACCGCCTTGTCCTCCCTCCAACCTCCCGTGACTTTGGACTGTTTTTTTTTTTTTTGGGGGGGGGGGGGGGGGTTCTAGAACGTCTGGTATCCGTTATGGGAAGGGGGGCTACTGTCAGGCTTGTGCCTGACAGTTTGATTATGTTTTAGTTTTTCCTCTGTTTGTCTTTATTTCCTGTCAGCGCTTTTATTTTGGTTGTTTCCTGCTTGTCTCCCTGAGCGCTGTGTTCCCTCAGCTGCGGCTGATTAGCACCTGGCCACACCTGGTGTCAATCAGCCAGATGCTATTTAAACCTGCCTTGCCAGCCAGTCTGTGCTGGAGTATTGTCATTGTAATACTTGTCGATGTGATTGTCATCACTATCTGTCGTGCTAATACTTGTCGTTGTCATTGTAGCTGTAGCTACTACCTCTGTATGCGGAATCCGGATAGCAACATGAAGCACTTCGTAGAACAATTCAACAAACCCCTCAAAATGATCGCTGTCACAGTAACGTGGGTTGATGATAATATAATAATATTCATCAGTTGTAAATATAGATCACCTAAGTCAAGTATTGAAACATTTGAAGACTGGATCAAGACAAATTTTATGGACATCGGTCAAAGAGTAATTTTCTTATGTGGTGACTTTACTATTGACCTATTGAACCCTAATAAGCAAAAGTCTGTTGATGACTTTATTGATAGAATGTATAGCATCAGTTTAAATCCTAAAATGACAAAACCAAGCAGAATCACAGGACACTGTGCCACGCTTATTGATAGTATTTTTTACTAGGGGTGTGGGAAACAATCGATTCGAATTCGAATCGCGATTCTCACGTTGTGCGATTCAGAATCGATTCTCATTTTTTAAAAATCGGCTTATTTTTAATTTTTTTTTTAATTGATCAATCCTACAAAACAATACACAGCAATACCATAACAATCCAATCCAATTGCAAAACCAAACCCGAACCAGCAACACTCAGAACTGCAATAAACAGCAATTGAGAGACACAAACACGACACAGAACAAACCAAAAGTAGTGAAACAAAAATGAATATTATCAACAACTGTATCAATATTAGTTACAATTTCAACATAGCAGTGATTAAAAATCCCTCATTGACATTATCATTAGACATTTATAAAAAAAATAAAAAAGAATAGTGTCACAGTGGCTTACACTTGCATCGCATCTCATAAGCTTGACAACACACTGTGTCCAATATTTTCACAAAGATAAAATAAGTCATATTTTTGGTTCATTTAATAGTTAAAACAAATTTACATTATTGCAATCAGTTGATAAAACATTGTCCTTTACAATTATAAAAGCGTTTTACAAAAATCTACTACTCTGCTTGCATGTCAGCAGACTGGGGTAGATCCTGCTGAAATCCTATGTATTGAATGAATAGAGAATCCTTTTTAATCTAGGCAAAAATCTTAGCCACACAATTATCAAATGTAATAGGAAAATTAATTCATACTGACCATGGAAGGTCGACAATCTTCAGACAATACAAGGAAATTGTTTAATGTTACTTACTATGCTAGAAGTCTTCCTTATCCCACAGCAGTATGTACTGTTGATGCATGAGAAGGCATTCGACCGCATAAACTGGTCATTTATGTTTTGCACATTATGTAAATTTGGATTTGGAGATAATTTTATAGAATGGATTAAGATGCCTTTTAAAAGGCCCATGGCATCAGTCAAAACCAATAATCATATTTCAGAACCTTTTTCGTTAAAAAGAGGAGTAAAACAGTCCTGCATCTGGATTATTAATTAATTTGGTTATTGAACCCTTAGCTGCAAAAATAAGAAGTGAAAATAATATTCATGGTATAAAAATTGGCTCTCAGTATAATAAGCTATCGATGTATTGTGACAACATAATTCTCCACCTGTCACATGTTAACTCCTCTCTTCACTATATCAATAATGTCATCACTGAATATGGCTGTTTATCATGGTATAAAGTCAATTGGGACAAATGTGACATATTACCACTTAATAAACACTGTAAGAAATCACAAGTTCAGAACTCCAAAATTAAATGTAAAGAGGCAGAAATCATATATCTAGGATTACACATTACACCAAACCTTTATACAAGCAGAGATCTAAATCTTAAACATTTAAAAAACTAAGATAGAATCCAAAATGGAACGCTGGTCACGTCTCCAAATATCACTTTGGGGTCGGGTGAACTCAGTAAAAATTAGTATACTGCCAGCAGTTAATTATATACTGAAAATGATGCCTTTCCTCATTAATAAAAGTTGGTTTAAGAAAATACATACAATGATATCACATTTTATATGGTGTGGAAAGAAGGCCAGATGCTCATACTTAAGATTGTCTTGTACACAAGATAAAGGAGGACTACAATTACCAAACTTCTTACATTATTATATCTCCTTCGGTTGTAAACAAGCAAGCCACTTATTTAATTCTTCTGCAGATAAGGACTGGATCAACATAGAAAAAAATATGGTAATGAATTTGGACATTGATGTGGGGAGTTTATATTATATAAAAAAATACCTAATGAGTTGAGGCAGAACCCAATAGAAGCCATCTTTAACATTCTAAAACGGTGTCAGAAAATACTAGGAATCAAGTCAATGACATCTGTAAATCAACCGCTTTGGTACAATCCTAATATCATAATTAATAAAAATGTGGTTAAATGGACAACATGGAAATACAGAGGTATAACTAAACCTCATCATATTATTAATCAAAACTATTTTAAATCGTTCAATGATTTAGTTGATCAATATGATGTACCCAGAAATATATTTTTTAATTGTATCTCTTTAAAACACGCTGTAAATAAATGCATATCCTCTGAAAGTATGTCTTTAAATAGCCATGAACTGGAAGATGCACTTTTTAATCATCCATCCATCCATCCATCTTCTTCCGCTTATCCGAGGTCGGGTCGCGGGGGCAGCAGCCTAAGCAGAGAAGCCCAGACTTTCCTCTCCCCAGCCACTTCGTCCAGCTCCTCCCGGGGGATCCCGAGGCGTTCCCAGGCCAGCCGGGAGACATAGTCTTCCCAACGTGTCCTGGGTCTTACCCGTGGCCTCCTACCGGTTGGACGTGCCCTAAACACCTCCCGAGTGAGGCGTTCGGGTGGCATCCTGACCAGATGCCCGAACCACCTCATCTGGCTCCTCTCGATGTGGAGGAGCAGTGGCTTTACTTTGAGCTCCCCCCGGATGGCAGAGCTTCTCACCCTATCTCTAAGGGAGAGCCCCGCCACCCGGCGGAGGAAACTCATTTCGGCCACCTGTACCCGTGATCTTGTCCTTTCGGTCATAACCCAAAGCTCATGACCATAGGTGAGGATGGGAACGTAGATCGACCGGTAAATTGAGAGCTTTGCCTTCCAGCTTAGCTCCTTCTTCACTACAACGGATCGATACAGCGTCCGCATTACTGAAGATGCCGCACCGATCCGCCTGTCGATCTCACAATCCACTTTTCCCTTACTCGTGAATAAGACTCCTAGTTACTTGAACTCCTTCACTTGGGGCAGGGTCTCCTCCCCAACCCGGAGATGGCACTCCACCTTTTTTCGGGCGAGAACCATGGACTCGGACTTGGAGGTGCTGGTTCTCATCCCAGTCGCTTCACACTTGGCTGCGAACCGATCCAGTGAGAGCTGAAGATCCTGGCCAGATGAAGCCATCAGGACCACATCATCTGCAAAAAGCAGAGCCCTAATCCTGCAGCCACCAAACCGGATGCCCTCCACGCCTTGACTGCGCGTAGAAATTCTGTCCATAAAAGTTATGAACAGAATCGGTGACAAAGGGCAGCCTTGGCGGAGTCCAACCCTCACTGGAAACGTGTCCGACTTACTGCCGGCAATGCGGACCAAGCTCTGACACTGATCGTACAGGGAGCGGACAGCCACAATCAGACAGTCCGATACCCCATACTCTCTGAGCACTCCCCACAGGACCTCCCGAGGGACACGGTCGAATGCCTTCTCCAAGTCCACAAAGCACATGTAGACTGGTTGGGCAAACTCCCATGCACCCTCAAGGACCCTGCCGAGAGTATAGAGCTGGTCCACAGTTCCACGACCAGGACGAAAACCACACTGTTCCTCCTGAATCCGAGGTTCGACTATCCGGCGTAGCCTCCTCTCCAGTACACCTGAATAGACCTTACCGGGAAGGCTGAGGAGTGTGATCCCACGATAGTTGGAACACATGGAACTTTTTAATCAAGATACATTTAAGAAATTAATTAAACTATTTTATGGATGATAAATGAACACCACACTAGAAATGCAAATGATGCATGTGTTCGGAAATAGATGATGGACTTAAACATTTTAGATGAAAGAGACATATCATGGAATGATATTTGGAAAAATGCCAATAAGCCCGTTTGAAGCATTGAAGATAAACTGAATCAATTTAAGATATTGAATAGATTGCATTAAACATCTTCTCAGCTGTTTAAAATTGGTGTCGTAGATAGCAAGTTATGTATGAAGTGTCGGGCAGCCGAGGCAACTCTTGTTCATTTATTGTGGGAATGTCAGAGAATAAAAGAGTTATGGTTGAAAACAACAAAAAAAGCAATCAGTCCTTAATATAAACATCCCAATGACACTGCAAACTTGTATTCTTGGGGATCTCCATCAATTTAGTAACGTGTCATCAAAGTGTAAAAATGCATTTCTTTCAATATGCATAATATCAAAAAGGGTAATATTAAAAAAATGGATAGATGTTGATAGTCCAACTCATACTGACTGGTACACACAAGCTATGGAGATGATATCGGTAGAAAAAACTGCATTTAGTTTAGATAATAATGAGTCATATATTGGAATATGGGATCCATTATTTAAGTTTGTTTTAACTATTAAATGAACCAAAATATGACTTATTATATCATTGTGGAAAATATTGGACACAGTGTGAAGTCAAGTTTATGAGATGCGATGCAAGTGTAAGCCACTGTGACACTATTGTTAATTTTTTTTATTTTATTAATGTTTGTAATGATAATATCAATGAGGGATTTTTAATCACTGCTATGTTGAAATTGTTACTAATATTGATACTGTTGTTGATAATATTCATTTTTGTCTCACTACTTTTAGATTGTTCCGTGTCACGTTTGTGTGTCCTCAATTGCTCTGTTTATTGCTATTCTGAATGTTGCTGGGTCAGGTTTGGTTTTGAAATTGTATTGCATTATTATGGTATTGTTGTGTATTGTTTTAATTTTTAAAAAAATAAAATAAATTAAAAAAACGTTTTTGAATTGAGAATCGTGTTGAATTGAAAAAAAATCGATTTTGAATCGAATCGTGACCCCAAGAATCGATTTTGAATCGAATCGTGGGACACCCAGAGATTCACAGCCCTAATTTTTACCAATTATTTTTATAATAATATTACAAATGGTGTACTTATAACAGACATTGGGGATCATCTGCCCAGCTCTATACTCTCGGCCGGGTCCTTGAGAGTGCATGGGAGTTTGCCCGACCAGTCTACATGTGCTTTGAGGACTTGGAGAAGGCATTTGGCTGTGTCCCTCGGGAAGTCCTGTTGAGAGTGCTCAGAGAGTATGGGGTATCAGACCGTCTGATTGTGGCGGTCCCTTCACTGTATGATTGGTGTCAGAGCTTAGTCCGCACTGCCGGCAGTAAGTCGGACCTGTTTCGAGTGAGGGTTGGACTCCACCAGGGCTGCACTTTATCACCAATTCTGTTCATAACTTTTATGGACAGAATTTCTATGCGCAGTCAGGGCGTTGAGGGGATCCGGTTTGGTGGCTGCAAGATTATATCTTCATATGGCCACGATCTTCAGCTTTCACTGGATCGGTTCGCAGCCGAGTGTGAAGAGAATGGGATGAGAATCAGCACCTCCATGTAAGAGTCCATGGTTCTCTTACGGAAAAGGGTGCCATCTCCGGGTTGGGGAGGAGATCTTGCCCCAAGTGAAGGAGTTCTAATACCTGTGTGAGGGAAGAGTGGATCGTGAGATCGACAGCTGCAAAATTTTACGTTGACGGTGACAAAATAAAAACATGTGCTTTTGTAAGTTTAAGTGCTGGTGTATGTTTGGAACTATATTTAGACATAATATTTTGGTTTATTTAATCAGGAAAACTAATGTCAGAAGGACCAGAATGCATGCTTCCTGGGCACAACCGCACACGTCCTTGGTAGCAAACATGGCGCCTGTTGTTTAGTTGTCCCTACTCTCTTTATACACGGTTCTTGTTTTCACAGAGTCTGTGTTTTGTTTGAGAAGGTGTCTTGACATGTTTGATGAAAAGAATAAAGAAAAATAATTATAAAGACTTCCTGCCTACTGTCTGCCTTCTGCCTGTCTTTCCATTGTGTTGAGCTTTTACCCCATCTTACTAAAGCAGTTACAGTAACAATCCACATTTTATGTTATCAATGCAGTAAACTGCATCCAAACACGGAAAATAAGCTCCTTTCTGCAAGCAGCAAAGCACGCCAGCCCGCATTCGCTCCAGTGACCTCGTCTCACAGTGTTCAAAGATAAAATAGTCTTTTCTTGTCAAGAGAACGACTTGTCATGGCTTTGGACATCAAATATACCCTTTTCTTTGTGCATTTCAATTGAAGCTTACTTATATAGCTTTGATTTACAAATGTGTCACCCTGGTGCAATGGATGCCGAATGGATACGGTTAATAACATGAGAGCCCAGTTCATGGTGAGGCCAGCAGGGGATCTTCTTGTATGTAGACAAGTCAGCAGCGCAGAGACATTCCCAATTGATGTAAGGAGGAGTGGTCCATCCCGGGTCCTGACTTGGAACAGCTAGCACTTCCTCCGTGGAAACTGATCCACGGCCACCTAAAAACTCTCCACATAGGAGAAGGGGGCAGCAGAGCAGAAAAAAATACGGCAGATCAACTGGCCTAAAAAGGGGTCTATTTAAATGTGTCTAAATTAATTTTAAGTTTTAAGATGGGACTTAAATGCTTCTACTGAGGTAGCATCTCTAACTATTACCGGTAGGGCATTCCAGAGTACTGGAGCCGAAAGAGAAAACGCTTCATAGCCTGCAGACTTTTTTTGGGCTGTGGGAATCACTAATAAGCCGGAGTTCTTAGAACGCAGATTTCTGTCCAGGACATATGGTACAATACAAGCAGCAAGATAAGATTGAGCTGGACCGTTTAGTATTTTATACGTAAGTAGTAAAACCTTAAAGTTGCATCTTAAGTGCACAGGAAGCCAGTGCAGGTGAGCCAGTATAGGCGTAATATGATCAAACTTTCTTGTTCTTGTCAAAAGTCTAGCAGCCGTGTTTTGTACCAACTGTAATCTTTTAATGCTCGACATAGGGAGACCCGTAAATAATACGTTACAGTAATCGAGACGAGACGTAACAAACGCATGAATGATAATCTCAGTGTCCATGGTGGACAAAATACGACACATTTTAGTGATATTACGGAGATGAAAGAAGGCTATTTTAGTAACACTCTTAATGTGTGACTCAAACGACAGAGTTGGGTAGAAGATTCTTTACCGAGTCACTTTACATAATTATTTTGTTGTCAAATGCTAAACTAGTATTATTAAATAAGTGCCAGTGTTTAGCAGGACCGATAATCAACATTTCTGTTTTCTTAGCGTTAAGATGCAAAAAGTTAGCGGACAACCATTGTTTAATTTCATTAAGACACGCCTCCAGATGACTAAAATCCAGTGTATTGGTCAGCTTAAGGGTCATGTAGATTTGGGGTTTTCAAATGGTACTTCAACACGTAAACAGTACTATGTATACTTTATTATCATACATGTAACTCTTAATGGGTATAAAGGGTACTTCAACTCATAAACAGTACAATATGTTCTTCATTATCAAATATGTAATTCTCTTAAATAAATAGATCCTAACACTTGATTATTAGTTATTATGTGTGTGAACAAAGAGCAGTTATAATGTAGCTTCTAAACAAGAAAGATGTTTTAGCACATCAACATTGGATCAATAACAGTCTTTTACAATCTCATTTATACCATAGAAAAATGGCTAAGTCTGTAATTTACCGGACTAGGTAAAGGTTTAAATAATTTCAAATTAAGCATATCCTTATGATAACCACAAATAAGTGTATGTCTTACATTTACAGTAGTAATCAGTTGTGGACAGACAAAGCCCAAAGTGGTATGCGCTCTCGCGAGGCGGCGGGAATACATTTTTGGCGCAATACCAATAGCAGCAAATAATAGATTTGATTTACAGTTGTGAAGATGTCACGATCGATGACTCGCCGGCTGATGACATCATAGGAATAAAAATAAAATGTGTTCTCTTCAATTTGTCCCAGGTGTACACATATATCATGTAGAATGTGGAACATGTGAAAGCCAGACATTTTGGTTTTGGCGGTGACTTCTTGATCTCGCAAGGAAAACCACCTGATTGGCTTTCAATGTCAACATTAAAGCGCTGTGATTAGATATATTCCGAACTTGACCCACCCATCAACAAGACTAAATTAAATATGATTGGATTATGTGTCTGTCAACATTTCCGTCTCGTATTTATACTTAAAGGCCTACTGAAACCCACTACTACCGACCACGCAGTCTGATAGTTTATATATCAATGATGAAATCTTAACATTATAACACATGCCAATACGGCCGGGTTAACTTATAAAGTGACATTTTAAATTTGCCGCTAAACTTCCGGTTCGAAACGCCTCTGAGGATGACGTATGCGCGTGACGTCGCGCGGCGAACACGGGTATGCCTTCCACATTGAAGCCAATACGAAAAAGCTCTGTTTTCATTTCATAATTCCACAGTATTCTGGACATCTGTGTTCGTGAATCTGTTTCAATCATGTTCATTGCATTATGGAGAAGGAAGCTGAGCAAGCAAAGAAGAAAGTTGTCGGTGCGAAATGGACGTATTTTTCGAACGTAGTCAGCCACAACAGTACACAGCCGGCGCTTCTTTGTTTACATTCCCGAAAGATGCAGTCAAGATGGAATAACTCGGATAACAGAGACTCTAACCAGGAGGACTTTTGACTTCGATACACAGACGCCTGTAGAGAACTGGGACAACACAGACTCTTACCAGGATTACTTTGATTTGGATGACAAAGACGCAGACGTGCTACTGTGAGTATGCAGCTTTGGCTTCTAAACATTTGATCGCTTGACCGTATGTGCGCAACTTTTTTTTGCGTATGTACGTAACTTTTTTAAAATATATAAGCTTTATGAACCTTGGGTTAGGTGAACGGTCTTTTGGGCTGAGTGATTGTGTGTGTTGATCAGGTGTTTGAATTGTATTGGCGTGTTCTATGGAGCTAGGAGCTAGCATAGGAGCTAGGAGCTAGCATAACAAACACGCAGGTGTTTTTATGCAGGATTAATTTGTGGCATATTAAATATAAGCCTGGTTGTGTTGTGGCTAATAGAGTATATATATGTATTGTGTTTATTTACTGTTGTAGTCATTCCCAGCTGAATATCAGGTACCGTGAGTATGCAGCCTTGGCTGCTAAACATTTGAGATCTTGACCGTATGTGCGCGTCACGTACGTAACTTTTTTAAAATATATAAGCTTTATGAACCTTGGGTTAGGTGAACGGTCTTTTGGGCTGAGTGATTGTGTGTGTTGATCAGGTGTTTGAATTGTATTGGCGTGTTCTATGGAGCTAGGAGCTAGCAGAGGAGCTAGGAGCTAGCGTAACAAACACGCAGGTGTTTTTATGCAGGATTAATTTGTGGCATATTAAATATAAGCCTGGTTGTGTTGTGGCTAATAGAGTATATATATGTCTTGTGTTTATTTACTGTTGTAGTCATTCCCAGCTGAATATCAGGTACCGTGAGTATGCAGCCTTGGCTGCTAAACATTTGAGAGCTTGACCGTATGTGCGCGTCACGTACGTAACTTTTTAAAAATATATAAGCTTTATGAACCTTGGGTTAGGTGAACGGTCTTTTGGGCTGAGTGATTGTGTGTGTTGATCAGGTGTTTGAATTGTATTGGCGTGTTCTATGGAGCTAGGAGCTAGCAGAGGAGCTAGGAGCTAGCGTAACAAACACGCAGGTGTTTTTATGCAGGATTAATTTGTGGCATATTAAATATAAGCCTGGTTGTGTTGTGGCTAATAGAGTATATATATGTCTTGTGTTTATTTACTGTTGTAGTCATTCCCAGCTGAATATCAGGTCACCCCCGGCTCTCACAGCATCTTCCCTATCTGAATAGCTTCAACTCCCCACTAGTCCTTCACTTGCACTTTACTCATCCACAAATCTTTCATCCTCGCTCAAATTAATGGGGAAATTGTCGCTTTCTCGGTCCGAATCTCTCTCACTTCATGCGGCCATCATTGTAAACAATAGGGAACTTTGCGTATATGTTCAACTGACTACGTCACGCTACTTCCGGTAGGGGCAAGCCTTTTTTTTATCAGATACCAAAAGTTGCAATCTTTATCGTCGTTGTTCTATACTAAATCCTTTCAGCAAAAATATGGCAATATCGCGAAATGATCAAGTATGACACATAGAATAGATCTGCTATCCCCGTTTAAATAAAAAAAATTCATTTCAGTAGGCCTTTAAACTAACATGACAGTTAATTGTGTATGTGTATGGTTTCTTCTCTTCTTCTATTTTTCTGCATGAAAAGTTCTATATAAAGAAAGTTTGATTTGATTTGATGATGATTTGAAAGCCTAATTGGACTCTAGACCACCACCCAAAACCCGGAAGTGCCTCTAGGTTACGTGATTGCAACCCAGCAATAGAAAATCTACAAGCTGTACACGGACTACTTTCATGTATAACCATGTGTCATTTCTGTGACATTGTCTTAAGAATACACTGTTTACACTGTTATAACAACGGTTGTTGAAATGTGTGCTATTGTGCCGATGGTAGACAAAATAATAAAAGTAATAAAATGATGAAATAACTATTATACAACTGTATCTATCATCTTGCATGGATCCACATAATGTAATTACTTATGTGTAATTCATGAGGGAAAATACATAATGTGATATTCTTGATGAGTTCTGACATGACTTTGGATAAACAGAAATAGGCTATCTTTTAACCATTGGCCTATGCATTGAGTAAATATATTTAGACATGTTTGTGGCTCCTTAACTAGACAAACAGGCTTACTGTATGTATTAGATATGTGTAGTGGTACCTCAACTTTAGAGTGAGTTGAGATATGAGCTGCCTCTGAGCTAAATGTAATACTTCAAGTTGCATGCAAATATTTGCGTTACAAGCATCGCCGCCATTAGCTGTCGTAGCGAATGTCACAGTAAACCTCGTAAAATCTGTCCGAAACATGTGGTTTAATTCGCTAACATTAGCTTATAGATAGACATAACTTTGTTTTCAAACCACTGAAACAGAGAAAGTGAGTATGAAGGACAGTGCTGACAAGAAGAAGCAGATGATAACCATTGAATTAAAACAAGAAATCATCCAAAATGGGCAGAATGATTCTAACGCCAGCCAAGAAAGGTATAATATCTAAACGAGGAACATTAATCCATTAAGATATGAAAAAACTGCTGATGGTGTGTTAGACGGAGAAGCAGCTGAAAGGAGATAGATGACATCCACTTTCCAATGGAATGCTGTACATTATTATTACATTACTCTATAAAACTAATGTAGTTATTTGTGGTACATTATATTGTATTGTTTTAATACACTATTTCTTATCTATAAGTTATTTGTTTTTAAAGGTATGTTACATGTTAAAATGGTGTTGTTTTTGGGGGGAGGCCTAACACCAATTTTGATTTAATTTATTTCAGAGGGAGACATTGATTTGAGATACAAGTGTTTTGAGTTACGAGCTCCTTCACAAACCCAATTAAGATTGCACATGGGGGTACTACTGTACTTGTGTTATGTACAATATATAATGTTATGCATGTTATGTGCTTCATTAATCCTGTAGTAGAACTTAGGGATGAACTACTTTGACTATGTTATATACACAGGGTATCAGTCAAAATTATAATAAACGAGAACTCACTAAATCGTATGAAAGGTCAACCTTTACAATTGCGCAATTTGATAAACGATGTTAGACCCTCAAAGGCTACCGTTGTCAGGCCCTAGGACTGGTGGTCATGCAGGCTAATACTCGCTAGCACAAGACATCAACCCTCGCTTTGAGCAATCCCAAAAATGGTTTATCTACGTCCGCAGACGTGCCCACTTTCATGTCACTTCCTATGTACTATTCCATGAATGTCAAAATAAACCTATAGACACTATTTTCTGTATTTTTTTACCTTATACAGTGTTCGCAGCGGAAGACATTTTGGCTCTTTCGGACATCTGGAGCTGTCTATCCGCAATTTACACTGCTGCTCGTAGGAGTAGGAGGAATGATGTCGTTTGAGAGCAGTCCCATACGGTTTCCGGTGTCAGACATTGGCCTTCAAAATAAAATATATTAATATAAACTTGCATTAAACTTTGCACAGATAACAAAAGGCGGAGAACCAACGTTTTTTTCCCAGTATATGTGTTTATTGTAGATTTTGTTTGTGATAAAGTAATTTTGTAAATGTTTGCACAGATAACAAAAGGCGGAGAACCAACGTTTTTTTCCCAGTATATGTGTTTATTGTAGATTTTGTTTGTGATAAAGTAATTTTGTAAATGTTTTTACTGTAATTGGACTGTTAAACAACTAATTTTGTTGTATACTTAAGCCACTACGGGGAAATTATTGATAATGTTCCGTTATTAAATGCTATAAAATCCATCATTACACATTTTGTTTACATGTATCCGAATAATAATTTATATTGTTAACTTCAACTTCATGTTTCGTGCATACACTGAGCTCTGATTTTGAAGGGGCACCGTCGGATGTGCTGTCACTGTTGCTGTTGTGCGAGCACAGGCCCGCTGTGATTTGGTAGCCGCTGCAGTAGGAGGAAGGACCGCGGTTCTACCCCCCTTCTATCTTCTTGTTTCGACTCTAAATTCCATAGGTGGCTCCTTGTAGTAGCGATCAGTCATTTGTGTGTACTCTAGTCGTGTTCTATGATAATCACGTCGCTGTATTATCAACCAACTTATATCACTCGCCGTTTTAATCGCACGTTTCCACTGACAGCAGCGCTAGCACAACAATGGCTCTGAAAAGAATCCACAAGGTAAGGAAGTGAGCGGGGAGGCCCTTGGATTTCCTAGTTTTGTGGGGTGATTTTGCGTCAGTCGATCGCTGTCGGACTTTATCGCAGCGAGAATAACACAATGGTGCTGGCGAAAAAGAAGCAGGCCGAGGACTGTACATGCTAGCTAATGTGTGAGGACACCCAGCCACGACACCTGAAGCAATGCGCCGCTTTTCTGTGCCTCAACTCGGGCCACCTCGGTCGACACAAAAGTGGCCCGTTTTTAACCCTGACTGGATACCTTTTTATTATCCTTTAACATGTCCAGTCGTCATATACTAGAATGTTTCAAGTCGTCATGGTTTCTGCATTAAGCGTGTTTAGTTTTTGTTTCGTTACAATATGTCCCGGGGAAGCTATAGTAAGGGCTTCTGGTGGTAAAGCTAAGCTAGTACATTACCGCTAAGGTTAAACTCGTAATGCTTCGCTTTGTCGCCATTCTTGACGTTTGGGTGAAAAAAAATGGTCTCAAATTGTGTTTTTAGCTACATTAATTTTCTATCGTCGTTACCGTTCGTTAATCTACTCTTTGCAACATTTGACAGTTGTTCACTTAGCGGCTATGCTAAATCTAGCTGAAATATAACGACTATTATGCTTCCTTTTATTAATGTCTAAATCTGTTTTAGATTTTTTACTAGTGACAACAACTCTTGTAAAAAAATATCCGAACAACATTTAACACAATTATCAATGGATGCATTTCGTGTGTTACTATTATGACATCCCAGACGTAAGGACGGATGTAAAGCTAACCTAACTAGTTCATGCTTGTGCTGCTTTAATACTGTGGTCTGACAGTTGGTCGTATATTACGCTAGTGTTGTTTTGCAAAAGTTTCAAATGTGTTTGTGTTATGCGCAAATATCATCGACACAATAGCAACGCAGCGTGAAAAGCCATTAAAATGTTAGCAGGCCCCACGCGTCGTTCGCCTGATGTGTTTGGTGACAGCAGCCCCAAGAAGAACACATCATGCCTAATCTTATGCAAGCGTTTTGTTTATCTGCTGTTTGATCGCCTACCAGAACATGTTCTTTTACGTTCTGACCTGGTTTGTAATTCTCTCCCTTCGTATGTTGCTGAGCCAGCGAACAATGACGCTAACGTTTGCAGAGCTGCACCAGCTATTGCCAAGTTGCCAACTAACAGTATTTGACTTGACATCAGCCTTGGTTGTAATAATGCCAATACTTTAGGCCAGTGGTGTTAAACTGGTCTTCATTAACTGCCACAGTTTTGGCTGCTTGTAACAGTGAATAATATATAAAGATATACAATTATTTATTATTTATATATTGTGTACCATGAATTGATTTACGTGGACCCCGACTTAAACAGGTTGGAAAACTTATTCGGGTGTTACCATTTAGTGGTCAATTGTACGGAATATGTACTGTGCTTTGCAATCTACTAATAAAAGTTTCAATCAATCAATCAATCAATGTACACTGAAAAAAAAAAATTCTGTAGATTTTACAGTAAATAAACCGACAACTCAGTTTGCAAAATTTTACCGTAAAATTTCCGATGTTTTTTTCCATCCATCCATCCATCCATCTATTTTCTACAGCTTGTCTCTCTCGGGGTGGCTAGAGCCTATCCCAGCTGCATTCGGGAGAAAGGCAGTGTACACACTGCACAAGTCGCCACGGCATCGCCGGGCCAACATAGATAGACAACATTCACGCTTGCACACTAGGGCCAATTTTGTTTTGCCAATTTAGCTATTCCCAGGTGCATTTCTTACATCATTAAAATGAAAATGGGAAAACAGTACCAATGTTTTTATTTTAAAATCTACGGTTGTTGGTTTTACAGGTTTGATTCCTGAGTGCGGCCACCGCTGCTGCTCACTGCTCCCCTCACCTCCCAGGGGGTGGAACAAGGGGATGGGTCAAATGCAGAGAGTAATTTCACCACACCCAGTGTGTGTGTGACTATCAGTGGTACTTTAACTTTACGGTATAATACTGTGAATAGAAAAACGGTACCACAGTTTTTAAGAAAAAAAATTTCACAGTTAAATTCTGGGGACGGAGCTATCAGTTTTTTTTTACTTAAAAAAATATTTTTACAGTGTACAATTTCATGGATAACTTGCTTCAAAATCAACCAAAAAATGTTAACCAAATATGTGTTTTGGAATGTGTGATAATTATAATATGAACATAATTATAATATGTTCATTGCAATATTAGATCAAGTTTAAAATATATAAAATTGCAGATTTACCACACTATAGAGTGCACAGGTATATAAGAAGCACCAACTAAAGTTAGAAGAAAATACACATTTTTCATATATTAGCCACACCAGACTATAAGCCTCAGCTATATACATTGTAAAATCAAGTTATTTACATAGAAATAGTTTGTAAATGTTTATTTACATACTTTAATTGTTTGCCAACGCTATTTGTCACACGGAAGTAAAATGGCTGATCAAACATATCAGAAGTCATCTTCATGGCTCCACTCAGCTAAACAGACTCCATAAGTCCAGTTGACGTTTTGGTGAATGCAGGAAACTGAAACAATACAAAAATAATGCCATTGTAAGTTAATAATACTAACAGACACTCGTAAACGTATTAGCTAATGCTAACGACCCGGCTGTATCTTCATTACATTACGGTAGCACATACAAATATAAATGAAAACACTCCTACAGACATCATAAATGGGACGGTTTATTAAGTAAGAAATGTTTTAGTTATACTGGAATACTTGGAAACATTGCTTGGAGTGACACAGAATCCATACGAGTAGTAACGCTACAGATGGCTCGAAGACAGAACAGGACTTATACTTCTGTTGAAAGGGCATAAATAGAAGGACACTGCAGCACCTGCAGTGAGCGAAATCGTACAAAACATGGCGCCATAAAACAAGCAATATAAACTGAAGCACATGGCATCTGGAACATTTTGTGTGTGAAAATATTGCGCTAAAAAAATCGCAGTCTCAATTCAGATTTTTTTCAGAATTGTGCAACCCCATTATGCATCAAATCCATGATCAGATTGACAGTGTTTTGCTGTTATTTGTTATTCGTTATTAATATTGTTGTTGTTGTTTTAGGAATTAAATGACTTTGCACGGGATCCTCCAGCCCAGTGTTCTGCTGGACCAGTGGGAGATGACAGTAAGTTCAGCACCAGTAGCATGGTTTCACGTACATTTATTTCGGCCTGCCACAAATCTGGATTGTCACATGTGCCGCTACTTGCTCTTCCTTGCTTATAAACAAATTGTAATGGGTCTGTCGGTGAATGTAGCTTTTTGTTACAAGTCTTTACTGTAGATGGCGGTAACTCTGCTGCAAAACACACCTTATCTGACAGAATAAGAAGACACTGCAGGAGGGATCAATGTTGCCACTGTAGTGATTTTGTTGCTATATTTAGAAAGCAATCAGACTCCTCCACTGTAGATATCCCTTTTCAAAAAAAGCAACTAGTGACAAATCTCGTGAGGAGACTTGGAGACTCTGACATTAAACACGTATTGCTCTTCTCAACGAGTGCTGCTGTGGCCCCTGCCCCATTTAAACGTACTCACAGATGGCTCAGTCCTTTTTGTATCATAAAATACAAAAATAAACTGAATAAACTTCCTCCTGTATTCATTCATAAACATTGGTGTTTAGCGTTGTTATTATTTTCACACATTATACCTCTCCTCAACATCCATTAAAAATAAATGCACATATGTCATTGCCAGTTATGCAGTTAAGGTGAGAATGTCCTGTGCGCGAACCATTTGGAGAAGAAAAGACACACACACACACACATGTTTCGAACACTTGATTTCCTGGTAGCAAGGCCATCGTGCAGCCCTGCTTGTTTTTTGGAATGTTGCCTGTCGTTCACAATTATTATCAGAGACAAGATCACACGTCTTTTAAAAAAATAAATAGAATTAAAGATGATAAAAAACGTTTGGAAGATAGTGCTAACGAAAGTCACCGTTGTAGCCTTCAAAGCCCTGTAAAACAACTTCAAAACCCTCCATCAACGTTTTATATACACACTGCAAGTATATACAATGTAGTGATGGTCACGTTCATAAAAAAGTGTAATATGTACAATATTAACCGTATTCTCGTCATTTTAATCATTGCTGGAACTGACTTATTCCACACATTGATTTCCATTTCAATAGCAGCGCATGTCCGACTTCCGGCAACAACTTGTGTTCCTACTTCTGGATTCAAACATGTGTGTTCTAATCATGGCAGACTTGGTAATAGACAACAAAGATGACTATTTTTAGACAAATAAGAATTCACAACCTTATCTTTTTTAAGCTGAATGAACGGAGGATGAACTACTGTTTATAGAAGCCAGCACAAAGAGGGTGAAACGTTGGAGCAGACAGAAGTCAAAAGAGTAAGGTTGGCATGACACGAAGCTGCAAATGCGAAATTTGGAGAGAAGCTATTTCAACCTAAATGGAGTGTTTACCCCAAAATAATCTTGAAAAAATGTGTCCGGCCAGCTGGACCAAACAGTCCATCGAGTGAGTCACTCTTTAATATCGATCATGAAACACGCAGCACGTAATGCCTGTTATTACAACTACAGTACATACGCCGTCTGGCTAGCTGTGTTCATACAAAATATGAAATGTGGGTTAATACTTTACAGATACTGTAATATCATTGTTAATGTTTTTTAATAGGTACTGATTTTTGTACCATTGCAATGTTATGCATTGCAAATTTAAACGCCTTTCTTGCTGATGTAGAAGCTAGTTTATCTCTTGCCGTAGTTAGCTTTTACGGCTGCCGTATTTTTCGGATTATAAATCGCAGTTTTTTTCATAGTTTGGCCGTGGGTGCGACATATACTATGGAGTGATTTATGTGTGAAATGATTAACACATTACCGTAAAATATAAAATAATATTATTTATCTAATTCACGGAAGAGACAAAGCAAAATGTCCGCAATCGTCACACACACGTCAACCAATAAGAATTCGGCGGGGTAGGGTCATGGCAGAAGTGCATTGTGGGTCATGGGATGCTAACTGCTATATGCTACTGCCGTAGCTATTAAAATGGATAATTTCTACATTAGCGGTAACTTATAAAAACTGAGAAGGGCTGAACAAAAATGGCACCAAAAAGGAAATCATATACTGCAGATTACAAGCTGGACGTAGTGAAATATGCAGCAGAAAACGGCGATCAAGCAGCAGAAAGAAAGGACACTAGCGGCGCATACCAGGAGCGACAACGAGGAAGAACATTTCATCAGATTTAGCGATCAGGCGTGACAGATTGTTTGGTAAACGTATAACATGTTCTATATGTCATAGTTATTTGAATGACTATTACGCAGCAACTAAAAGCAACTGCGTAAGAACGTATACTCGAATATCACGATATAGTCATTTTCTATATCGCACAGAGAAAAACCCGCGTTATATCGTGTATATCGATATATCGCCCAGCCCTACATCATGCTATATTTTAGTGCTCCTTATTATAAAATCTTGCTTGATTGCTCAAACCATGTGTTCACCCACAATAAAAAATGCAACAGTTGTAATCAGTTTGATATGTGAACAGTTGTAATCTTGACTTTATCAAAATGAAAGTATTCCCTATTTCTATTTTTTAGCAGCATGTTGGATACATTCTTGCACAATGCACATACTGATGTACCGTCACAAAATGCTGCAAAAAAGCTCATAACTTCCATTCCTTCATGCAATCATTGTTTACGTTAAATAAAGCATTATTTTATGGAAAGTACACATGACAATCCTTCCTTTTCCCACGAGAAACTAATGTATTTTGTCCTTATTTCCCGGTGTCTTCCTGCTCCCGTTTTTACTCGCCATTATTGGGGAACTACACTTCTTTTGGAATTTTGCCTATTGTTCACAATCTTTATGAGACGGCGCATCCTACAGAGACGGTCAGAAAGCGGCTTAAAGAATGTCTGTAAAAAATTATCTATGCAACATTTTGGCCAAGAAATCACCATTACATGTTATGTACACCATAAGGAAATGTTTAGATGTAGGAAAAAACATCATAATATGACCCCTTTAATGCGCCTTACAATCCGGTGAACCTTTTGTGTGAAATTACACCTGAATAGACCCATTCATTTGCAATGCGCCTCATAATTAAATGGGCCCTATGGTCCGAAAAATACATTATATAAAACATTGATGGAGGTTTTGAAGTTTTTTTAAGAGTGCTTTGAAGGCAACATAAGGGACTCCCATCAGACGTATCTTGCAAGCGCTTATTTAGGCCCGGACGATATGGCCTAAAAATTCTCCCTGATTATTTCAGAAAAAATACAAATTCCGATTTTTTTCCCCCTACTTTTTAAAGAAACCATTAAATACAAATGACAGATAATTCAAAACATGTTTTTCTTTTATTTAATAAAAAAATAGTCGTTGAAATGACACTGCATACACTGCATCTTATGCTTACAAAATTCAAATGTATGTAATGTTGTTCTTTTTAGGCCAGATGTAAATTGAATTTTTAATGAAATAATTTTCAAATAATTAAATTAAAAGCCTCCCATGGGAAGCAATACATCTGCTTGAATAGAATACTTTTAACAAAAATGTTGCATTGCACATTTTGCATGCAAATAATCTCCAACATTGAGGTCAATAAAGTGCGAACTTCAAACTTCTGTCTTGAATAACATACATACATAACATAAATAAAAATGTTGCATTAAACATTATATCCAAATAAATAATTAAGTAAAACATTGAGGACTATAGGTTGTTTCAGTAAGTGGCTAAAGTAAACTCAGACTTTTTAATTCACACATCTTGGCATTGTGCAGAGCAACTGCTTTAGTGCTCGCTCTACGCATTGTGCTTCTCTCTCATCATACATGAAATCTTCATGCATACCTTGTGTAGATGATTCCACCATCGTAAGCTGTATTTTAGCCAGTAGTGTGTGTGTTGTTGCGTCTTGTTCGCCTCGTGAAGAGTTGTATTTTCTACACTCGGCTGGTGGCTTTAGTTTCAGATGCTGGAACAGGTTAGTTGTTTTTGCAACAAACTTTGCAGCGTGCAATCATTTGTATGCATCAGTCGGTGAGATTTCTGCGCCCCGACGTGTCTACATGCTAGAGGATCCCACTGTGGACTGGACTCACATTATTAACTGTATCCACTCGGCATCAATTGCACCGGTCACCCGGTGAATATCCCCACATCTGCGGTCCCTTCCAAGGTTTCTTGTTGTTCCTATTGGGTTTAGTTTTTTCTTGCCCTGATGTGGGATCTGATGTCGTTGTGGCTTGTGTAGGCCTTTGAGACATTTGTGATTAAGGGCTATATAAGTAAACTTTGATTGATTGATTGATTGATTGACTGACTGATCACTCTGTGCACGCTGATAGCTGTACGTTTGCCTCCCCCGAGCGCCATACACAAAGGGGAGCGGGCTGCTCCTCGTAACTCAGACACTCAGTCTTTCAACACGGAAGAGACACGATCTTAGTTAGTCAGCTGGTCAGTAAAAGACATTTTTATCACCACCTTTTAAAACTTGACACAAACTGAACTGCGCACTAGTAACTTAGACATAGACTTAGACAAACTTTAATGATCCACAAGGGAAATTGTTCAACACAGTAGCTCAGTTACAATGATTGAAAGTGTAAGGATGGAAAGGACAACGCAGGTCTTAAGGAATATTGAACAATTTAATGATTGAAGTGACAAACCTGCCATCCAAACAATACCCGCTTTGTTGACAAGAACTTACAGCCATCAAAGCACATCCAATGTATGTATTCATTTAGCCCCTAGAGAGAGGAGGGGGGACCCACATATGCGGTCCTCTCCAAGGTTTCTCATAGTCATTCACATTTCCTTGCCCGTATGTGGGCTCTGTACCGAGGATGTCGTTGTGGCTTGTACAGCCCTTTGAGACACTTGTGATTTAGGGCTATATAAATAAACATGGATTTATTTATTTATTTATTTATTCATCTCTATCAGAGGTAACAAACCAGTGAAAGATTCAAAAGAGCTACCATCAGCCGACAAAGTGACGCTGCTAGTCTGCTAAGCTAATAGAAACAGCTCAAGCTAAAATGCCTGGGAGACTCAGACTGAGCGTTGACTTGCTGACGTCACGTGCCCCTAGCCAACAGGCAGTCTTTTAAAGACACACACAAAGAGACACACAATGCTCTCACACATATACATTTTATGAAACTTATCTCAACTGCATTATGCCACATGTTTGAAGTTTTTTAAGTAATGCATTTATTAATTTCCTTAGTAACTAATTACATTTACTAAAGAGTAATTCCGTTAGTAATTCAATCACTTTTTTGGTAAAGTAACAAGTAACTATAATTAGTTTTAACACAACTGCACGCAGCATCATCAAGTAGTTGGCAGGTTCAGTGTTTCCCATAAACTGCCAAGATACCTTTGGCGGTGGGGGCGTGGCTGTGGGCGTGGTCACATGACATCATCGAGTAATTTGCATAATTTACTACAGTGATATGATTTTCTCTGAAAAGGCTCAAAAAATGTATACTTACTAATTAATAATAACAGTTTTGTTTTAAATGTCCATCTATCCATCCATTTTACAATATAATTACAACACTTTATGTACATATTTATATACAGATTTGAACAATAAGTTATTCACTGAAATATATTTATTAATTGTGATTCTTACAAAAAATATATTTTATAAAAATATAAAAGCTAAAATGTCTCTTAAAGCTCTGCCCCTTTAATTAGTGCATACTAAATAATTTAACTTTAGCCTACTACTACAACCATATTATTTACCAGCAACATAAAGTGAAACCGAGGCAGAGGTGTCCTGCCACAGTCAGTAACAAATAAACAGAAAACAGTAGTGGTGGTAGATAGACACAAAGCTTCATCAAACATCTGATCCACTGAACAAAGAGCTCCAAAAATCTTGATCCTACACTTCTCTTTTGTAAAGTAAATCTGAACAGCCGATATGGGCACCTACATCAACTATATGATTTGCCTGAGAAGCTGGACAGGACAAAAAAAAGAAAAAAAAAATTTGTGGCGGGCTTAATTCTTTCGTGGCGGGCCGCGACAAATAAATGAATGTGTGGGAAACACTGAGGTTGGTGTTCCTGGCTAAAGTCTTTGTGTGTATGTCCTATAATAATATTTACCTATAAAAACACCATTGTTAAAGGTAAATTATTTTCATGTTGCTGATGACATATAAACATGTCCTCTTAAACCAGGGCACTTCTATCATATTTAGTTATTTTGTGAGTTAAAGAATAGAGCATAGCTAAATGTTTTTTAAAGAAGATTGGAGATTATAATTGACATTAAAAACATTATTTTCAAGTCTTTTTCTTTTTTCTTATCTCAAAAACACCTTTTTAGTTGAGATCCTATTATGCAAAACCTACTTTTCTTACTGGTTGGTACCTGTTTTTGTGTATTTGGGATCCCCATCAGTCACCAACATTAAAATCAAGGCATGGTGGAGATATTTAGTTACGTCAACTTATATTTCCATATATGGGTTAGTTTATGGGCCTAACTAGCTAGTTGAGTTTAGGGATGTTGTCTTTGTTTAATTGAGTGTTACAGTAGGCCTTATGATGGCAATGTGTTTATATGTATAAGTGCACGTTTGTAACTTGTTTCAGTGTTAATAATGAAATTGTGATAAAGCTATTTCATATTGCTCCTGAATTTTTTTCTGTGCTACAAAAAAGTTTCTGTCCTAATTGTTTTAATTTAGTTGCACCTGTCCTCCTACTGAAAAAGCTAAGCGTACAGCCCTGCTCATGCTTTTTGTAAGATTTGTAACATAGTTTTTAATATATCACACGGGGGAAAACATTTTGTTAGCCAACATTAAGTGTTCAGCATTTGTTTTTATTTTCATTCCGAGCAGGACTACATAGGACGAATAAGACACACGGCATCAGTAGCTTTGACCGTAACTGTATAGACTGAATGAGGTGTGACGAGATGTTCTCTCATAATATCTCGCGATATTAAAATGTGACAATATTTCTGGATCTAAGAAAAATGCTGTCTCGTGGGCACAGGGCTGAAGCCTTTCAAGCAGCTGTCACCGACTGGGAGCTCCAAAGACTGAACCACGGGATCACCACTGAGATTGACAATGCATGCATCATGAAAGTGGGCGTGGGCAAGGGGGTGCCGTAACCGCACGTTAAGTGTTCGGCGCACACTACAATTTGGCCTGGGTGGCTGAGACGCGTGGCTTCTCTGCTTCATTGGAATCCAACAGCCGCCGCCCTGTTCATGTCCAAGCAAAAGCCATCAAATTCGTCAACCACGGCCATCAAGACGCAATAGAACAGAGCTTTGTATGTGCTGGGTCATTGCCAGCTTATTTGATTTAGGTCATGCATGCAAAGCCATAAAACATTACAAAATGCACCTTAAATGTTTCTCCCATTGTATATTTTGTTACTGCAGTTTTATTAAAAGTAATGTCAAAATATCAATTTGTGATTCCAAATATATCGTCTCGCAAGCTGAGTGTATCGTCACACCCTTAGAATAGAACAGTGGTCTTCATACAAATTTGTCCAAGGGCCAACATTTTTCACAGCAGACCGTGTGAGGGCCGGATTTATGTGGCTAATTAAAACATATATTTAAAGCCTAATCTTTGTAGTATTGTATTTAGGGTTGTACGGTATACTGGCACACAAAAAATACCGCTGTACTAATGAATTAAAAAATGTACTTCACTGTCTTTGACAAATAAGGTGCATGTTAATAAACACACACAGCACTTAAAAGTAGAAGCAGTGTGAAGACGGAGGAGGGAGAATGGTTGTATTTTGGCTTTAAAACTTACGATAAAGGTAACACTATAGACACTGAAGCGCTGCTCTACAAGCGGTGCTTTAAAACATAGCTAGCTAATCCCTCTGTAGTGTCGTAAAATACTTCTAAATCTGTAATCCTTGCCTCCATGGCAACAAATAAACTACATTTCTTACAAGTATCATCCCTGCAGGACGAGGAATAGCAAAACATGCTTCACTACACACTGTAGGAGGGAACTATAGCTAACAGCAAGCTTGCGCTCCTGAATGTAAACAAATGGGTGGTTCTTTACAAATATCGACTCCAACAATACCAAGTACAAGACCGTATATAGTTGACACTACAATGATCAATATTTTTTTGTCACAAGATGTTTTGTAATTTTTTATTGTTTATAAACTCAGGAAATACCGTAATTTCCGGACTATAAGCCGCTACTTTTTCCCCTCGTTCTGGTCCCTGCGGCTTATACAAGGGTGCGGCTTATTTACGGCCTGTTCTTCTCCGACACCGACGAAGAGGATTTCGGTGGTTTTAGTACGCAGGAGGAAGACGATGACACAATGATTAAAGACTGACTTTTCATATACCGGTAGGCTGGTTATTTTGATAACGTACAGGTGAGCACTTTGTATTACTTTGCACCGTTGTATTATTTGTACTCTGCACGAATGCTGTTCGCCATGTCAAAGATGTGAAAGTTTGATTGAATGATTGAAAGATTTATTGTTAATAAATGGGACGCTTTGCGTTCCCAAACAGTCATCTCTGTCCCGACAATCCCCTCCGTGGTAGCAGGAACCCCTATATACTACGGTAATTACACATCAAAACCCTGCGGCTTATAGTCGGGTGCGGCTTATATATGGAGCAATCTGTATGTTCCCCTAAATTTAGCTGGTGCGGCTTATAGTCAGGTGCGGCTTATAGTCCGGAAATTACGGTAAGTCATCGGACACAGGATAGCTTTAATTATGACCAGTGCATGGCCCTGTAACTACTTTGTATTGGATAGATACCCAAATTTGTAGTATCACCCAAAACGTATGTAAAGCATCCAATCAGAAGAATAAGTGTTTATAACATTTTAACAGAAGTGCAGATGGAACAGAAAATAACCAGATATTAACAGTAGATGAACAAGTATATTAATAACATAATTGTAGATTGAACTGGTTTGTAACAGAAATTAACCAGATGTCAACAGTAAATGAACAAGTAGATTAATCATCCATCCATCCATGTCTACCGCTTGTCCCTCATAATTTTGACAAAACATCGGAAATGATAATATGTGCGGCATACATCTGCAGTCAAATTAGGAGCCTTTGTAACCTGTTTGCTTACTTCCTTATAAAAGATACATTGTTCAGTACTGTATGTTCACTGTTATTTAATGCCAAAATTGTCTTTTGATTGCAATAAGAAACATATGTTTAATGTTTATTGTATCACAAGATTTTCTGTTAAAACAAAGGCAATAATTACTATAGCCACTCTACCAACCGGTATAGCTCGGTTGGTAGAGCGGCCGTGCCAGCAACTTGAGGGTTGCAGGTTCGATCCCCGCTTCCGCCGTCCTAGTCACTTCCGTTGTGTCCTTGGGCAAGACACTTTACCCACCTGCTCCCAGTGCCACCCACACTGGTTTAAATGTAACTTAGATATTGGGTTTCACAATGTAAAGCGCTTTGAGTCACTTGAGAAAAAAAGCGCTATATAAATGTAATTCACTTCACTAATTCACTTCACTTCACCTTTTTGTGGTCCCCTTTATTTTGAAAAGCTTGTAAGAAAAGAATCAAAGTATCAAAATAAATGTTGTTGTTGGTACCAATGTTATCAGGACAACCCTAATCGTATTAGTAGTAATGTTTCAGATTTTTTAAATTACATTATGCAAGGGGTGCTCAAATCTTGGAGGCGTACAAATAGAGGTCAATTTATTTAGGTGGGTCAGGTTACTAGGTTTCAGTCCAACTTTTCTTTTACCGGCAATCTCGGACCATGCTATTTTCATGCAAACTATGCTCCTGACAGCCGGCAGAGTGTCTATATGCGATTGGCTACAAAAACAAAAGTGAAACTTAAAGGGGCACTGCATTTGGGGGGGAATTGTCTATCATTCACAATCCTTAAAGACAAAAAATCGTTTTTCTCTTTTTTATGCATTCTAATTTGTAATATTCAACTTATGGTAGACGGCTATCAATGGAGGTAACTGGGTTTCGATTTATTCCACCTATAAAGCGCTCTAAACAACATCCAACATTTTCAATCAACGATTTATATAAATGGTGTAAGTATATACAGTATGTATTGTAGTATCAGGCACATTCATAATAACATGTAATATTTACAATTTTGCTCATTTTAAGCATTACGGTGACGCATAGATTCACAATGTTTGCTATTTTGTTCAAAGAAATACAGCTATAACTAATTATGGCAGACTCCATGAGATTCTACAGTAACTACTTTGGGACAATTTTTCAGTCTGAATATACAGTATGGAGGATGGGCTACAAGTCTTAGAAGCTGGGTGCAGAGATCTAAACAGATCTCACTATACTGAAACATTAAGCACCACGTAGCCACAAGCAATACAAACTACTAACATCATAAAACAATCACGTATTAGACCCGGAGATTGCGAGAAAGACACGAAAAGATGCCAACCTTCTTTATTCAAATTTTTTATTTTTTTTTACCTGCATGAGGGTTATGACTAAACGGGAAGATATGAAAGTCCCATCAGTCGGCATCCCAGTGAGTGCAGACATTGTACTGTAAGTGATTGTTTTATTATGTTTGTAGTTAAACAAGCAATGTAAAGTGGCATAATAAATGTCTGTGGACCACAAAAGTTGAGGCGGGCAGGTATAGACCCTGTCAGTGCAACAGCACACATGAACCTACCAAAATAAGATATTTGTTAAAGGCAACACCATTTTTTTACTCGGGGGAGTGGAGTGATGATTTTAAGAATATGTAATTCAAATAATGCAAACCCAATTAATCTGTTCCAGACTCTGTAGTATCTACAGCGGAGGTCTGAACACTGGCTAAATTTAACGACACCTGTTAAGTTAGCAACACTTATTCCTCCTGCTACTTCACCTTTTCTCTGGCAGACCACATTCTTCCATCCATTTTTCTACCGCTTGTCCCTTTTAGGGTCGCGGGGGGGTCGCTGGAGCCTATCTCAGCTGCATGTGTATGATTTATTGTTTTTTTCCCAAAGCGGAGTTACGATGCATACCGCCACACAACTGGTAGCACCAACACCACAAATAAATTAATGTATGGAAAACAATGTACTAATTTAATCTAGCTACATGTGAACTCCTTCAAGACATAGCTAAAAGCTTTAGTAAGGATGTGAAATGATAATTAGGCAGGGATTTTCAAAGTGTAATTTTCCCCTCTTTAAATAAAATATTCTAAAATAAGCTTTAATTGTTCAATCACTAATCGATGTGAAACAGGGGAGTTTGTATGCTGCCTGAGTGCAGAGAAAAACATTTTTTTTCTTAAATACTGTGCCTTTTCTGAGGTCCTCAGCTTTGCCCTGGTGAAAAGTGCGCTTCACTCTTTAAAACCCCCGAATGATTGTGCGCTCACACAGGACTTCTTCATTGAAAACATTTTATTTTGTTTTCTGTACAGAGACACAAAATTTAACATTTGAAATTGGAAGAATGGCTGCAGGAGTTTGAGAAAAAAACCTGCCGTATTTCCTTGAATTGGCGCAGGGAATATAGTATTCGCACGTCTAGAATTACTGCCGGGTCAAACTCGTTTCTCAAAATAATTAACGCATGCTTGGCCTTATCGCCGGTTTATTATTGAAGCTGGATCAAATTCATTTCGCAAAATATTAATTTTATTATCGCATGTCTATAATTTTCGCCGGGTCAAACTCGTTTCGCAAAATATTTAGCATATGGCTAGAACTTCCACCGGGTCAAATTCGTTACGTCACGAGTGACGCATCTGTCCTCATTTTCAAAATGGAGGAAGCTGCTTTCAGTAGTTTACAATCGCACAAAGGAAAAAAGATAAAGAGCTTTTCAGTAGGATTTAAGGTCCAAGCTATTGAATACTGGTACAGTATGCTAAAGAGAACAGTAAGCAGCTATGTTTTATTAATATACCGTAGCTGCGTGTGTGAAATACTGTATAAGTCATTAAATGACTCCCGCCTCCTGGTGGTAGAGGGCGCTGCCGCGCTAGTGATCCTTCTTGCGACTTCCGGTACTGCAGAAGAAGTGAACACACGCAGCAAGAGATTTTTTTTTTCCCCTCTGCCTGAACTTTTAACATGGAGGATTACATACCGGTATCTAAAATAAAACAGTTTTCTAAACTGGACTTTCAATCGAAGCAGGAGGTAATAATTAAAGGAATATCTCCATCGAAACAGATACTTTTAAAACTGAAGAAAGAAAATAAGGAAGACTTCTATAAACAAGTTATCGATGCTTTTGGTCAGAAGGAGCTGCAAATGGACTCCATTTATAAGTACAGGTAAGACCATAATAACGTTTTTTTTAATTAAATGTGCTTTTCATGATGGTATGCTTACATCACACTCAAAGCGCACGCCTAAATTTTATGGATTCCTTTTGGTAAACGCCGGAGTGAGAAGAGGTTTTAAAATAATTACCGCATGCACGGCCATCCCGCCGGTTTCCGGTAAACGCAGGAGTGACAGGAGGTTTTAAATTAATTAGCGGCTATTCAAGGAAATACGGTATTTGCGATTTGTATCTCCAAAATTGCGATTTTTATATTTTATACATATAAATGCATACAACTGCGAAACAAACAAGTAAAGGAAAACATGTTATTTTGAGACTGTCCATCAACATCTTTTTGTCTCAAGGTGCCACACAGAACAATGTTCAAAAATGTACTTGCAAAAATATTTGGCTTTATGCAGACGGACTCATAGCTTTTGTCTACATCATGCTCTTAAACTGTAGAAATACCCAATAAGTACTATACAGTGTTTATAGTGTATTGTAATCATAATATGTAATAATGCATTGTACTGTAATTGGAAGGGCAATCACTTTATCATAAATAAATAAACAAACAGAAAAATAAAATTGACTCGTTTATGTAAGCTAAAATAGTACTTAAATAATTATTGAACATTTTAAAGTGCATTTTTTTCCCCAGTTGGAAAAACAAGGTCGGTTTGTCTTTTTTTCGTTGCTGCCAAGTCAACACGGCATGATCTAACTCATATTTCCCATCCGATTTGAAGCTGAAATATTCCCACAAAAGGACATTTGGCTCTGTAGTCATATTTTTTTCCCTCCTAATTTTGGTAATTTGCAAAACTTCTTATTGGCGAGTCACCATACTCTGTCCTTGCTTCCTGTGCGTGTGTAACGCTGGTGGTCTTGCTCTCTGCCCACATTGACAAAGATTGTGAATGACCGAAAAGAGGGCTCATTGCGTAAAGTTATTTCTACTGTTAAACATGCTCAGATGCATTTGAGAGCAACACATAATTTGTCATTATGGCTTTTTACAAATCTGTATTTACAATAGCGACTACAAACTGTGTCAATCAGTGTACGAGTATGTGTAGCACAAGCGCTAATATCATTCAACCTGTATTTATTGTTTGTACAAAGGACATTGTGTACAAGTGTTATGATAATAGGACCACTTCAATAAATGGGTGACAGATGATGGCAAGTTTCCAGTGAAGTCTAAATAGCAAATAAACAGACATAGAGGCGCCCATTCTACTTAACATTTGTACAACAGTCTGTACTGTACCTACGGCCAGTAACACAATCCAGAAGCTGGATTTATCATAAGAAATAGTAGATTGTTGCATTTCCTTAAACACCTTGCAGGTACATGTGTGTTCCTCGCCAAAGTTAAACATGCAACCCTTTAAAAAATATAATATTTCCACTTTTGCACTGCAAACTGCATAATCTGCGTTCACCAAATTGCTATTGATGCTTCTCCATTGACCAAAGCAGGAACTCCCAAGTATATTATTTACTGTATGGGTACTGTAAATCTTTGCTGGCTGACTAAAGGACACCTTTTTGGTATCACCATAAAGATTTGTGATTCAAAACACACATGCTAAACATTGATTTACCATATGAATAACATGATTAGAGCTGCAGCTATAGATTATTTTAGTAATCGAGTAATCTATCGATTAGTTTAATCGAGTAATCGAATAAAACACACTATAGCCTCTGTGCGTATTTTAGGGAAAATAGTTTAAATAAACAATTAATTTTCTGCTTGCAATAACCTTTTTTTTCTCAAATAAATGCATCATCAACATTAAAATTGCACTTTTAGCATGTGTGCATTAAAAAGATTAAAAAGACAAAAAAAGCCCCACATGCATTTCAAGGCACCCACACACCACCGCTCTCATCATTCTCATGTGCGATATATTCAGCGGCCGTGCAGAAACTATGCATGCAATTTAAAGTTCCAGGCCCTGCGATCCGGATTTTATTATTCACACTCATTAAACAATTAACCAAAGCAACTGAATATGAATTGCAGCTTTATTCTACACCATTAATTGTTGCAGCCCCTTATGATAACATACAATTCTTCCAGATGAACAAATAAATTGGGTGCATATAATTAAATTAGTGCTGTCAACAGATAATTTTTAAAAATGAGATTGATCACACTTTTGAATTGTGAATCATCTGTCGCAGTGAATTGCTTGCGTAATTTAAATGAACTGTAAAAAAGACCCCATTATTTTTGATACATGCTATGTTATTTTCAGTATGTCATACATGAACATTTAAAAACAGTTTTTTACTTGAATACACCATTTATTTGCTCAGAACTTGATAAACCCATTTTGGTTTATTATGTGGCAAAATTAGTCACCAAGCAAATGTCCAGATCACTGACTGTATAACATCCCATGCCGCCTTTCAGGTCACGAACCGCGTTCAAAGTAAAGAAACATTCACAGTCAAAATAAATTAGATGATTAATCTGTGCTGATATATGATTAATGCAACAATTTGTTGATAATCGCATGAGTTAATGCGGTTTGACATCCCTAATTTAAACCAAACTGAAAGTCTGCCCAAGCAAACACTTTCAAGTTTACAGGTGTTACAGGTACAGTCTTAATCAACTGTTTTTGGGATTCGGGATGTAACGATTAACCATAATAATAACTGCAGTAAAACTCCCGACATTTAGTATTACGGTTTAAATTAAAATAATGGTAAAAACTTGACTTTTAACTGCACTTTTATAAACTGATGAACTGACTGGCACCAGCTCGCTATCTTGAATGTTAACATGAAAACAAGACACAATAACATATTTCCCTATTAAGAAACAACTTACCCCAATCAAACACATTGCGGTCTGACCATCTAAGACAGGGGTGTCAAAGTCAAATGGACGGAGGGCCAAATAAAAAATTTAGCTACAAGCCGAGGGCCGGACTGTTCGAATGTTCATTGAAAAATTTTTAAATGACGCATATAGTCTAGTGAACCTAATTGAACCTACTGAAAACCTAACAAATATATTCCAATATGATCAGATAAATAAAGCAATATTTTCTTATGGCTCTGTCAGTAATCTTTAATTTTCAACAGACACAAAAGACAAATTTCCTTTATATAAAAATCCCCATAACATGAACATTAAATGAAAGAAACCGGTATTCAAGGCACCATCAGTAGCCTATATTTTCTATTTTAGCAAAAGTGGGCTAAATTTACTTCAAAGAAAAAAACAATAATAGCAATTTTCCACTCAACTGAAATATTTTTAAAATATAATTAAATTGAAATACAATAAAATAAAGTGCAAAAATCTATAAATCAAAAACAACACTTTGTTTAAGGAGAAGTAACATGCAGTGAAAACAAATATTAAACTTTAACTTTTAAACTTGAATTGAGTAAAAACTCTAAATATGTGATTGCACAGTAATGTTCACATTAAACCCCCCTCCTCCCTCCGTGGGAGGGAGGCGAGTTGGGTGCCCGAAACCCCCCGCTGGTTTCGGCCCGCCCCTTGGCGCGCGTGGCACGGCGGGCTCCGCGACCCGACGGCTGGCCCTCGTGGCTTGACGGCGGGCGCGTCCCGACGGGCCGCGCGTAGGGGTCAAACGCAGAAGTCTCAGGGCCTCGTGGTGAGGGGGTGGCCTGCGGGTTTCGGCCCGCTTGACCCCCCCGCTCCGCTTGGCGCGCGCGGCACATGACGGGTTCCGCCACCGACGCTCGGGCTGCAGCCCGACGGTGGTGCGGGCCCGGCGGTGACGCGCGGTTTGGGGAAACAAAGCAGAAGTCTCAGGGCCTCGGGGCCGGGTTTCGGCCCGCCCCCTTGGCGCGCGTGGCACGGCGGGCTCCGCGACTGACGGCCGGGCTGCAGCCCTTCGGCCGGCAGGCGCGTCCCGGCGGGCCGCTCGCCCCCTTTCGGAACCTTGGACCGGCATCCGCTTGGTGCGTGTAAAAGATCTGCGGTCTGCGGGCCGGTTCTAATAATAAATCAAGATCATCCCAAGGGCCGTAAAAAACCTTCTCGCGGGCCGGATATGGCCCGCGGGCCTTGACTCTGACATATGTGATCTAAGATATTCAATTGTGCACGTTGAACCTACAACCTGTCCTCTCTTAGGTGTGTGATCAAGGATTACGAGACAGAGGGGTTTTTATGGTGCGTTCAATGACTGCCGAATAGAGTAGGATGACACTAAGACTAAAAGTGAAGCATAAGAAGCACAAAACATACAAAATATTGGGTTTTCTAACAATATGTATATATTTCTTTAGTTACTAAAAAAAATTACTTCATCAAAAGATTTCAGTGTGTGTATAAGTACTTTTTAAGCACATTCAACAATACTGCGATAATGATACCAGTAATAATTTTGCTCACGATAACCGTGATATGAAATTTTCATATCCTTATTTGGGGTCTGTGTGAACTTTGACATGTGTGAGTGTGAACAGAAAACGGCAAATCTATTTGTGGTTGTCCAGATGTAATCATGGCAGGTAGACAAATAAATTAACGTATATTCCTGTATTTCCTGACCACCAGCCACATTATGGGGAAAACATATGCACCCTCATGTTCATTGCATTGTTTGTTAGCTTATGACTGAGGTGTACGTGCCGTGGTTTTCTGTTCCCTATTTTTGAAGTACAAATCCGATCTACACAAGGCCAATAGCCGAGCTGTTGGAATTGTGCAATAGAAAAGCAGCAGTAGTTCACAGAGTGACAGCCTTTAGGAGAGGCTGAGTGGAAGCTGAGCACCACGGCAGCATATCAATGAATCCATGCATAATCAGCATGTGAAATTCAGCTTTAACACAAATGTCAGTTTTAATTATCGTCCTTAAACATAATTACAATCCATTCAACCTGTTTTTTGTTTTTTTTTCCGAGTTGGGGTATTATGGATTATGTCAATAATTATTTCTATGTTTGCCTAGATTTATCGATATTTAAAAAATATTATTTTTAATTATTGGGTTCCCTTATCCTGTGTTGGTACCAATGAGATGCATTATAAGAAATGTAATTAACAATTGCAATTTTACTGATTTTTTTAAGCTTGTATGGCCACATGAGTAGCTCTCTGGTAGCATTTTGTAGCCAAGTGGAAATAACAGATGAACAAATGTTAAATATATAGAAATAAGAGCAAATGAAGTATCTTGCATGTAGTTTTTTTCCTTCTCCTGGGCCCCGCTGATCAATTATTTTGGTCTGTTTCAGGTTTTCACTGGCAAGCAACAATAATGGGGCCTGTAAGTATTGTTTATGCATATTTTATTTTACTGGTCGTTAAATTCCATGTATTGGCATAGTGTATGTTTATTGTCTATGGAGCTCCTTGGGGAATGTGTTATGCTAAATATTTTCCTCTGCCTACATTAGAATGACAGTCCTTACCAAGGCGGGGTTTTCTTCTTGACCATCCACTTCCCCACAGATTACCCCTTCAAACCACCAAAGGTAAGCAAGACACAATATAAGGCCATGTCCACACTGACACTTTTAGTTTTAAAGGTAATGTACATGTCATTGTATGTCTCGCATATCACAATTAACATTATCATATTAACAGAGGCGTCATGCCACCAAGTCAGCTGTGGCTGCTTTTCAAGGCTTCTAATTGGACAAAATGTTAATGACAGCTGGTGTATGCTTTGGCATGTGGACAGAGACTGTTTTGAAACTATACTTGGTTGATGGAGATCGTTTAAACTCTGATATGTGTTTTTGAAAGTATCTGTGTTTGTGTGGACATGGCCCAAATTACAAATGGCAGAGATCTTACTCTTGTGTTACCCTTCATTGTTGACCTCCTTGGGTTTGTTGTCTGGTCAGGTTGCATTTACCACAAGAATCTACCATCCAAATATCAACAGCAATGGCAGCATTTGTCTTGACATCCTGCGATCACAGTGGTCTCCAGCTCTCACCATCTCCAAAGGTAATTTTACACAACTAACTGCACTACTATTTTAGAAATTACAGAACCAAGAAAATCCATTGTGACTGCCATGGGTGGCGGTCATGCACATTATCCTTACTACTCTACCAAAAGCATGTTATCATCATAACATGATAATTGATTTTTTTGCGGACATAGATCCCTACTAAAATCATTAGAAAGTGCTGAATGTAAGGTTAGGCCCAGTCATATTTATATTCTGGGCATATTTATGTTGAAGAGAATAAATAACAAATACACTTGTATAAAAATACAATGAACCATGTTATGGCAAGGGAGCACTGTAGTATTATTATTATTATGTCTTATAATTTGAACAAACTTTAAACCTACTTTTTTAGTCAGTCAATTACTGCTATTCCCTTGTCATTGCAGTGGGGGAACATAAACATCATATTTGTTTTATTGGCAAATTCATTTGCCAAAGGTGGGTAAAAACATGAAAAGCAAAACATTAGAACTTTACACTAGTGCATTTCTAGCTAAACCTATAAAAAATCGTGTTTTATGCATATTGAATGACACATATTAAAGCAGGATTTTCATATGTCAGAGACAAAGGTCTTTTTCTATGATGTTATCACATCCAAGTGCTGGCTGCTACCAAATACATTATTCTGGTTGATGGTTTGTTCACCTTTGCTGTGTCCTTCTCAGTTCTCCTGTCCATCTGCTCTCTGCTGTGCGACCCAAACCCGGATGACCCCTTAGTACCGGAGATCGCCCGTATCTACAAGACGGACAGGGAAAAGTATGTTTTCTTATTCACATCATAGTTTTTGATTAGGATTTTTTTGGTTTTTTTTGTTTTATAGTTCTAGATCTAGGTACTTAAATAAAGCACACATACAATTGCTGATGTAAAAAATATAATCATTAGGTAGTCTTGCACCATATAGCTTTCATCGTTATCTTTATTATTATTAGTGTTTAATTGGCTAAGTAGAATTGTAAAAAGTTCTTCACAATGTTGTGACTGATTGGCAAGCAGCAGGCTTTTTTTTAACACAGCATTGAACAGACACTACCAGATTTCACGATGTGATCGCGCTAAATCATGCATATCGGCACTATTTCAACCAATCCATGCAACTTTATCCAATACCTGTAGTTGGTAGATACAGTGTACTCCTGTAAGGAACACATAAATGACAACAAGTAGTGTTTTTTCTTCTCTAGCTTGCCTGCTTTACCAACGGACTTACTGAGATGGTAATGCCTCCTGGTAGTAATATGGAGATACAACACCCATCATAAACGTTAAAATATAAAGGGTTTGTGAATAAAGAATACATAACCACACATTACAGTGTGTCACAGGTACATTAACATTCAGTACACATTTGTGGAATCACAAGCTGTTGCAGTGTTATTGAGAAAAAATAAACCTCAAAACATGCTGCAAAACCAGATATTTTCGGAAGCAATAATTACAAAAATGTATGGCAAAATCCAGGAAGGACTATTCACCTATTTTTTTTCAAATAGTAGCCTCTGCTCTGATAGACATCATAGCACAATTAACCTTCATCCACAAGAATGAATAGCGAACGCCACCTGTCAAATAGGCATCATTATTCAGGATCTGGAGGTTTATGCATGCACACCACAACCGGTGGTGACAAACAACTTCTCCCCAAAGGAGTCCATGTTTTTTCGTCCTGTCACTCACACACAAGTGACGTAGAGAGATGCCACAGTGACACAAACACTTTGGGGTGGTGGTGGAATGCTAATGATCAATAAAACGTAATCATAAGACAGGCAGCAGATATATTTTGTAATGGTTTTGTCTCCCTTGTGTGCTCACAGGTACAACAAAATAGCCCGGGAATGGACACAAAAGTATGCAATGTAGTGTTGGAGCGGAATCATTGCCAACCAGCTCTACGGCAAAAGATTGGGGAGCTTGAGATGTAAAGAGAAAACAAACAAAAAACACATACAAACAAATGAAAAGTTGTTGGTTTCCATTGGAGTGCTTTCATTGAGCCACACCCCCCATCCCCCCCACACACACACCACCACCAGATTACCTGTAAGAGTCTCTCGACACCCCGTGCCCCCCATTCGTGTCATCCCTCTCTTCATCTGTCTTGCTTCAACCCCTCCCATTCTCTCCTGCACACCCTCCCACGTACTAACAGCCGACTTGCCATCCTCTCTGTTGTGGCCCCTGCTTCCTCACTCTCTAGTCTTTTATTTGGTCTCCAAGCAGGTGTGGCTTTTGCTACCTTCCCCAGGCCCTTCATCACTTAAAGCATTCCTTTGAGCATCTAAACTTTTTTTCAGTTCCCGTTTTAGGGGGGGAGGGGCACAATAAATTGGAGGGACATTGACGCTCTGCATCCTTTATTGTTTTTTCTTTTTTGATTACCATCCGTCGAGAAGGCAGACTGACAGTGAGTGGAAAGGCACTCTGTACTTCATGTATTCAATGAAAACATAATGAATAATCGCAGGCCTTTATAGGCCTTCTGTTGGATACTATGAACTGACTTGAATTTATCTCCATATTTCCTGCTCCTCACACCTCCCAGAGTTGATCCATTTGTACACAGCTGAACACACATACACACACACAACACAACACAACACAAGACACACAGATAACTAACCCCCTCAACTACCACCATCTTTTTCTTTATTGACAAAGTGGAGGTTTTGGACCAGGTATTTAAACAATTTATTTTTCTTAGTTCAACCTGTGTTTTTACCCCCTACCCATAACTCTTTAGGTTGCTTTTATTTTATTTTTTTTGTTATATGCTTTTTGTTAAACTAGAGGCTAACATCTGAAATGGCTCTGGGACTGGCTTGGGCTCTGAGTGCAAGGAGAACACACTCTTCTTGCACAAAACCTCTGTATATTGAATTACCTGAGAGGCTCGTTGAGCTTTGTGTGTTGATTAAACTGTGTAATAAAAACCTCTGACTCCAGTGTGGACTCATTCTAACGCCTTTTTGAGAGGAATAATTAATAGCTGGGTCATAGCATGCGATCCTTTTCCAACGTCCATCCAGATTTTTACATTACAAATTGACGTCATGCTATAGCTTTCAATTTTCTCATGCAATTTTCACAGATAATTGGTGCCTCATTTATTAATTATGAAGTACTTTGGTTGTATAGACTCTGTAACTACAACATTAGGCACTTTTGCAGACTTGCTTCAAGGCTACACAATCTCACTTAACACAATGTACTACTTTGATGGGCAGTCAAAATCGTGTACCGGTAATTTAACTGAAGTGTAGTCTGATTAGACAAACCTTTGCATGACACTAATGTCTACACTGCAAATTAATTGCCACATGCCAAGATTTAAAAATTGTATTTGTATAAATGTCCTTAGTTTAAAGAGCTATTTACTTATTTATAGTCATTGACTTTATAATTATTTTAGCATGAATAACTATATTTTGTCGTTCAGGAAGTCTTATCAAGTAAAAGTAACTAGCTGCATAGACCGATAATTCCACTAGTTTTACTACATTTTTTCTAAAATGTAGTCTTTTTATCTTATATTTTGTCAGCTACCATGAATTGATTAACGTGGACCCCGACTTAAACAAGTTGAAAAACGTATTCGGGTGTTACCATTTGGTGGTCAATTGTACGGAATATGTACTGTACTGTGCAATCTACTAATAAAAGTCTCAATCAAAGCAATCAGTCAAAAGCTCTTTTTTGCAGTGTACATGCTAGTTTATGTGGCACCCTCTTGTGTTGCCACGGTGAATTACATAAGCCCATTCGTCAACTTCGGCTTGTTCTGTTTCTGAATAAGTTTTCCATATAAAACGAATTGGGTACTGTATAAACAGTTTATGTGCCATCGAGTGACTTTTTGAGTTGGTAAGCTTTTCCTTAAATAATACCCAAACTGTCATACTGCCGTCGCCAAAGACTATTTGTCAAGCGAGTTCCCTTCCCTAATTACCAGGCGAATCGCGCAATTTCAAGCAATGTTTTAAATTATTAATACAGCCTTTGGGCCTCGTAACACACAACCATACGATGCATACTTGTATATTGATTTAAAATGTGGCAGATACCAAGTGGCATATCTATAAGCCTTGATGTATATGGACAATGTCTAGGTCGTGTTCAAAATAGCGCCAAAGCGAAACAGGAAGTGATGTGGGGGGCAAGACTTAAACCGCTTCTTTGCTCTCTGTGACGTCGGCTGTATAGTGACGTAGCCGGGGCAAGCTCGACTGTAGACCACCCTTGCAGAAAGCGGGACAAGAGTTCACATAAAACTGTGCTGCTGACCTTGCCGTTCTGAATTCATAACACGGCGTCTGGAGAAACCATGGTGACCTCAAGTGTACCCGCCATACCACAGTTGGCAGCCAGCTCTGGAATGAAGCTGTCAAAAGGTAAAAATGGTCAACTTAGCTAATAGCATGCTAGCATGTTTAGGTGACGTCGGGTCACTACGTAGTCAAGTGGCGCTCGTATATCACAACCGGATGTAGATCCAGACCCTGAAGTGATAAACAAATCTAAAGTTTGCGTCCTACTTGCAGTGGTGGCTACCAGCCATGTGGCTGTGTTTAAAAGGCCATGGAACCCTATATAGTTTCTTAACGGTCATCTTGAAGGTGATTCACTTTATTACCGTGGCTTGGCCCCTTGCCCCCCCCGTGTGCAAAGGCACACCACGGGATCTGCTAAGCCAGTCATGCGGCCTGCCACTAATGTTGGTGTGCAGACCTGAAGTCACTCACTGTCTGGCTCGTAAAGCCTTTGCACCTTGCTTCTAAAATGTCGCCCTTCTAGTGTTACGGGTTGTTCATAGTGTGGCGTTTCTGTAAATTCCTCCAAGAGAAAATATGGACAGAGATGTAGACTTATGGTCATATTGTTTCACTGACACAGCAGCACTGGCTGCTATGCTACTTTCATGTTAGAGACTCAAAACTAGTGTCAGTAAGTATGTATATCGTTAAGATGTTATCGATATCCACTAACCACGTTAAACCCAGATTCCGATCTAACAAAGGTCTTAACTCATTCACCTTCTATGCCACATCAATATGGAATACACTCTCAACAGGTGTAAAAGAAAGGGCATCTCCATCCTCCTTCAAAACCGCACTAAAACACCTCCAGTCAACCTCAACCCTTGACTAACACCCTCTCCCTTCCACATCCCACCTGATTTTTGATTGATTGAAACTTTTATTAGTAGATTGCACAGTACAGTACATATTCCGTACAATTGACCACTAAATGGTAACACCCGAATAAGTTTTTCAACTTGTTTAAGTCGGGTTCCCCGGATTGTAAATAACCAAATGTAAATAATCAAATGTATATACTTGTTCTTATGCTTTCTGAACTCACTATGTTCACTGCTCGCTGTACATATCCTACCAAGTCAGACCTACACTGTTTCAATGTCCATTTCTCTGATGAGGCAATTGTTGATGACTGAAGTGCTGAAATCAACTAAACCCTCCTCATCCCACCCCCCGGATTGTAAATATTGTACATAATGTAAATAATTCAATGTATATACTCTGATTTTTAACTTGTGGGATGACTGTATTATGCTGATAGTATATATGTGTACCATGTATTGATTTACGTGGACCCCGACTTAAACAAGTTGAAAAACTTATTCGGGTGTTACCATTTAGTGGTCAATTGTACGGAATATGTACTGTACTGTGCAATGTACTAATAAAAGTTTCAATCAATCAAAAAACTCTGTGTTTGCGCTAGGAATCTTCAAAATGGGGTCCTAGGGATCCCATCAATTCATAAAAATGTGGTCCCACAGTAAATGTATGGGGTCCCACTTTTTTGTAACCGTTTTGAAAACAAATGATACACTCGCAGTGTTTCCCATAAACTGCCAAGATACCTGTGGCGGTGGGGGCGTGGCTATGGGCGTGGTCACCATGACAGCATCGAGCAATTTGCATAATTTACTACAATGATATGATTTTCTCTAAAAAGGCTCAAAAAATGTATACTTACTAATTAATAACAGTTTTGTTTTAAACGGACATCCATCCATCCATCCAACCATTTTACAATATAATTACAACACTTTATGTACATATTTATATACAGATTTGAACAATAAGTTATTCACTGAAATATATTTATTAATTGTGGTTCTTACAAAAAATATATCTTATAAAATATAAAAGCTAAAATGTCTCATAAAGCTCTGCCCCTTTAATTAGTGCATACTAGATAATTTAACTTTAGCCTACTACTACAACCATATTATTTACCAGCAACATAATGTGAAACAGAGGCAGAGGTATCCTTCCACCGTCAGTAACAAATAAACAGAAAACAGTAGGGGTGGTAGATAGACAAAGAGCTTCATCAAACATCTGATCCACTGAACAAAGAGCTCCAAAATCTTGAACTTTAGACTGCCATCAGTTTTACTCCCTACACTTAACCATGTGTTTCCTACTGCCTGCAGACTTTGCACCCTTTGTTATATACACATGTTGTGTTTCTAATATAAATACATTTGATAAAGTCAAATACAAATAAGGCAACAAGAGAAGTATCCTACACTTCTCTTTTGTAAAGTAAATCTGAACAGCCGATATGGGCATCTACATCAACTATATGATTTGCCTGAGAAGCTGGAGAGGACAAAAAAAAAAAAAATCTATATATATATATTATTATTTTTTTAATTTTTCATTATTTTTTTTATTTAAATTTTTTTTTATTTGTGGCGGACGTAATTATTTCGTGGCGGGCCGCCACAAATAAATTAATGTGTGGGAAACACTGACTCTATATTGTGTTTTGGAAAAAGGTTGTCATAAACTTTATTTAATTCATTAACAAAAAATAACACAAAAAAAAACAAATGCAGTATTTGTGATCGACAAAACTTTCGGCGAATCAAAATTTAAGAAACTGTACTGGAAAGTTCATTACTTTGAACTCGACCTATAATAAATAATTAATCATTCGACCCGGCAAATATACCGTATCCGAGGGTGCACCGGATTATAAAGCGCACTGCCCATCAATGCCATCCATCCATTTACTACCGCTTGGTCTATTTTTAATATTTTTTCATATATTAGGCGCACCGGATTATAGGGCGCATTAAAGGCCTACTGAAATTAATTTTTTTAAATTTAAACGGGGATAGCAGATCTATTCTATGTGTCATACTTGATAATTTCGCGATATTGCCATATTTTTGCTGAAAGGATTTAGTATAGAACGACGATAAAGATCGCAACTTTTGGTATCTGATTAAAAAAAGGCTTGGCCCTACCGGAAGTAGCGTGACGTAGTCTATTGAACATATCCGCAAAGTTCCCTATTGTTTACAATGATGGCCGCCAGAAGTGAGAGAGATTCGGACCGAGAAAGCGACGATTTCCCCATTAATTTGAGCGAGGATGAAAGATTTGTGGATGAGGAAAGTGCAAGTGAAGGACTAGTGGGGAGTGGAAGCGATTCAGATAGGGAAGATGCTGTGAGAGCCGGGGGTGACCTGATATTCAGCTGGAATGACTACAACAGTAAATAAACACAAGACATGTATATACTCTATTAGCCACAACACAACCAGGCTTATGTTTATTATGCCACAAATTAATCCCGCATAAAAACACAGAGGTGTTTGTTATGCTAGCTCCTAGCTACTAGCTCGAGCGGGTTATATGGACGGGATCCCATCCATAAAACCCGCCAATACAATTGAAACACCTGCACAACACACACACTCACTCAGCCCAAAGGACCGTTCACTTAACCCAAGGTTCATAAAGCTTATATATTTAACCAAAGTTACGTACGTGACACGCACGTACGGGCAAGCGATCAGATGTTTGGAAGCGCACGGGTGGGACCTGATATTCAGCTGGGAATGACTACAACAGTAAATAAACACAAGACATATATATACTCTATTGGCCACAACACAACCAGGCTTATATTTAATATGCCACAAATTAATCCCGCATAACAAACACCTAGGTGTTTGTTATGCTAGCTCCTAGCTACTAGCTCGAGCTAGTTATAGCTTGAGCGGGTTATATGGACGGGATCCCGTCTATATAACCCGCCAATACAATTCAAACACCTGCACAACACACACACTCACTCAGCCCAAAGGACCGTTCACCTAACCCAAGGTTCATAAAGCTTATATATTTAACCAAAGTTACGTACGTGACACGCACGTACGGGCAAGCGATCAAATGTTTGGAAGCGCGCGGGTGGGACCTGATATTCAGCTGGGAATGACTACAACAGTAAATAAGCACAAGACATATATATATACTCTATTAGCCACAACACAACCAGGCTTGTATTTAATATGCCACAAATTAATCCCGCATAACAAACACCTAGGTGTTTGTTATGCTAGCTCCTAGCTACTAGCTCGAGCATATTATAGCAAGCGATCAAATGTTTGGAAGCGTACTCACTTCGATCTTGACTGCATCTTTCGGGAATGTAAACAATGAAACACCGACTGTGTTGTGTTGCTGACTTCCCTCGCAAAATACTCCGCTTCGCACCGACAACTTTCTTCTTTGCTTGCTCAGCTTTTCTCCATAATGCAATGAACAAATTGCAACCGATTCACCAACACAGATGTCCAGAATACTGTGGAATAATGAGATGGGGAAGCCATACCTCTGTTAAACTGGCGACGTCACGCGCATACGTCATCGTCCAAAGGAATTTTCAACCGGAAGTTTAGCGGGAAATTTAAAATTGCACTTCATAAGTTAACCCGGCCGTATTGGCATGTGTTGCAATGTTAAGATTTCATCATTGATATATAAACTATCAGACTGCGTGGTCGGTAGTAGTGGGTTTCAGTAGGCCTTTAAAGGAGTCACATTATTGTTTTTTTTCTTCTAAAAGTAAAACACTTCCTTGTGGTCTACATAACATTTAATGGGGGTTCTTTGGTCCAAATTTTGCATAGATTATGTTTTACAGATCATCTTCAAGCGTGCAGTGTGGAATGTTTTATATTTACAATGGAACATTTAAAATGTTGTTTACTTGAGACTTATCTGTTTATGTTTGACTGCCATCTACTGGTCACACTTATATTACACCCTGTACCAAATAAAATAGTGTAGCGTCCCGGAAGAGTTGGTACTGAAGGCAATTCTGGATATTTGTTTGGTTGTGTTTATGTTGTGTTGCGGTGCAAATATTCTCCCGAAATGTGTTTGTCATTGTTGTTTAGTTTGGTTTCACAATATGGCACATATTTATGACCGTGTTGGCGTTGTTTATATGGCCACCCTTAGTGTGACATGAATGGCTGTTGAGTAAGAATGGCAGTCATTTACCTTTGCTTGGAGTGTTCATAAGCAAAATGGTCATTTTAATTGTCTATAATCATACAGACTGACAGCTTTTCTTGACATCTTCGATTGAAGACCATTATCACCCCTTCCAATGCTTCAAAAGTAATTGAGGTGGGTGAGCTCAATCTTATAGTCTGAAAAATGCGGTAAACAAAACGCCGGCGGACAGCAATAATCGGGGGGAAAAAACAATACCGTGTCCTGGGGATGCATGGACTTCTGGAATTCCGCATCCTTTCTTATTTCAATGCGTATAAAGACACAAAAAGTGCGTTAACGCCAACACTGGATGCTGATATCGATATTATCAATATCGGTATTCTTATCAGTACTGTATGTAATTGATGTTCATTAAGATGTAAACATACATTTTTATTAGCACAAGAGGTTGTTCACCACCAACATCATGTAACATATTACAGCAGGGAGTCTTTTATCAACACCTGCTTTTTAAGTCAACAATGTTTGAAGTGCAAGGTAGTTGTTACTTCATCATCTTGTAAAGACCAAACAGATCCATCACTGTGTTTCTATTCATTACAATTACTCAGCTGGATATAATATTTGTGTTTGGACTCCATGTGCAGAGAACATACCTTTTTAAACGATATATCATAAATCAATACAATCAATTAGCATGTTAGGTGGGTGTGTATTTTGTAACAATAGCTATTGTAATGTGTGTTTATGTTGCACACAGACGTATTTGAGTGACAGACCGGAGGCCATAATGAGTGTCGACAGCTACCAATGTGTATGTTTTGTGTAGGGTGTACTAAATAACTAAAAAGGCCCAGTGATTACTTTAATCTTTCACATTTTTGAGTGGACTCATCTTGGCCAGTGACATACTGGATCGCTGGGGTGCCGGTTGAGGAAACGCGGTAGTGGCAGTTAAGTAAAGTGCGTTCACTTCAAACTGACTAACTCTTACTGGCGTGTGTGACTTTGAGAGATTTTTGAGGACAAAATATCGTTGCGTTACAAACTTTTGTGTGGTGTTGATTATTCCAAGCTGATTATTTAATGACCATAGAAAGTTGTATTTAAGTGTAAGAGTGTTCAAGTGCTAAAAAGTGCTTGAGTGTTAAGATATACATGAAGATAATTGCACATTGCCCATTACAAAGTACTAATTCACAAATTTGTCAAGTGCTGATGTAAATTGCACATTGCCCTATTGCACTTATTTTGCTTATAGGGACATGTGTGTGCAGGTATTATTGCTCAGGTTGGCATACATAGGTGTGATTATGTACGCACTCGTTCACAACATTTGCATACATAACAATGTGTATGTAACCAGACAGGGTCACAAGACTGGTTCATCACCAGAAACATCCTCCCTAAAAACAACCCATGTCCCTAATAATACAGTTATCAAGTACATCAATTATATGTGACTATACAACACATCCAGTGGATTTCAAGACTCATTATGAGTGCAGTTTTTGATTTTCAAGTAACCACAGTTTTAGATAAATATTGTAGTAAGTCTGCTACTTTAATTGGTACCTTGTTCCATAAGTGTGACATGCGATATGAAAAACTGACTGCCCAAATGCATTTTTTCTTTTCGATTGATTTCAGTTGGTCTTTTTAAATTATTTTCGTGGAGTCAGTCCATGGAGAATCTTGTACATACACTAGGGAAGAATCTGGATAATGTATTATATTTTCCCAACTCTGTTACTGTTAATATTTGTACGTGTTACTTTTATGGAAGCCCTGACTTTATTCAAAGTGGGCAAAGACACCTGCAATTTGCAATCAATCTGCAAACAAGCGATACACTCACTCGTTAGGTGAGCAGAAGCCTTCACTGGCACAACCTGTGAATAGAATCCCTTAATTCTCATTGTCATCATGGTTAGCCACAAAATGAATAAAAGGCGATGAGGAGAACAATAAATAACAGTAGTTAAGTAAAAGACACACAAAGACGGCTCGGTTGGTAGAGCGGCCGTGCCAGCAACTTGAATGTTCTAGGTTCAATTCCCGCTTCTGCCACCCTCGTCACAGCCGTTGAGTCATTAGGAAAAGCACTTTACCCACTTTCTCCCAGTGCCACCCACACTGGTTTAAATGTAGCTTAAAGATGTGGATAATAGGTTTCACTTGGACTGGGCGATTACTTTATATGATCGTGATCGTTGGTCGCAATTAAATTTAGTTTGATCACCGTGATTAGCTGTTAGTATATTTCCTCAATCAAACATGGCGGAAAAGTCTGTTAGAAATGACCGCAGTAGGCAAGCAACGATGCTTGGTATAATCCTGCACGGAACGATCCACGTTTATTGACTGTGATCCTGTGTGTGTCTGTGAATGTGTGTGTTTGTGTACGTCTGCGTGTGTTTGTGTAAAAGTGTGTCCGTGTGCGCGACCATCTCGTTCCACCATCGTGAAAGTCAGTCTCCTCAATGTTCAATCGCACTGTGCCTCGTTCCCCTTACACAGCTGGAAGTGCAGCCCAGAAGAACAAAATAAAGAAATATGACTAAAACTAGCACAGAAGTTGAAACACAACATTGAAAAGGAGCAATGACTTTTGTTTATCTATCTGCTGCAGCTCACCAGTAGTCATCCCCCGAATGCGGACATGCAGGCACTCCGAGAATGTCTATGTGACTGCATTGGTCCCAACTGAGAGAATCAACACACCCTCTAATTTAATCATAAAATGCACTTTTATATCTAAAATATATTATTTTATATATATTTATTTTAAATATATTATTTTAAAAATATTTTATTTTATATAATTTTATATTTTTTTTATCAAACTTTTTGTCTGTCTGCAAAAATTCCACTCCTATGATATAACATCCATCCATCCATTTCCTACCGTGTATCCCTTTCGGGGTCGCGGGGGATGCTGAAGCCTATCTCAGCTACAATTGGGCGGAAGGCGGGGCACACCCTGGACAAGTCGCCACCTCATCACAGGGCCAACACAGATAGACAGACAACATTCATGTACAAAAAAAACCCTGTCACTACTGTTTGAGTACAAGCACAATAGTATAGTATAAACAAAGATCCGCAGACAGACACTTTGTGTTGGATGATATGGCAAAAAAAATTATCACGATTATTTTTTTCATATCGCACAGCCCTAGATGTCACTATTAGTCACCAGAGAAACAGCGCTATATAAATATAACTCACTTCACTTCTTTACAGGTTTAATGTGAATTAAGCACCATTTCACATGAAATCCAAAGTTATTCACAACAAATAGGACTGCAGCTATCGATTATTTTATTAATTGAGTCATTTATGGACTAATTTGATTAATGGGATAGTGTGTTCCAGATGTTATAATTTTTTTTAGTCCCACTCATTAAACAGCAGCCCTAACATCAATGCAGGCTGGGAAACAGGAAGCACTCCAGTTACTTTGGTGCAAAGGAGTACTTCGGGTTCCCATAGGCACTAATTGTGTATATTTTGCTTATGACATGTGTATTGTTAGGTATTGATCATAAATTTCCCCCTACATTACAGTAATAGTACTAGTTAGGGTTCTACGTAACATTTGTGTGTAATGTTGTTATTGTGTCAGACCGTGAGTGGAGTCCAAGTCATGTGTCATCTCCTTCCCCTGCTTTCTGTCGTGTATTAAGAATTGTGTGTCAATTGTTGTTGCCCATGCAACAAGTGCATTTTTACATTGTTGGTCTTGACAAAGAACATGTTTGCTTGCTTTGTGTCTCTGCAGAACATTTCATCGTTGCAGTGCCTGTTGCTGTGGTCGCTGCCGTAGGGGGCTTCCTGGTCAGTCGCTACCTGAGTGGGCGCAGCTGCAAAAAGGGCATGGTGAACACATGCATCAACAAAGATAGTCCCAAAGTGGTGCACAGCTTCGACATGGAGGACATTGGCACCAAGGCTGTGTACTGCCGCTGCTGGAAGTCAAAGAAGGTCAGCTCGCAACCACAATTTGGATTCTGAGTCATTGTAGTATTGCAAGGATTAAAGTCTCCATTATTTAGGCTTTAAATTTGTCGATAATCGTGTCCTGAGCAATTGAGGCAAAACGGAGTGCACTAGTTACTGTCGATTCCCTCTCAACATAATATGTAGTCTGAAGAAGAACATGTCAGCTGTGGGGAAATTGAGTTACATCCACAGAATGTATTAGTATGTTGGCATGGAAACATGACCTGAGAACATTCAGAAAGATTATTTCATCCCATGAAGATACATATTAGTTAATTTTCTTCAAGACTTCAAAGATGGTTCCATAATAAATATAATAAAATAAATCAAGCGTGTTTAAAAATACATCCTTACTATAATAAGTCTGTCTGAACAACAGCATATATTTATTTTTAGTACATTAAACCTACAGTGTATACATTTTTGCAGTTTTGTAAAACAGTGGTACCTCGATTTACAAACGTATTTGGTTCTTAAACTTGGTTCGTAAACCGAAAAGTTTGTATAGTGAAGCAAAGTTTCTCATAAGAATCTATGTAAACATGAATAATTAGTTCTTGTCTTGACAAAAGTCCCTATTTTAGTAAAAAAAAAAAAAAAAACTAGACACTTGTAATGGTATATAAACATTATAGTGTCTATAAGCCGCTACTTTTTTTCCTGCGCTTTGAACCCGAATGCTTATAAAACGGTACGGCTAATTGATGGGTTTTCCTCTTAGAATGGCATTCTCTTTGTATTGTTCCAGTTTCACAAGTTACTCCGTAAAATCATCCAAATGTCATCCTGGAGCTATTGAGTCTGTTTAGCTGATCGGAGAGCTAGCTTCCACAGCTGGTGGGTCCATGTCTTCAAAATGCCAGCCCCCGACGACTTCAAGCGGCATGCAAAATGAATGAATGAATGAATAAAGAGTTTGTACGGCAAGACATGGTTCGAACATGGAGGCATATTTGGTGCGATATGAAGGTTCGCAAACCCAAAGGGTCCCAAATTGAGCCGTTCGGAAATCGAGGTTCCACTGTAGTATTTACATTAATGATGGGTCATACAACACTGAAGCAACATGAAACACACCAAGTAGTTTAATGCCTGAAAGTGTGTGTAACCTTTAAAGGGGGGGAGGGCTACACGCCCATTAAGAAGAACAAGAGGGAAACATTAAAGAACACAACCATCACAAATCCAAATATATACAGTCAAAGTTAGAAAGTTAGAATTATTTTTTAACGCAGGGATAAATCATGAATAGAGCTGTTGGTTTGCTTGATTTATAGCACATATACACAAATAACAGCTGAGAAAAATGAGAAATTCATTCTGCCTTACTGAGTTGGCAATGACCATTATCTTTGTAATTTAGGAAACAGTTAAATCTACCAAAATAATCTCCAAAAATTAGGAATGTCCGATATTATCAGCCGATAAATGCTTTAAAATGTAATATCGGAAATTATCGGTTTCAAAAAGTAAAATTTATGACTTTACAAAATGCCGCTCTGTGCACGGACGTGGGAAGAAGTACAAAGCGCCAATAAACCTTAAAGGCACTGCCTTTGCGTGACGGCCCAGTCACATAATATCTACGGCTTTTCACACACACAAGAGAATGCAAGGCATACTTGATCAACAGCCATACAGGTCACACTGAGGGTGACCGTATAAACAACTTTAACACTGTTACAAATATGCACCACACTGTGAACCCACGCCAAACAAGAATGACAACGAAACTGCGATTAGACCTTCTTTGGCCTCAATACACACAATACCCTATAATGACAATGTGAACTCAGACACAACTTCCTCTAACTCCCAGTACCAATATCGTAGAGACCCGAAACAAAAACCTCTATGTAGGTCTCACTCAGGACTACCACTGGACAAAAGTATTGGACACCTAGGACTTTTCAGGGTGAAACGTCATCATTTTTTCAACCTGTATTATCTTTTACAGGCATTGTTTTATCTAAGAAGTTAAAGTTATCAATCAATCAATCAATCAATCGATCACAATGTATTTATTTAGCCCTTAATCACAAGTGTCTCAAAGGGCTTCACAAACCACAACGACATCCCTTGATCTGAAGCCACGTTTAACACAGCTATCATTTTCTCTTTTTCCTGTAGCAGCTTTATGTACCGTATTTTTCGGAGTATAAGTCGCTCCGGAGTATAAGTCGCACCGGCCGAAAATGCATAATAAAGAAGGAAAAAAACATATATAAGTCGCACTGGAGTATAAGTCGCATTTTTGGGGGAAATTTATTTGATAAAACCCAACACCAAGAATAGACATTTGAAAGGCAATTTAAAATAAATAAAGAATAGTGAACAACAGGCTGAATAAGTGTACGTTATATGATGCATAAATAACTAGGGATGATGTTTGATAAGAAATTATCGCGTTCGAGCCTATTATCGAAACCTCTTATCGAACCAATTCTCTTATCGAGTCCAGATAGGTTGTTGTATATGGAAAAAAACACACAATAATTGGTTTAACAAAAGCTCACTTTTATTATATAAGAAAACAATTTAATCTAATAAATAAATAAATATTGACTGTTACCCCCCTAAAAAAAATAAAATTAAATAAATAAGTATTGACTGTTGTTACCCAAAGTATATTAAGTGGGATTTTTCAGAAAAACAAATATAATAATGATAATAATAATACCTGGGATTTATATAGCACTTTTCTAAGTACCCAAAGTCGCTTTACATTCTTGAACCCATGGTAAGAAAATATATACAGTAACACAGAAACAACCTGTCTCTGTGATCACTATAGGTGTATAAATAATAATATAGTGTTAAATAAAATCAGTCCCTTGGGCACAAAACTGAAAATAATACAGCTCTCCAAAAAGTGCACTTCTGCTGCTATTTGACATAACTGTTTGTTATGATGCTTTGACATTTTTGCACTTTATTTCTTTATTGAAAGAAAATTCTATGAAGAGAAAAGTTGTTTGCAAATGTGGTTACAATGCTAAAAAATCAAAAGTTAAAGCTAAAAAAAGAAATACACTTTATTGAGTTAACATTATTTCTTTATAGGGGGAATGATGTTATGAGCTAGGGAATATAACAACTACACTACCCAGCATGCAACGGGAGTGACGAGCATGCGTGGTAGCCCCGAAAAGTGTTGTTGCATGTCGTCACGTAAGAATGAGGTTATGAGCACGCTGTGAAAGTAAACGTCAAGAACTCAGCCAACACGCCTCGTCTGCATTATTTATAATTAGACAGACAACACATATACAGTGTGATTTTGTTGTGTTTACAAGGAAAGAAAAACAAAAGTTAAAAAAGGGAGATGTGTTGTATATATATGTATGTGCTGCGGTTGCTTTAAGAACGTTGCGACAGCTGCCGTAAAGGAGGTGCGTTGCTAGCCTGGTTGCTATGTTTCCGGTTGGTCGTAAAAGTGTTGGTCATGTGTTTGTAGTCTGCTCAAATCTCTCAGTAAATTTATTTATTGGATTATACCTTTTGTTTTGAACTTTATTACACCTTGGAGCGCTTTTTCCCGTCCATTTTTTTCCTGCTTTCGCTATCTGCGCCTAATAACTGAGCTACGTGACGTCATTTCTTGTGATGTCACACGGAGCATTTCTGGTCGGGACGGGATTCGTTCCGAGGGATTCGAATAAAGAACCAACTATTTTTCTTTACTATAGTGGTCTCGATAACGGGTACCGGTTCTCAAAAAGGGATTCGAGTCCGAGAACTCGGTTCTTTTCTTATCGAACAACCGGGAAAACCGGTTTCGAGTATCATCCCTATAAATAACCAACTGAGAACGTGCCTGGTATGTTAACGTAACATATTATGGTAAGAGTCATTCAAATAACTATAACATATAGAACATGCTATACGTTTACCAAACAATCTGTCACTCCTAATCGCTAAATCCGATGGAATCTTATACGTCTAGTCTCTTACGTGAATGAGCTAAATAATATTAGTTTAGATTTTACGGTAATGTGTTAATAATTTCACACATAAGTCGCTCCGGAGTATAAGTCGCACCCCCGGCCAAACTATGAAAAAAACTGTGACTTATAGTCCGAAAAATACGGTACACCCATGTGACGTTACTGACATCTAGTGTACTAATCACTATTGTGGGGATCCTTCATCAGCTGTACAAAAAAAAAAAAAAAAAGACGCCATAGTGTCGGCTGATCGTTGACTATGGGAAAAATCTAACAAATCAGATTGGACAAAGAAATTCCTTAGTTGAAGATGTAGTTGTAAAAACAACAATAATAAAAGAGGCACAGCCATCATGTTAAAGCACATGTAGAGGTAGCTACAGCTACGGGATGCTGACTACTCATGATACTTCAAATGCACTGACTGCCCGTTTTTAAGTTTATTTGTATTATCCAGGTTGACAAGTGGACATGAGGACCAATCAACTCACCATCAAAATATAATATAAAATATATAAGGAAATTACATCATGTGTAAAACAAACAATAAAACATGGTTGCCTACAGCCACAGCTTCAATTTAAAGAATGGTATTGTGTGAGCACTCAATTGATGATACAGGGGAATTGATGATACATTGTCAAAATCTTGTGAACATGTTCATCAAACCGAATCCTATGGCATGTGGGGGCGTACAAAAACCGAGGTGCCACCTTATCTGTCCTAATCTTTGTTTTTCTTCTCCTTGCAGTTCCCGTTCTGCGACGGGGCCCACAGCAAACACAATGAGGAAACCGGGGACAACGTGGGACCCCTTATCATTAAGAAGAAGGACGTCTGAGCCAACCAATCACAACTTCCCTGTAGTGTGTTCACGCATGGCCACGCCGTCTATTGGAGCTTTACTACAGGTGTTGTCAATAGCATCTGCTACTACTTGTACACTAAGTGACGTCAAGGAGATGTTTGAGTTCAAGATTGCTAGCAGCAAAGACAAAAAGTATTTATCCTCTAAAAATGGTTTGCGACAACTGTCTTTCACTGAGTGTGCAGCAGGTGGTTAAAATGATCTTTGCCACTTTCTAACTTAAGCTCTAGCCTTAAATGAAATAAAAACACACTACCCTTATGAATGTTGAGAGTTTATTGTGCGCCAAAAGCTAGATGTTTCTCCTAAATCATGTTTGTGAACCGCTGGGAACTCTGCTTACAAATGTTTTGTTGGGTTTTTTTTTTCTTTAGGTGTTCTATTTGCAAAGTGGGATATGATTCTTCTGTATGATGTAAATAAACTTTTTTTTGCACTGCAACTTGATGATCACGTCTTATATATTTGTGTGTGTGTGTGGCCGCCTTCTGCAGTGTCCACCCCCATTAGCGCGCAGTGGCCATTTTAAGAGGCGTCAGTGTGTGTGGTGACCGCTAGAAGACGCTGTGTTTACACCAGCAGTCGTGTCCAGATCGTGCACGCGAGTGCTAGTGGGGGCCCCTGCTGCTACGGTGACACGCGCGCGCGTGCACGTCGTATGTGGCTGCGTGCCAGATGCGAGCAGGACTCTCACAAGAGGTGGACTGGACTCTGCGTCCTGTGAGGAGTCACCTGGAAGCGGCCGTGTTTCATGCTCATTAGCGCCCATTATGTGCTCAACTTGTTATTGTCGTCACCTCGCAGGAAAACATACAAAACAAATGTTTTAGTCTAATTTTAAACAACGTAAAACATTATTTACACTGCTAATACATGGATATAGATATAGTATTAACATTAGTTAATATATAGTACTTCAGTTTACACACACATAATGAAACAAAAACATTTTAGACTACGGTAATTGTTTAGTAATAAACTGTTATACATTTACCCATTATAAAGTTCATTGAAATATTTATGCTGTACTCATCAATTTATGTTATTTCTACTATTGTTCTTGTTTACTCTTCAAATAAATCGAATATAGTCTACTCCTTTATTTATTTAATAGTTATGACCAAATAAGCTATCTACAAGCTTTTATTAACAACGTGTCACACATCTTTAACATGTTTATTTATATATTAAAAAATGAGTAAACGTACAACAATCAGTAATTGTTGTGACCAGAATAGATAAATGTGTAATAAATGACAATACTTTATTAAATTGCATGATGAATTCAGGATAATTTATGACTCTGGGTTTCTCACTGTATACTGAAAACTGATTGAAAGTCAGTATTATTATTATTATGATTGTAAAACAGTATACGTATACAATGTGTATATATATATATTATATATATTATATATATATATATATATATATATATATATATATATATATATATATATATATATATATATATGTATATATATATATATATATATATATAACAATAATATATTATTATTGTAAACCAGTATACGCATACTGGTTTACAATAATAATAATATATTATTGTTATATATATATATATATATATATATATATATATATATATATATATATATATATATATATATATATATATATATATACATGGATGGATGGATTGATATAAATATATATATATATATATATATATATATATATATATATATATATATATATATATATATATATATATATATATATATATATATATATATATATATATATATATATGTATATATATATATATATATATATATATATATATATATATATATATATATATATATATATATATATTAATGTATGCAGTGTATATATATTAATATATATAATGGTGACACTTAAAGGCACAGGAAGTAAACAAACTTTAATGACATGAATAAAGGGTAGGATTTTTTTTTTTAAAGCGCTTCTTTCTACTCCTTTTCGGACACTTGGCAGTGTGCTAGTGTGAACATGTGTTCTTTTGTAATGCATGTTGCAAACAAAAATATTGTGTTTATATGTGTTAGTATTAATCTATTACAGGGGTGTCCAAACTTTTTCCAGTGAACGCCACAATATATTTTTGTACATTTAAGATGCGAAAAGCAATCCAATTTAGGTCAATATATGCTAATATATTTCAACAAAACACACAGGTAACAAATCAAATTAATGTAGCCATACTCTTTAAAAATATAGCTAATAAATTATTTATTTAAGTTTAATTTTAAAAAAAAAAAACAATGGCCACTAGATCATACACACCTTGACATTTAATAAATACATACATAAATAAGAAAATCTAAATAAATATATAAATAAGAAAATCTAAATAAATATATCAATAAGAAAATAAAATAGGAAAACATTTAATGGTTTGAAAATGAAGATTTATTTTTTTTCAGTTTATTTGCCATTTTTCACATTTTACGAGATACTGCATGTTGAGCTTTACTTTAGTAACCAGAAGCTATCAAGTTATCAATATTAATATGAAATACTTTATTTAAATATTTCACTCTGTGAATGGCGCGTCCTCGGAGTATATTTGAACGGAAATACTCCCAACAGAAGAACTTCTCAAAGTTGTTGTAGTGGGCTGAGATGCACCTGATATGTATATTAACATGTTATTGTATTGTGCTAACAGTAGTTAGCATGCTGAGATGCACCTGATATGCATATTAACATGTTATTGTATTGTGCCAACAGTAGTTGGCATGGTGAGATGCACCTGATATGTATATTAACATGTTATTGTATTGTGCTAACAGTAGTTAGCATAGTGGCGTGTGGCACGTTGAGCGTGTTAAAAAGTGCCGACTTCCGGCCACACTTAGGATGTTTGGGAGTGTTTCCTTGGGTCGTCGTGACCGCCACGCCACGCCACGCCACGCCGCCGAGTCCACTTCGCATTTTGAGCGACGCCCCCAAATTCCGTGCCGAGTGTTTGCAGACCCTCCGGGACGGAGAGGTGGAGGAGGACTCGGCAGCTCGGCCGTCTGTGTTCACCAGCAGCGCCAACACGCCATTATCAGTCCATGACTCCACGCCACCTTCCTGACAGCGGCGTTCGGTCAACGCGGGCTACTTTCCCCCCCTCGAAGGTAAGATGGTTCCTAAGCTACTTCCTGGTTCGTTGCGGCTGCTTTTGTGTGTTGTTGTCGCCTTTCCGTGTCGCAGCGACCACTCGGACTGGTCAGCGCCTCGTCGTCGTCGTCGTCGTCTTAGGTAACATCAAGTCCGGCCACAAGCTTCGCCATTGTGCTCCTAAACAAAAAAAAAACACGCCGCGGTGCTCTAATGTCCACGCCATACGTGTCCATTGTCGTGTTTGTCCACTAACATGTCCGCGGAATATACCCTGCTTCTTTTTTTCCCCCCTTCTTCCCAGCCACCGCATCGTTGCGCACCTCGCCGCTGCTCGTCGTCGATAGCAGGACAAAAGACAGCCTGTTTTTTTTGTTTTTGGACGCTTCTCCTTCCCTGTGCCGCTGCTGGCACACATAAGAGCAGTCGTCAAAATGTATTTGAAAAGCGCGCTCCACATTTGACCTGCGCATATGCGCATATCTTTGCATATTGTTGTCGCTCTGTTATTGATTGCATTGATATACCGTGAAATTCTTAAAGGGATACTAACCTCCTGCATGCGGAAACCCCTGCAAGCTCACAGCTGCCTCTTTTACCCCACATGATCATGAGTATCATTATTATTAATATTATTATTATGATGTTTTTGTGTGGCTAACATTTCTGTTCTGGTGTTGCTCCCCAGGACTCCACGGCTGCTGCAGAGAATGGGAATAAGGACGCAGGCTGAGGTTTGCCATTTTGGCTGAAGTGAGAGGACTTCAATCCCTGCAGCACGCACACAAGGACACAAACCGCCGCCCACGTTCACGGATATGTCCACAGCGGTGGACATTGCTGGCCCTTCCTCGCCAGACCCGGCTAACAGCGGCGCTAAAATCCCCAACGAGCCGCTCAGACCCAGCCTCAAACGCTCCAACCACCCCTACGGACTCCCGCATTTCGTCGCCACCCCTTCCCAAGCCATGGACGTCAAGGGCCTCATCCAGCCCTCCCCGGAACAGGAGCAGGCGGCCCCGCCCGGCCCCGCCAAGCCTCGCCGCGCCCCTTCCTGGCCCGACATGTGGGAGTCGCCCAGCGGGCTTCACCTTGCCCACGCCGCAGAACTCCTGATGCGCGCCGGGCTGCTCGCTCTGACCCCTGCCGCCGCGGAGCAGGCCGGCTCCGGCGCCCAAAGCAGCCAGGTGGCGGAGGCGAAGGGAGGCAAGGGGGACGGCGAAGGCGGCGGATCCGGGCCCGAAGAGGAGGAAGAGGACTCACCTGGATGCAGGGCGGACATCCAGCCCTTCCTGGGCGCGTGGTTCCCCTTCAGCCCCACTCTCTTGCCGCTCGCCGGGTTCCAGATGGGCGGAGGCCACTGGAGGAGCGCGGCCATGGGTGCAGAGGGCATGGAGGGCCTGGTGGCTGAGGGCCACTCTCCCGGTTCCCTGGGCGGCGGCAGCGGAAGCAGGAGGAAGAGGAAGCGCTGCGGCGAATGCGTTCCGTGCCGGCGGCAGACAAACTGCGAACAGTGCAGCAGCTGCCGCAATCGTAAGAGGGGACACCAGATCTGTAAATACAGGAAGTGCGAGGAGCTGAAGAGGAAGCCGGGAGGCCCCGGGTTCGAGAGCAGAGTGTCCGCGTTTGACCTCAGAGGCTCCGACTTTTCTTTGGGCCTGGCACAGGAGAGGAGCAGCGGCGCCTTGGATGGATAATACGTTTGCCGCACAGGATCGCGCTTTGGATGATTGTTGAGGAGCTGCAATGTAAACACACACACACACACACACACACACACACACACACACACTGGACACAATGTTAACAAGCTGGGTCAGAGACGTGGACATGATGTGTTGAGTGCACAGCGGCACTTCTGTTCTAGAATGTTCTCACTCATCCTTTCTTTTGACAATCAGCGAATTGGAGAGAGGAGAGAGAGAAGGATACCAAGTGTCACCGTTTCCATGATGACTGTAAATAGACTGTAAATAACATTATGTCTTTTTTACATCCCTTTCCAGTTTGGATGTATTGTGTTGCAAAAAACAAACAAAAAAAAGAAAGAAAAAGAGCCAAAATGTTTTGTTTCTAACGGGGACTCTCGATTCTGTTGTCACCGCATCACCGAGTCGTCTAAATTATTTCATGTGCAACTTGTACGTATAGATCTGTTTGCCCTTTTGAAATAAAAGAAATTGGCCATGTGCGCTTGTCTACATGCTTTTTAAGTAAGTAAATATTATTCTCTACACTTTATAATTAGGTAATTATTATTATCTACATGCTTTATAATGTGTAATAGGGTTGGGCGATGCTGAAAGTGTTAGTATCGATTTGATACCAACCAAATACGGGAGCTGATATTGCCGCTGCCAATACTTTCTGGTTGAACACTTAAGATCACTAAAAGATCTTGTGATTTTTGTTTTTAACGTGTTCATCATGATTATAAAGACACCAAAATGGATTGTATCAGTAAAGCGATAACTCAGGGTTAGATAGTAACACATTTAAAGCTGGGGTACTTGAATCTTGTATCACCAGGCAGAATTCAAACTAAATACTCTGCGCACCTGGCTGATAGTCCTCCCCTCTCTGGAAGTGCACACCACATAGGTTGTTGACAGTCTGACGGTGCATCGAAAGATCCCCGAGTTCGTATTTTTTTGCAGAAAATAAATGTTGTCAAATGTACATGTTTTTGTTTACTGTAATTATGAAATACTCATTAAGTTGCTAAGCTGTAATATTGCCATATATCATACAAAGATATAGCAAAAACGACAAACTATGTCTCTGCTTACAATACACGGAACAACAATGGTGTGACACGTTGCCACGCAAAATAATACTCACAAAATATAGGAAAATAGAACATTAGATTTACCTGTTGAGAAGAAAAACAGCCACATGTGCGTCTGAAGTTAGTCCAAGACTGGCCGCCAATAAGCCATCCATCCATCCATTTCCTACCACGTGTCCGGCAATAACCTTCCATCTTAAATACGCCGGACTAATATTTATTATAATTTTTTTTTAGACGTACAGCATCTTTCTTTTCTTCTTCTGATTTCCTCTTGGTGGGGTTTTTAGCAGTATATGCTGTAACAGCAAGGGCAGGTATTGCGTTCTTTTCAGGTGGCAGCCATGCTAAACTGAAAACAAGTCACTATATATCCTGTCAGCCGATGAGAAGGCTCCTTCGTGGGCTCTACTTGCCCTTCCTTTCTCTAAATTATGTGATTGGATCTGGAGGGGTTGACCACCAGAACAACAAATGAGTTTGTCTTCCGGGGTTTCATTTACTAAAATACTTAATTATGACAGACAGCACGCAGACGTACACTTTTTTTCAGAAATGATTACTACTACGATATACTGTATGATACTTATGTGATTTTTTTTAGGTAAAGAATATAACTTAGGTAACCCAGCTTTAATAAGGTCCGACGAAAACCTAAACAATTTTCCCTATGTTTAAGAAATAATGTAAATCTAATTGATCGGTTCTAGACACCTCAAAGTAATACATTTTTATAGATAATACTTTATATCTACTTGCAGAAATAATTAAGAATATGTTGATTGGCCCTGTGATGAGGTGGCGACTTGTCCAGGGTGTACCCCGCCTTCCGCCCGAATGCAGCTGAGATAGGCTCCGCCACCTCGAAAGGGAGAAGCGGTAGAAAATGGATGGATGGTTGATTGGCAACACTAAATTGGCCCTAGTGTGTGAATGTGAGTGTGAATGTTGTACGTCTATCTGTGTTGGCCCTGCGATGAGGTGGCGACTTGTCCAGGGTGTTCCCCGCCTTCCGCCAGGATGCGGCTGAGATAGGCTCCAGCACCCCCCGCGATCCAGAAAGGGACACGCGGTAGAAAATGGATGGATGGATATATAAATGAAAAATTAAATGTATCAATTACCAGTAATCATGGGCAGCACGGTAGCACAGTTGGTTAGTGCGTGAGCCTCACAATACGAAGGTCCTGGGTTCGATCCTGGGCTCGGGATCTTTCTGTGTGGAGTTGGCATGTTCTCCTCGTGACTGTGTGGGTCTCCCACCTCCTAAGACATGCACCTGGGGATAGGTTGATTGGCAACACTAAATTGGCCCTAGTGTGTGAATGTTGTCTATCCGTGTTGGCCCTGCGATGAGGTGGCGACTTGTCCAGGGTGTACCCCGCCTTCCGCCCGAATGCAGCTGAGATGGGCTCCAGCACCCCCACGACTCAAGAGGGACAAGCGGTAGAAAATGGATGGATGGAATTACCAGACCCTTTTTTTTTTTGCAGAAGACAGCGATCAACGGGGAGGGGAGAGCTATCTTTGTAGTTTGCTATATATTTCCTTGTTTTCAATAGTATTTCTCACCTTCTTTATCAAAGTGCTCACAACTTTTTTTGGCCCCATTTTGGCCTGTTTTGCATGCGCACGCAACAATAACAGCACAGAAACTGAGTCAGCAACACCTGGGATTTTTTGGGGGGCAATCGCCTTGTAGTGTGAATGGATGTAGCACCATATTTTTATGCAGACCACACAGGGCAACACAACAACATATTACCGTTAAAGCACAAATAAACCCAATAGTGGTAAATGACACTCTTATTGGCTCTCATTCCAACCCTTTAAAACTTCATCCCTGAGTTTGTAAACAATACATGAAACACATCACACATGTATGAAACTATACTATCATGTTAGCATGGAGCTAAAACTGACATCAACCTTGGTGTTGATACCACAGGGTGTCATATTTAATTGGCTGTTTGTCGGTCACCGTGCTTCCGCTCATACATGAACGTGCACGTTTACTCCTCGGTCTTTGTGTGCGTGCTGGTGTGCGTGTGTTTGTGAAGCCATGTGTGGATTATGAGTCACCTAATGGTGTGGCAGAGAGCCTTATCACAACGCCACAGACACACGCACACCTACACGCTGCTTGGCGAGCACACCTAAGCTGACACACATCACGCACACACACACACACACACACACACACACACACACACACACACACACACACACACACACACACATATTGACGCAATGTCCTTTTTATTCATAACTCCACATAAGAAAGATCTCAGCGAGAGCTAGGCCCAGTTGGGTATTTTTTTTTTTTTTTTTTTTTGCTCGTTGCCGTAACGATGGCTGATGTGATAAGACCTTCTTCCTCAGCGCCACACTCCAGGGGACCTCAGGGAAGACGTAACCATGGCAACGGTCGGCCTGAGGTGTCACGCTATAATTGGGCCACGGCTGCACTTCCTGTGCGCCTTCAGTCAGGGGGGGGGAATCGCGTAGGGACTGTGTGTGCGTGCGTGTGTGTGTGTGCGTGTGTGTGCGCGTGTGTGCATCTGTGAGGGTGGGGGGTTTTGTGTGTGTGTGTGTGTTTGTCAGGCAGGCGAGGGAGTGAGGCGCAGCACGCCAGCCAAGGCAGGACACTGCCAACTCATGGAGAACAGCATCATGCTATTACAACACTCGCTCTGAATGACAATCTCGCACTAAAAGTCTTCATGTTTCTTCATCATCACACACAAAAGCGACATTCTCCCCCCCCTCTCAGCCTCCCTCGTCGGTGCCTTCTAGTGATTTGGAGCTTAATCCCCCACCCCTCCCTCCCTCCCTTTTTTTTTTTTTTTTCGTCACGCACGCACACACGCACACCGGAAATCTGTGTCACCCGCTGCCCAGCAGGTCCAGTGACTCCCTGAACGCCTGCAGTCTGGCTCCACTGGCCTGCAAGATGGCAGGAGAGAAAGGGAGGAGGGGGGAGGGTGAGGGAGGGAGGGGGAGTATTGAACAGGGGACAGAGAGGGGGGGAGGAAAAGGAGGGAGGGGTGGGGGGGGGGTCGAAAGCGGATCCAGCGGGAGAAGGTGGAGGGTGAAGGGCAGGAGGGGAGGGGAGGGTTGAAAAAGACTTGGTGAAGGGCAGAGAGGGAGGAGGGTGGGGGGTGTAGAGCGGAGAGTGGGATGAAAAGCAGGACAGAGGAGGGGAAAAGAGAAGGAGTGACACACGGGGAGGAGGACAGGACAGAGGAGGGTGGGGGACAAGAGAAGGAGTGACACACGGGGAGAGGACAGGACAGAGGGGGGGGGGGACACAAGAGAAGGAGGGACACACGGGGAGGAGGACAGGACAGAGGAGGGTGGGGGACAAGAGAAGGAGTGACACACGGGGAGGAGGACAGGACAGAGGAGGGGGGGGGACAAGAGAAGGAGGGACACACGGGGAGGAGGACAGGACAGAGGAGGGGGGGGGGGGACAAGAGAAGGAGGGACACACGGGAGGAGGACAGGACAGAGGAGGGTGGGGGACAAGAGAAGGAGTGACACACGGGGAGGAGGACAGGACAGAGGAGGGGGGGGACAAGAGAAGGAGTGACACACGGGGAGGAGGACAGGACAGAGGAGGGGGGGGGACAAGAGAAGGAGTGACACACGGGGAGGAGGACAGGACAGAGGAGGGGGGGGGGGACAAGAGAAGGAGGGACACACGGGGAGGAGGACAGGACAGAGGAGGGGGGGGGACAAGAGAAGGAGTGACACACGGGGAGGAGGACAGGACAGAGGAGGGGGGGGGGACAAGAGAAGGAGGGACACACGGGGAGGAGGACAGCAGGGGATGGAGATAACGTTGGCCAAACAAAGAAAGAGGAGAGATGAGTGTGAGATCCAGAGACTGATGAGGCCTGATAGAAATGCACTGAGACAGTAGTGAGGTGTGTGTGTGCGTGTGTGTGTGTGCGTGTGTGTGCGTGTGCGTGTGTGTGTGTGTGTGTGTGTGTGTGTGTGTGTGCGTGCGTGTTGCATTGCAGCGTGCAATCAAGCAGCCCTGTGGCGCTGACATATGTTGGCAGTTGGAGGATAAAACTCCTCTCACACCGCGCTCACTTCCAACTCTGCCAGCCTCGCTCACAACCTGCACTGGGAGCAGCAGGGCAGGGCGGACCCTCGCTCGCTCGCTCGCTCGCTCAGCCAGACCTTTCCGTCCTGACCACGGCTTGGAGACACTGCGTCTCATTGTGTGTGCCCCCCCCCCCCCCCCCACCACCACCACCACCCCACTACCACCGCCGGCACCCGCCGCCCTCCCCTTCTTTCCTGCCTCCCTTCCCACTGTTAGGAAATGTGTCGGAGCCGAGCGGAAACAACGCCGCATCTTTGCTGAGGTCACTTTTCTGCGTGTGGATTAACTGAGGTGGAGGCAGGCCCACTGCGGCTACCCCCCACCCCCCCTCTAAGGAAAACACAAACGTCTCTGCTTCCTTGAAGAGCTCAGGCTCATCTTGCCCTCTGGTTGTATTTTGGTGACACCGAAGGGTTCAAAGGGGCCTGTTGACCTTTGACCTTTAAAGCTATTCAAGGCGGCTGACGTCTTCACTCACTCTTGCCGCAGAAAAAACATCAGTGAACGTGTCGTTCAGTCCTGTAGGCCAGTGGTCCCCAACCTTTTTTTAACTGCGGACCAGTCAACGCTTGAAAATTTGTCCCACGGACCGGGGGTGGGGGGTGTGGGGGGGTATGGTATTTTTATTTTAATTTTTTTTTTGGTCATAAAAAAAATACAATCATCTGTGTATCCCTGCAGACTGTATTGATATATATTGATATATAAAGTTGGAACCAGAAATATTAATAACAGAAAGAATCAACCCTTTTGTGCGAATGAGTGTGAATGGGAGAGGGGAGTTTTTTTTTGGGTTGGTGCACTAATTGTAAGTGTATCTTGTGTTTTTTATGTTGATTTAATAAAAAAAAATAAAAAAAACTTTTTATTTTTTTATTTTTATTTTTTTAAATTTCTTGTGCGGCCCGGTACCAATCGATCCACAGACCGGTGGTTGGGCACCACTGCTGTTGGCGATGTTTCGGTCGAGCACGTCGCTTTTTCCAACAGTTACTTTTTGTCCATGACTCCGTTTTATTTGGGCGGTCAAAAATGCGAAGTTGACTCATGTGACCATAAAAAAATAATGGCATGAATCATTGATAACTGAGAGTGTACAAACCATTACTATTAAGTACACAGTCGTGGTCAAAAGTTCACATACACTTGTAAAGAACATAATGTCATGGCTGTCTTGAGTTTCCAATTATTTCTACAACTCTTATTTTTTTGTGATAGAGTGATTGAAGCACATACTTGTTGGTCACAAAAAACATTCATGAAGTTTGGTTCTTTTATGAATGTATTATGGGTCTACTGAAAATGTGACCAAATATGCTGGGTCAAAAGTATACATACAGCAATGTTAATATTTGGTTACATGTCCTTTGGCAAGTTTCACTGCAATAAGGCACTTTTGGTAGCCATCCACAAGCTTCTGGTTGAATTTTTGATCACCTGACAAAATTGGTGCAGTTCAGCTAAATTTGTTGGTTTTCTGACATGGACTTGTTTCTTCAGCATTGTCCACACATATAAGTCAGGACTTTGGGAAGGCCATTGTAAAACCTTAATTCTAGCCTGATGTAACCATTCCTTTACCACTTTTGACGTGTGTTTGGGGTCATTGTCCTGTTGGAACACCCAACTGTGCCCAAGACCCAACCTCCAGGCTGATGATTTTAGGTTGTCCTGAAGAATTTGGAGGTAATCCTCCTTTTTCATTGTCCCATTTACTCTCTGTAAAGCACCAGTTCCATTGGCAGCAAAACAGGCCTAGAGCATAATACTAGCACCACCATGCTTGACGGTAGGAATAGTGCTCCTGGGATTAAAGGCCTCAACTTTTCTCCTCCAAACATATTGTTGGGTATTGTGGCCAAACAGCTACATTTTGTTTCATCTGATCAAAGAACTTTCCTCCAGAAGGTCTTATTTTTGTCCATGTGATGTCAGATGCAACAAAAATTGAGCTGTTTGGTAAAACAGGTACAAATCTAATCTGCAGGAGAGAATTCAAAGGGGATTGTTGACCTTTGACCTTTAAAGCTATTCAAGGTGGCTGTCGAAGAGGCCAACATCTATAAACATATTCACTCACTCATGTTGCACAAAAAACATCAGTGAACGTGTCGTTTACTCCTTTTGGCGATGTTTTGGTCGAGCGCGTCGCTTTTTCAAACAGTTACTTTTTGTCAATAACTCCATTTTATTTGGGCCGTCAACAATGCGAAGTTAACTCATGTGATCATAAAAAATAATGGCACGGATTGTTGATATTCGCAGATTAATAACCCACTTCATTTTGACTGCACACACTGCAAAAAAAAAGACCTGACAAAATATAAGATATAAAAAAAGTAGATCTTAGGAAAAAAATGCTGAAAGCTAGTGAACTTATCTGTCCATGATCCTAGTTCATTTTACTTGATAAGACATCCTAAATTAATATTTGTAAATCTAGAAATCAGCAAGACTTTTAAGCCAGAAATACCTATTTTAAACTGAAACTAATACACCCCCGTACCATCACAAATGCTGGCTTTTCAACTTTGCGCCTATAACAATCCGGATGGTTCTTTTCCTCTTTGGTCCGGAGGACACGACGTCCACAGTTTCCAAAAACAATCTGAAATGTGGACTCGTCAGACCACAGAACACTTTTCCACTTTGCATCAGTCCATCTTAGATGAGCTCAGGCCCAGCGAAGCCGGCAGCGTTTCTGGGTGTTGTTGATAAATGGCTTTCGCTTTGCATAGTCGAGTTTTAACTTGCACTTAACAGACGTAACGACCAACTGTAGATACTGACGGTGGGTTTCTGAAGTGTTCCTTAGCCCATGTGGTGATATCCTTTACACACTGATGTCGCTTTTTGATGCAGAGATCGAAGGTCCGTAATATCATCGCTTAAGTGCAGCGATTTCTCCAGATTCTCTGAACCTTTTGATGATATTACGGACATGTAGATGGTGAAATCCCTAAATTGCAATAGCTCGCTGAGAAATGTTATTCTTAAACTGTTCGACAATTTGCTCAAGCATTTGTTCACAAAGTGATGACCCTCGCCTCATCCTTGTTTGTGAATGACTGAGCATTTCATTGAAGCTACTTTTATACCCAATCATGGCACTCACCTGTTCCAAATTAGCCTGTTCACCTGTGGGATGTTCCAAATAAGGATGAGCATTCCTCAACTTTCTCAGTCTTTTTTGCCACTTGTGCCAGCCAGCTTTTTTGAAACATGTTGCAGGCATCAAATTCCAAATGAGCTAATATTTGCAAAAAATAACAACGTTTTCCAGTTCGAACGTTAAGTAGCTTGTCTTTGCAGTCTATTCAATTGAATATAGGTTGAAAAGGATTAGCAAATCATTGTATTCTGTTTTTATTTACGATTTACACAACGTGCCAACTTCACTGGTTTTGGGGATTGTTTATATATATATATATATATATATATATATATATATATATATATATATATATATATATATATATATATATATATATATATATATATATATATATATATATATATATATATATATATGTACACATACATTCCTACATTAATACATACATACATATATACACATTATATATATACATATATACATACATTAATACATACATACATATATATATACATATATATATATATATATATATATATATATATATATATATATATATATATATATATATATATATATATATATATATATATATATATATATATATATATATATATATATATATATATATATATATATACAAACCCCGTTTCCATATGTGTTGGGAAATTGTGTTAGATGTAAATATAAATGGAATACAATGATTTGCAAATCCTTTTCAACCCATATTCAATTGAATGCACTACAAAGACATGATATTTGATGTTCAAACTCATAAAATTTTTTTGTAAATAATAATTAACTTAGAATTTCATGGCTGCAACACGTGCCAAAGTAGTTGGGAAAGGGCATGTTCACCACTGTGTTACATGGCCTTTCCTTTTAACAACACTCAGTAAACGTTTGGGAACTGAGGAGACACATTTTTTAAGCTTCTCAGGTGGAATTCTTTCCCATTCTTGCTTGATGTACAGCTTAAGTTGTTCAACAGTCCGGGGGTCTCCGTTGTGGTATTTTAGGCTTCATAATGCGCAACACATTTTCAATGGGAGACAGGTCTGGACTACAGGCAGGCCAGTCTAGTACCCGCACTCTTTTACTATGAAGCCACGTTGATGTAACACGTGGCTTGGCATTGTCTTGCTGAAATAAGCAGGGGCGTCCACGGTAACATTGCTTGGATGGCAACATATGTTGCTCCAAAACCTGTATGTACCTTTCAGCATTAATGGCGCCTTCACAGATGTGTAAGTTACCCATGTCTTGGGCCCTAATACACCCCCATACCATCACAGATGCTGGCTTTTCAACTTTGCGCCTATAACAATCCGGATGGTTCTTTTCCTCTTTGGTCCGGAGGACACGACATCCACAGTTTCCAAAAACAATTTGAAATGCGGACTCGTCAGACCACAGAACACTTTTCCACTTTGTATCAGTCCATCTTAGATGAGCTCAGGCCCAGCGAAGCCGACGGCATTTCTGGGTGTTGTTGATAAACGGTTTTCGCCTTGCATAGGAGAATTTTAACTTGCACTTACAGATGTAGCGACCAACTGTAGTTACTGACAGTGAGTTTCTGAAGTGTTCCTGAGCCCATGTGGTGATATCCTTTACACACTGATGTCGCTTGTTGATGCAGTACAGCCTGAGGGATCAAAGGTCACGGGCTTAGCTGCTTACGTGCAGTGATTTCTCCAGATTCTCTGAACCCTTTGATGATATTATGGACCGTAGATGGTGAAACCCCTAAATTCCTTGCAATAGCTGGTTGAGAAAGGTTTTTCTTAAACTGTTCAACAATTTGCTCACGCATTTGTTGACAAAGTGGTGACCTTCGCCCCATCCTTGTTTGTGAATGACTGAGCATTTCATGGAATCTACTTTTATACCCAATCATGGCACCCACCTGTTCCCAATTTGCCTCTTCACCTGTGGGATGTTCCAAATAAGTGTTTGATGAGCATTCCTCAACTTTATCAGTATTTATTGCCACCTTTCCCAACTTGTTTGTCATGTGTTGCTGGCATCAAATTCTCAAGTTAATGATTATTTGCAAAAAAAAAATGTTTATCAGTTTGAACATGAAATATGTTGTTTTTGTAGCATATTCAACTGAATATGGGTTGAAAATTATTTTCAATTAATTGTATTCCGTTTATATTTACATCTAACACAATTTCCCAACTCATATGGAAACAGTGTTTGTATTTAAAAAAAAAAAGGTCACTTCCTGTGTTTAAGTGTCACCTTTTTCTATATTGATAATATATGTATTGGTTGTTTGTAAAGCTGCCTTTTAATGAGAGCCACAGTGTCTGATATCATTCATATTGAACCTTTTCATCCAATCTAATCTAAATCTATTGGATTTCTCTCATTACATAATAAACATTGAGTCATTCAGGGCCATTTCACACTTTTTGCTGTCATTTTTAGGCAGGGTCTTTCAGAGGTAATGTGTGCACAGAATTCTGTTAATCTTTAGCCTGCTGCTGCTCGCAGAGAAGCGGGGAGGGGAAAAAAAGCCACCGTGGCTCCAGGAAGTTAAGCAAAGCGCTGAGATAAAGTCTGCCTGCCTGCAGCGATAGTTCATCGCGGCTTCTTGTCACGCCATCTCATGATGCGGAATCGATTGTTACCACTGAGGATTGAGCTCCAAGTGGCCTTCGCTCCCCCATTTGCATCACTCCCGAGAGCATTTCCTTTTTAACGCAGGGATAAATCATGAATAGAGCTGTTGGTTTGCTTGATTTATAGCACATATACACAAATAACAGCTGAGAAAAATGAGAAATTCATTCTGCCTTACTGAGTTGGCAATGACCATTATCTTTGTAATTTAGGAAACACTTAAATCTACCAAAATAATCTCCAAAAATTAGGAATGTCCGATATTATCGGCCGATAAATGCTTTAAAATGTAATATCGGAAATTATCGGTTTCAAAAAGTAAAATTTATGACTTTATAAAATGCCGCTCTGTGCACGGACGTGGGAAGAAGTACAAAGCGCCAATAAACCTTAAAGGCACTGCCTTTGCGTGACGGCCCAGTCACATAATATCTACGGCTTTTCACACACACAAGAGAATGCAAGCATACTTGATCAACAGCCATACAGGTCACACTGAGGGTGACCGTATAAACAACTTTAACACTGTTACAAATATGCACCACATTGTGAACCCACGCCAAACAAGAATGACAAACACATTTCGGGAGAACATCCGCACCGTAACACAACATAAACACAACAGAACAAATACCCAGAACCCCTTGCAGCACTAACTCTTCCGGGATGCTACAATATACACCCCCACCTTAACACCGCACCCCCCCAACCCCGCACACCTCAACCTCCTCATGCTCTCTCAGGGAGAGCATGTCCCAAATTCCAAGCTGCTGTTTTGAGGCATGGTAAAAAAAAATAATGCACTTTGTGACTTCAATAATAAATATGGCAGTGCCATGTTGGCACTTTTTTCCATAACTTGAGTTGAAGTTGTTCTCTTATCTTAGAAAACCTTGTTACATTGTTTAATGCATCCAGCGGGGCATCACAACAAAATTAGGCATAATAATGTGTTAATTCCACAACTGTATATATCGGTATCGGTTGATATCGGTATCGGTAATTAAGAGTTGGACAATATCGGAATATCGGATATCGGCAAAAAAGCCATTATCGGACATCTCTACCAAAAAATGGTTATTGAATAATTAACACATAGATTTTTTTTTAAACGTTTTTTTCAGAACTATGAGAAAAGTGAGACATAAAAGTCTAATATGTGCCATTTACCTCTTGAGACTTTCTCAAAACAAACTTAAATTTCTGCCTTTTTACAAGTCAAAATCTGATAATACACATATTGAAGCATTCAAAATGTGTATTGGCCAATCTCATCTCTCTCAATCTCTAACTTTTTGTACAAGTTTTCTAATTCATTTGCAGTGATGGGTAGGGATGTATGCCGAGTACCGTTAGTTTTTGGTACCGGTTCCTAATTAGGTCGTTTGAGTAACAGGACTGAAAGTAAAAGGACTGGGTTTTTAGCATAGAATTAGCAAATATGTATGTTGACACTAAGCACTAAAGAGATTCAACCAAAAAAAATATTATAAAAATAAGAATCATTTAAGTAACAGGATAGAGATACTTCATATAATTGAATAAACAAAACAATATATGTTAGAATTTACTTTTGGCCTTTTCATAGCCTGCAGAAAGTCTAATGATGCAACTTCTTGTGGAACATGTGACCTGAAGAATATTCCAAATTCTTTAGAGTGGCTAACAGGACTGGGTGAAAACCCTAGGACACAATTAAAGTGTGAATTTTTACTTAATTATTGTTGTTGTTGTTTTTTTTTAGAAAAAAATAAATATTAAGTACAGTTGGAATAGGGAGTAACATAAAACATACAAACTAGGGCTGTCAAAAATAACGAGGTAACACGTGATTAATATAAAAAAATGATCACATTAATAATGTATAGTTTCAGATTAATCACACGTTTCATTTTGACTTTGACTTTATGACAGTATGATGAGTGAGTAGACTCCGATTGCTCTGCTCGCTGGAATATTTCACTTCAAAATGCATTCTGATTTGACTTTATATAAAACTGTTACCAAGTCTTTAATGGATAAATGACGAACATTCAAGGAAAACATTAAAAAAAAATTTGTGTATTACATTCTGACAATAAAATAGCGTTTGTGTCCAAATATCAGGGTCAGTTTTTAGGTTACTTCAAATTATCTGAGCAAGTGATATACTGTGATGATTCCCAATTAAACCAAATTCAAAATGCAGTGGTTCTTAAACTTTATTTCACCAAGTACCACCTCAGAAAACACTTGGCTTTCCAGGTACCACCTTAATGACCAATGTTAAAATACAGTAACGTAGTATGCATAAATATTCATTGAAAACAAGGCAGAGGTTTTATTTAAAAAGTATATTTAATATTTTTGGCCACTGTAACATTACACACAGTTTGAACAGTAACACTGTGTTTGAATATTCATCTAAGTGATTTTTTTTGGCGTACTACTAGATGGAGCGTACCACAGTTTGTGTAATATGATTAAAAGATTCATTGTGAAGTCTAATTTTAAAGTTTAGTATTTTAAATTGATTTATCTTTATTGAATATGCAACCAGATCCACGTGCAGTACACTTTCCTTAATGAAAAAAATATTCATTAGTACATTTTATTGTGCATTCATACATTATATTTCCTGGGAACTCAAATGCCCCAATAAATAACATATGTAATAGAGGTATGTAATAGAGACCGTAATAAAAGGCTAGAGTAGTTTGCATTAAAGTGTTGTTACTAATAACAAGATGGTTTCTTTAATGAGCAGAAATGAAAAACTCATCACGAGTTTTTGGTCTTGCGAGAATCATCATTGATGCCTCAAGGCGTACTTTGAACAAAAAGTGTTTGGAACGGCCGGCAGAGACATACCAAAGATGTCACACAGTCGAAGGTGTGTGTTTCTGTTGTTTTTTGTGACGATGAACCATAATGCAGTTATCAAAAATGTGTGTTTGTAATAGATAACATCATCTAATGCGATCAAATGCCATAAAATGACTTTTTAACTGTAATCATGTAAAATCAAGTTTGGATTGTCACACACACACACAAGCACACTAACACAAACACAAACACACACACACACACAACAATGTTGTGAGGCAATTTCTGATTAGCAGAAGAGGAAAATCAATGCAAAGTTGCAATCAGCTGAGTGCTGACAACAGAAGACGAACTGATGTGACCTTTCACCCAAACATAAGCATCCTCATTAAGACTCTTGTTTGACTAAGAGAAATGATCCCTGCAAGTCTGACGTGGATCGCTTGAAAAATGCAACCAGTTAGAGTTCATAGCTTAAAGGCCTACTGAAACCCACTACTACCGACCACGCAGTCTGATAGTTTATATATCAATGATGAAATCTTAACATTATAACACATGCCAATACGGCCGGGTTAACTTATAAAGTGACATTTTAAATTTGCCGCTAAACTTCCGGTTCGAAACGCCTCTGAGGATGACGTATGCGCGTGACGTAGACCGGGGAACACGGGTATGCCTTCCACATTGAAGCCAATACGAAAAAGCTCTGTTTTCATTTCATAATTCCACAGTATTCTGGACATCTGTGTTCGTGAATCTGTTTCAATCATGTTCATTGCATTATGGAGAAGGAAGCTAAGCAAGCAAAGAAGAAAGTTGTCGGTGCGAAACAGACGTATTTTTCGAACGTAGTCAGCCACAACAGTACACAGCCGACGCTTCTTTGTTTACATTCCCGAAAGATGCAGTCAAGATGGAAGAACTCGGATAACAGAGATTCTAACCAGGAGGACTTTTGACTTCGATACACAGACGCCTGTAGAGAACTGGGACAACACAGACTCTTACCAGGATTACTTTGATTTGGATGACAAAGACGCAGACGTGCTACTGTGAGTATGCAGCTTTGGCTTCTAAACATTTGATCGCTTGACCGTATGTGCGCAACTTTTTTTTGCGTATGTACGTAACTTTTTTAAAATATATAAGCTTTATGAACCTTGGGTTAGGTGAACGGTCTTTTGGGCTGAGTGATTGTGTGTGTTGATCAGGTGTTTGAATTGTATTGGCGTGTTCTATGGAGCTAGGAGCTAGCATAGGAGCTAGGAGCTAGCATAACACGTACCGTACCGTACTTGCGCGTCACATACGTAACTTTTTAAAAATATATAAGCTTTATGAACCTTGGGTTAGGTGAACGGTCTTTTGGGCTGAGTGATTGTGTGTGTTGATCAGGTGTTTGAATTGTATTGGCGTGTTCTATGGAGCTAGGAGCTAGCAGAGGAGCTAGGAGCTAGCATAACAAACACGCAGGTGTTTTTATGCAGGATTAATTTGTGGCATATTAAATATAAGCCTGGTTGTGTTGTGGCTAATAGAGTATATATATGTCTTGTGTTTATTTACTGTTGTAGTCATTCCCAGCTGAATATCAGGTCACCCCCGGCTCTCACAGCATCTTCCCTATCTGAATAGCTTCAACTCCCCACTAGTCCTTCACTTGCACTTTACTCATCCACAAATCTTTCATCCTCGCTCAAATTAATGGGGAAATTGTCGCTTTCTCGGTCCGAATCTCTCTCACTTCATGCGGCCATCATTGTAAACAATAGGGAACTTTGCGTATAAGTTCAACTGACTACGTCACGCTACTTCCGGTAGGGGCAAGCCTTTTTTTTTATCAGATACCAAAAGTTGCAATCTTTATCGTCGTTGTTCTATACTAAATCCTTTCAGCAAAAATATGGCAATATCGCGAAATGATCAAGTATGACACATAGAATAGATCTGCTATCCCCGTTTAAATAAAAAGAATTCATTTCAGTAGGCCTTTAACAAACATCCTGACTTGATGAGCACAAATACAGTGATTTCCAGGTTACAGGTTGTATTCATCGGACGCCACGTCCGGCTCATTAAATATGTGTGACTCGAAGTGACGGGCCAGCGAGCGTCTGTTGTCAAAAACGTTCTGGGAGGCATTTGGTCTTTCCCGAAGAAAAATGCTCTATGCCTGCGTTGTTTTAGGCTGTTGGAAAAGCGAAAAGGATCTTCAGAGTTCCTCAAGAGGTAATCAAGAAGGGCGAAAGAGTGCAAGATTTTACAAAAAACGACAAGAAAAGTGGCACGCACTCTATTTCAAGAGACTAAGAATGCATGAGTTTGCAGTGGTCACTTCGTTCAAAACTTTGTTTGATATACTTTTAACTAGGGATGTCCGATAATGGCTTTTTTGCCGATATCCGATATTCCGATATTGTCCAACTCTTAATTACAGATACCGATATCAACCGTTACCGATATATACAGTTGTGGAATTAACACATTATTATGCCTAATTTGGACAACCAGGTATGGTGAAGATAAGGTCCTTATTAAAAAAATTAATAAAATAAAATAAGTTAAATAAATAAAAAACATTTTCTTGAATAAAAAAGAAAGTAAAACAATATAAAAACAGTTACATAGAAACTAGTAATTAATGAAAATGAGTAAAATTAACTGTTAAAGGTTAGTACTATCAGTGGACCAGCAGCATGCACAATCATGTGTGCTTACGAACTGTATCCCTTGCAGACTGTATTGATATATATTGATATATAATGTAGGAACCGCTATATTAATAACAGAAAGAAACAACCCTTTTGTGCGAATGAGTGTGAATGAGTGTGAGGGAGGTTTTTTGGGTTGGTGCACTAATTGTAAGTGTATCTTGTGTTTTTTATGTTGATTTAATAAAACAAATAAAATAAAAAATAAAATAAAAAACGTTACCGATAATACAGTGACATGCAGTCAGGGGAAGAAAAGAAATGTAAAAAGAAAAAAATAATTAAATTGTTATATGTATACAGTGATTATACTATAAAGTTATTTTCCATTCAACTTCACCAGTTATAGATTATTTTTATTCAAAATCGCTGAATTTTCACATTTGCCGTTCAAATACTGAGAAGAGACTTGCGGTGAGTCACCAGCCAGTTAAGCCTCACCATGGATTGCGCAATGACTCGGCTAACTGCTGGCCTGCTGTACAGTGAGACCGTATTGCTATATGAACTATATTATACATTTCCATAGTTTAGTTAGCTGAGGTATATAATGTACAGTGTATTTTGTCAAAAACTGTATGTGTGTAACGTATTTCTTGTGCTGAGCAATCATAAAACGGCTGCGAAGACGCACTGTGTGAGGCTCGCAGTAATTCCGCCTCCTGGTGGTAGAGGGTGCTAGTGATCCCAGAGATCATTCTTGCGACTACTTGGCGGCAGAAGAAGTGACAACAAGCAGCAACAGTTAGCAGCGAACGTTTATTTTTTCCTCTCGCCTGGACTTTTAACATGGAGGATTACATATCCAAAATAAAACAGTTTTCTAAACTGGACTTTCAATCGAAGCAAGAGGTAATACTTAAAGGAAGATCTCCATTGAGACAGAGAGACTTTTAAAACTGAAGAAAGATAAGGAAGACTTCTATAAACAAGTTATCAATGCTTTTGTTCAAAAGGAGCGGCGCATGGACTTCATTTATAAGTAAAGGTAAGACCATAATAACGTTTTTTTTTATTAAATGTGCTTTTTTGTGTGCTACAGTTTGTATGTGTAAAGTTAAAGTTAAGTTAAAGTACCAATGATTGTCACACACACACTAGGTGTGGTGAAATTTGTCCTCTGCATTTGACCCATCCCCTTGTTCACCCCCTGGGAGGTGAGGGGAGCAGTGGGCAGCAGCAGCGCCGCGCCCGGGAATCATTTTTGGTGATTTAAACCCCAATTCCAACCCTTGATGCTGAGTGCCAAGCAGGGAAGAATGCTGGTATGAGCTTTTAAACATAACCCGTTAACTGCTGCCAATCAAATGGTAATAAGATACTCTTTATGGTTCATATGTTTGTAAATCTGACTGTGATGAAGTCAGTGCCTCACCAGCCATGAACCTCACCGCACGTCACTGCAATAATAAAAAAACCGATACCGATAATTTCCGATATTACATTTTATAGCATTCATCTCTACTTTTAATATTTAGTATTTACTATTTAAGTATTAACTTGATATTATATGTATTTTATCTTGTTTCGGAGTTTAGAACGCATTTTTGCTACAAGTGTTTCGTAAAGTACCAACTCGGCGAGTCCACATAACCCAAAACCAGTGAAGTTGGCACGTTGTGTAATTTGTAAATAAAAACAGAATACAATGATTTGCAAATCCTTTTCAACCTATATTCAATTGAATAGACTGCAAAGACAAGATATTTAATGTTCGGACTAAAAAACCTTATGTAAATGACTTCATGTGCTTATTGGAGCACATTTAGATGTTAACTGGCTGTCCAAATTTGCACAAGTAAACATGCTGCAGGACTGCTTGTATCGAAGCAAATATTGGACATTTTTGATGCAAGCCGATATAACCCTATTCTTGTTGTTTTGCTTATATTGTACCAATATCAATATCAGATTGGTATAAGTATATATTTTTACTTTGCCTCCTTGTGGCGTCTCCTAGAAAATATAGCACATATAGTTAAAACTGCCACTGACTGCAACCATTGGAGAAGTGACAAGAAACATGCAATAATTTGGCCTCAGATTTGGTGACCAACCGTGCTTTAAAAGTCATCATCATGTGACTTTAGCAAATCACATGAGATGTCAGCTCAGTGGTTTTTCTTCTTCTTGTAATGCTACCAATGGTGGCCAAGAAGAAACGTGTGATGATGACCATAGAACCTGATATGATGTGGTAATGCAGCAATGAAAGTAGTAGTCGGTATATGGCTACAAGTTACAACAATATTAATAAAAATATACAACAATATTAATAAAAAAATGCACACCTCAGAGGCAGTTGTGATCAGTTTGACAAGAAGAGAGTCATCTCCCAGCACACACAGTCCTTTGTCCTTGATCTTGATGAATAATCTTGAAAACCAAATTATAATTTAAACGTTTTAATGTGGCACAATTACACTTTTTACTACCCAATTTATAATGTCAATTTTATTATGTTTACACTTTCTAAGAACGTTCAAATGTTATGATGGTAATAAAGGCTTTACAGTTGCAACATTTTGATATATATATATATATATATATATATATATATATATATATATATATATATATATATATATATATATATATATATTTATATATATATATATATATATATATATATATATATATATATATATATATATATATATATATATATATATTTATATATATATATATATATAGTACAGGCCAAAAGTTTGGACACACCTTCTCATTTCAATGTGATTTCTTTATTTTCAGGACTATTTACGTTGCAGAACTATGACACCTGTGAAGTGAAAACCCTTTCAGGTGACTACCTCTTGAAGCTCATCGAGAGAATGCCAAGAGTGTGTAAAGCAGCAATCAGAGCAAAGGGTGACTATTTTGAAGAAACTAGAATATAAAACATGTTTTCAGTTATTTCACCTTTTTTTGTTAAGTACATAACTCCACATGTGTTCATTCATAGTTTTGATGGCTTCAGTGACTATCTACAATGTAAATAGTCATGAAAATAAAGAAAACGCTTTGAATGAGAAGGTGTGTCCAAACTTTTGGCCTGTACTGTATATATATATATATATATATATATATATATATATATATATATATATATATATATATATATATATATATATATATATATATATATATATATATATATATATATATATATATTGGGGGTGTGGGGAAAAATCGATTCAAATTCGAATCGCGATTCTCACGTTGTGCGATTCAGAATCGATTCTCATTTTTGAAAAATCGATTTTATTTATTTAATTTATTTATTAGAATTTTCTTTAATTTTTTTCTTTTTTAAATTTTTTTATTAATCAATCCAACAAAACAATACACAGCAATACCATAACAATGCAATCCAATTCAAAAACCAAACCCGACCCAGCAACACTAAGAACTGCAATAAACAGAGCAATTGAGAGGAGACACAAACACGACACAGAACAATCCAAAAGTAGTGAAACAAAAATGGATATTATCAACAACAGTATCAATACTAGTTACAATTTCAACATAGCAGTGATTATAAATCCCTCATTGACATTATCATTAGACATTTATAAAAAAGAATAAAAAAGAACAATAGTGTCACAGTGACTTACACTTGCATCGCATCTCATAAGCTTGACAACACACTGTGTCCAATATTTTCACAAAGATAAAATAAGTCATATTTTTGGTTCATTTAATAGTTAAAACAAATTTAAATTATTGCAATCAGTTGATAAAACATTGTCCTTTACAATTATAAAAGTTTTTTTACAAAAATCTACTACTCTGCTTGCATGTCAGCAGACTGGGGTAGATCCTGCTGAAATCCTATGTATTGAATGAATAGAGAATCGTTTTTTAATCGAAAATCGTGTTGAATTGAAAAAAAAAAATCGATTTTGAATCGAATCGTGACCCCAAGAATCGATATTGAATTGAATCGTGGGACACCCAAAGATTCACAGCCCTAATAACTATAAATATATATATATATATATATATATATATATATATATATATATATATATATATATATATATATATATATATATATATATATATATATATATATATATATATATATATATATATATATATATATATATATATATATATATATATATATACATATATATATATATATATATATATATATATATATATATATATATATATATATATATATATATATATATATATATATATATATATATATATATATATATACTACCGTTCAAAAGTTTGGGGTCACATTGAAATGTCCTTATTTTTTAAGGAAAAGCACTGTACTTTTCAATGAAGATAACTTTAAACTAGTCTTAACTTTAAAGAAATACACTCTATACATTGCTAATGTGGTAAATGACTATTCTAGCTGCAAATGTCTGGTTTTTGGTGCAATATCTACATAGGTGTATAGAGGCCCATTTCCAGCAACCATCACTCCAGTGTTCTAATGGTACAATGTGTTTGCTCATTGGCTCAGAAGGCTAATTGATGATTAGAAAACCCTTGTGCAATCATGTTCACACATCTGAAAACAGTTTAGCTCGTTACAGAAGCTACAAAACTGACCTTCCTTTGAGCAGATTGAGTTTCTGGAGCATCACATTTGTGGGGTCAATTAAACGCTCAAAATGGCCAGAAAAAGAGAATTTTCATCTGAAACTCGACAGTCTATTCTTGTTCTTAGAAATGAAGGCTCAAACACAAAATTGTTTGGGTGACCCCAAACTTTTGAACGGTAGTGTGTATATATATATATATATATATATATATATATATATATATATATATATATATAGAGTACAGGCCAAAAGTTTGGACACACCTTCTCATTTCAATGTGATTTCTTTATTTTCAGGACTATTTACGTTGCAGAACTATGACACCTGTGAAGTGAAAACCCTTTCAGGTGACTACCTCTTGAAGCTCATCGAGAGAATGCCAAGAGTGTGCAAAGCAGTAATCAGAGCAAAGGGTGACTATTTTGAAGAAACTAGAATATAAAACATGTTTTCAGTTATTTCACCTTTTTTTGTTACGTACATAACTCCACATGTGTTCATTCATAGTTTTGATGGCTTCAATGACTATCTACAATGTAAAAAGTCATGAAAATAAAGAAAACGCTTTGAATGAGAAGGTGTGTCCAAACTTTTGGCCTGTACTGTAAAAATCGACTACTCTGCTTGCATGTCAGCAGACTGGAGTAGATCCTGCTGAAATACTATGTATTGAATGAATAGAGAATCGTTTTTGAATCGTAAATCGTGTTGAATTGAAAAAAAATCGAGTTTGAATCGAATCGTGACCCCAAGAATCGATATTGAATCGAATCGTGGGACACCCAAAGATTCACAGCCCTAATATATACATATATATATATATATATATATATATATATATATATATATATATATATATATATATATATATATATATATATATATATATATATATATATATATATATATATTGTAGGAGACAGAATGAAGGTTTTTGGGTAGCAATTTGTGTGGGGTGTGTCTGCAGGGCTGAAGGAAGGTGCTGGTCATGTGGGCATGGCCATGGGTGTGTCATATGCATACAGGAAGTATTTAAAAGACTAGCATATATATATACACTGAAAAACATTATTGAATAATTTATTTCCAATTAATTAATTGTAGTATAAAACAGACCATCAAATGAAATTAAATTAGATTTAAAAAAAGTATAAAAATAATTTCATATAAAAAAAGGGTCTGGAAAAACTTTTGTAATTCTGCTTGAGTCCCAAATTTAGCCAGGGGCAGTCCTGGGTGTTTTGTCCAATCAACAGTTACCTGCAAGTTTTACAATCTACTACAGTATTTATCCACATGAACACTTGTATTGATATATTCTATTATGTTTTCTACGAATATGTTGTTGTGTTATGTTTTTGTAATATTATGTTGTTGTATTACGGCAGGACATGATCTCGGGTGTCCAGCCGGTGATCTTGGCCAGGTGCTTTGTCACAACACATGAGAAGTGTCCTGATTTCTCCATCTGCACCAGACACAAAAAACACCTGCACACTCTTACCACACGCACACACACATGGGCACACCCACCCACCCACACACACACACACACTCACTCATATGCAATGACGTGCACTTTTCTTGTGTGACAAAGTCGAGCACTCCGGTCCCCACAATGCCTGCCTGGGAAACCCAACACTGTCCTGCTAAATATAGTGGGCCTTTTCACACTGCGGGCATGTGTGTCAGGTCACATGATCCAAGATATGGGGCGTACACGCACATGCACACGCACACGCACACGCACACGCACACACACACACACACACACACACACACACACACACACACACACACACACACACACACACACAGACAGTGTTCTCACACACACAGACGCCAAATCCTGAGGCTGAGGGTGCGGAGGTGGTGAGGGAATGCGAGGAGCTTTAATGAGTTGGCTGTGACGTGTTGCTTCTCCCGTGACCCGACTCCCAGTTGCTCCGTCTCCTCGAGCGTCTCGCCCTCTGTCTCTGCGTCTTAACCACGCGCTAATCAGCTTTATGTGCTCGCCGTTTGATCTCTGGTGGGCTGTTTTGGCTGCTGAATAGATAATCATTGTGCGAGTCGCCGCTATCAACAACTTCTCTGTGTCCAACCCTATCAGGCCACCCCCAACCCCACTTGGAATGCCTTCACGGCTTTGGTAAAGTAAAAAATAAAGTCTTTCGTTCTGTTTTTTCCTATATCTTCTAGCTCATTTGGAGAGTATGAGTACGTTCATGTGGGTGCTCTCCGGCTCATGTTACGATTCACTGACTTCTGTTTTGATGTGGTTTTCTCTGGTCTAGAACGCCCCAAGAGGGACACAGTGCAGTTCGGTCTGTCAATATTTGACATGGTTTGACTCCTTGTAGTGTGTGTTGATGTACACCCGCACGCTGGACAAGAGGAAACAGGTCTGACTACAAACTTTGATAAACAGTCCCATTCCACCACAATGTACTACATTAGCTACACTGTAATGTCACAACATTAGCTAAGCCAGGGGTGTCAAACGTACGACCCGAGGGCTGGATCAGGCCCGCGGGATGAGTTTGTTAAGTATAAAAATGTACCTGAAATTTTTGAATGAAAGAAACAGCTGTTCTAAATGTGTCCACTGGATGTCGCAATAGCAATTGTTTGTATCTTGGTAGATGATGCTACATATGCACAAAATAAACCACATGATGTTAGTCATCAGTCGAGGAAAAGGATCAAAGTACATAAATAATAGGGGTGTGGGAAAAAAACGATTCGAATTGGAATCGCGATTCTCACGTTGTGCGATTCAGAATCGATTCTCATTAAAAAAAAAATTGATTTTTTAATTTTATTTATTTATTTATTTATTTATTTTTAAAGTAATTAATTAATTTATTTTTTAAAATTTTTTAAATTAATCAATCCAACAAAACAATACACAGCAAAACTATGCAATCCAATTCCAAAACCAAACCCGACCTAGCAACACTCAGAACTGCAATAAACAGAGCAATTGAGAGGAGACACAAACACGACACAGAACAAACCAAAAGTAGTGAAACAAAAATGAATATTATCAACAACAGTATCAATATTAGTTACAATTTCAACATAGCAGTGATTAAAAATCCCTCATTGACATTATCATTAGACATTTATAAAAAAGAATAAAAAAGAACAATAGTGTCACAGTGGCTTACACTTGCATCGCATCTCATAAGCTTGACAACACACTGTGTCCAATATTTTCACAAGGATAAAATTACTCATATTTTTGGTTCATTTAATAGTTAAAACAAATTGACATTATTGCAATCAGTTGATAAAACATTGTCTTTTACAATTATAAAACTTTTTACAAAAATCTACTACTCTGCTTGCATGTCAGCAGACTGGGGTAGATCCTGCTGAAATCCTATATATTGAATGAATAGAGAATCCTTTTGAATCGGGAAAAAAAATCGTTTTTGAATCGAGAATCGTGTTGAATTGAAAAAACATCGATTTTGAATCGAATCGTGACCCAAAGAATCGATATTGAATGGAATCGTGGGACACCCAAAGATTCACAGCCCTAATAAGTAACATACTATAATTGGATTTTTAAAATATTGATAGATTGAAAATGAACACCAATGAGTTGACTGATGAACTTTATCACATAATTTATTCAGAAAATATAAATAACAACAAATAAAGATAGAATACTATTAACTGCAATATGTCAGTGTAAAAAAAACTAAACCCAACAACACTATGATTTCTACAATTTCAGAATGTGATTGTTCTATTTGTAAACAAAGAAAACAATCTGAAGTTGTCTTTATTTTTAAGTTATCATGCCGGGATTTTACCACTTGGGAGTAGATTTTTCTCCATGTGGCCCCCAATCTAAAATGAGTTTGACACCCCTGAGCTAAACTGTCACAATCCACAACATTCGCTACACTCGCTACGTTTCCATGCACTAAATTAATCTGATTTCTGAAATAGTTAGTTTTTTTTGTATTTTACGTCTACGTGTGAAGTCCAAGTGTCCATGCACACTCTCTAATGCGACTATTGGTCATATGTCATGTGCCTCCCATACACTGGGGGGCCCTTCTCTCATTTTAGCGTGGTTAAATAAATTTATTTTACGGTTGACCTATGACGTCACACTAGGCACCTGCGGATCCTTACAACTTGTTTTAAGTGATGTCCGCTGTAATATTGGCACAGATTACTAATATTACGCCCCTAATGGCTATGCTGATGTTAAATAGTAGACACTATCAAGAAATGATCTTGGATTGTGCGACAAGCATGACGCTACTACCAAGACTGTATCGGGGCGGATGCAGGTCGGATGCAAGGAAAGACTGGTGGAAGAGTTTTTTCGAAATAAATCTTGGACGAAAATCATTTTGAAGCATGAAGAGGTTTGTGTACACTTTATTATACACCTTTAATATACCTGCTTCATTATATTTAATCTCATTCATATTTTGTTCGCGAGTCCGAATTAAGTCGAATTAAACTTTTCTTCTACCATCAATGCACTTCAAAATGTTATGTTCTTTTAATTTGTGAAGCACATATAAAGTATCCTCTTCATTACAATTGCTGCTATGTTTTTATTGAATTATTTTTTAATTTTATTTTTTATTATCTGCTTCCGATTTGTATCCCGTGCGTTGAAACTAGCGCATACGCAATACGAAGGATCCCTTCCGGCCGCACATACCCACTCGAGAGATCCGGTTTCTAATCGCATAATCCAGGTGTGTTAGTCCGGCTTTTCAAAAAACCGAACTCTATCGGAATAAGGTGTTTCCATGGGCCATAGGAGGCTCAATTAGAGACAAACTATTTGAGAAATCGGACTAATTTAGTGCATTGACACGTACTGATGATCACTATCCTCAACATTAGCTACACTGTCACAATGTGACAACATTAGCTACAATGTCACAATCCACAACATTAGCTACACTGTCACAATGTGACAACATTAGCTACAATGTCACAATCCACAACATTAGCTACACTGTCACAAAGTGACAACATTAGCTACACTGTCACAATGTGACAACATTAGCTACAATGTCACAATCTACAACATTAACTACACTGTCAAAATCAACAACATTAGCTACACTGTCAATATGTGACAAAATTATCTACACTGTCCCAATCCACAACATTAGCTACACTGTCAAAATCCACAACATTAGCTACACTGTCACAATGTGACAACATTATCTACACTGTTACAATCCACAGTAGCTACACTTTCACAATCCACAACATTAACTACACTGTCCCAATCCACAACATTAACTACACTTTCACAATCCACAACATTAGCTACACTTTCAAAATCCACGACATTAGCTACACTGTCACAATCTACAGTAGCTACACTGTCACAATCCACAACATTAGCTACAATGTCACAATCCACAGCATTAGCTACACTTTCACAATCCACAACATTAACTACACTTTCACAATCCACAATATTAGCTACACTGTCACAATCTACAGTAGCTACACTGTCACAATCCACAACATTAGCTACACTGTCACAATCCACAACATTAACTACACTGTCACAATCCACAACATTAACTACACTGTCACAATCCACAACATTAGCTACACTGTCACAATCTACAACATTAACTACACTGTCACAATCCACAACATTAGCTACACTGTCACAATCCACAGCATTAGCTACACTGTCACAATCTAATGAGAACTAATACTAAAATACTGTTCCATATCAGTTGTTCATTATTGTGTGTTGTTTTCTGCAGCATTTTCACACCACAGGCTGTGGAACAAGGTTAACAAAATAATAAGAATATCTTACCTAATAATGTTGTGATGTTTCAATGGAAGAAAATGTCACAAGATTTTCTCCTCATTGAATAATCTTTATCGCCATCTTCAACTTTGCCCCTCTGTCTTTCTTAGGATGTGTCACTTGTTTTATTTTACTTGATGTCCCAAAAAAAAGGCCTGAGTTGGCCCTTTTTCTTTGCTTTTTGTTCACACTTTAAATTTTTGTGAAAATTAGTTTTTAATGTTTTAATCACACTTTAATTATTTTGATGCAGGTTTTTTATAAAAACGGGTTAATGGGAAATAAATTGTTTGGTAATTCTTTTTTGTGTGCAAAATATCTAATTAAACATTTATTTACATATCTTTATGATACATCTCCGACCGGGATTAGATCCCAGCATGACGGTTTATCAGCCCAGCACTAAAGCTGACAGTGCAAATGTCTGGGTGAATTTGCCATTATATTCCTATCAGTGACGGAGCAGGAAGGGGCTTCGTTTACGGTAAAATATCATATGAAACACCATGTCACTCATTAATTAATGTTTTAGATGCGCTTATTCATGCAAAACGGGACCCCCCCCCCCCATGGGTCGAGGGGCCCTATTCAGACCGCATGATCTGCGCTGGCTAAATTGGGACCCCAAGAAGAATACAATTCTGAGGTCCCCGGGCCACATTATATAGTTTTACATGAACTTATTCATGCAAAATGCACGGCGCCCCCTGCATATACTGGTGTGATCTTTGGTGTGCACGAGTGACGGGCAGAACAGTTCAATGTGCTGCCACTAGATATCAGAAGGTACATAATTAGCCTTGAAGAAGTGATGAAGGACTTGGTAAAATAAAATAGTACCTTGTTTTTTGTTATATCAATATGTTATAAAAGCTTTGACAAAAGCTGAAACATACAGAAGCAATTTTTGCTATAAGAAAACATGCAAATACAATTATTCTGTTACATACATCCAAAATGTTAATTCACAAAACATTTGATGTAGAATATTTATACTTTCACATGCGGACAACAATGGCAATTACAAATAAATGAAGGACTTTTACCTTCACCGTTATTGGAAACTAGGGACATTAATCTCACAATTTTTACAAACTTAAGAAATCACGATTCAATTCGATTCCCATTCTTGGGCCGGCAATTCGATTCAGAACCACTTCTTGACTCAACAAGATGATCTATTTGAACTGATTCTTGCAAAAGAACATTTGGTATATTAATTGTATGAAAAACTTTTCAAAACGGGTCACAGGCTACACAAAGTAAGCGCAGAAACGGACGAAAAGACGACTTTTTCAAAATCAATTTTTAACATGTTGTTATAATAAATAAGAATGGCAATTTGGATGTTAATCGATATTTTCCAGGACCCCTATTGAAAACTCTTGTTGGCAAAAACGGCAATGAGGGGAGGAGGAGGAGGAGGACGCCCCCATCGTACTTTGCTACGAGCGCTCTTTCCCACCTTTTTTTAAAATCAAAGTTCTGGTACTCACAACTTTTTTTGGCCTCATAGTGGCTCGTTGTATTCTTTGTTTGGGCACTCCATTTAACTTTTGGTGAAACTATTTGTTAAAAACCATGACATTTGTTAAGGAACGTGCCTCCCTCACTCCTTTTTGAGTGCATTTTTTTTTTTGTTCAATCAATCAATCAATCAATCAATCAATCAATCAATCAATCAATCAATCAATCAATCAAAGTTTATTTATATAGCCCTTAATCACGAGTGTCTCAAAGGGCTGCACATGCCACAACGACATCCTCGGCTCAGATCCCACATCAGGGCAAGGAAAAACTCAACCCAATGGGATACAATGAAAAACCTTGGGGTGGACAGCAGATTTGGGGACCCCCACCTGGGCGACCGGTGCAATGGACGTCGAGTGGATCTAGTTAAAAGTTAAGTTAAGTTAAGTTAAGTTGTCATTCTTATTTATTTGTTGCTGTGCATTGGGGTCCCACTCCGGCTGACAGGTTGTGAAACTCTGACCTAGGATATGGTGTCTGGAAGCAGTAGAAAAAATGGAATAATGTCAACTTGCAATAAGCGGTCTTGTTCCAGCAGTGCAGTAGTTTCACTGATGTTTTATTTATTTATAAAAGCCAACATTCAAGGGAAATCTGGTGGATTTTTAAACAGCGTTACATTCTAAAAAAGGAGTCAACTCACGACAGTCTTCATATTAAAGCCCTAAAATACTGTACAGCAGGTCAGTTGTGAGTGATGTGTTGAGAGTAAGTGACTTTCAAACGTTCACAAAAAGATATATGTTAAAGGTGAGTAGCTCAACTATTCATTATGTACTTTTTATACATGTCAAAAGTCTGAGTAACCATTTTGGTCCACTATTACTTTTCAGAAAGTGTAATAACTGTTAACAAAAGTGCAAAAAAGTAGAGGAGCGTCATAGCGATTCTTATAAACAGCATTATTTATCCACGTCCTCACTAAGCTTCTTCTTGGCCTATGTGACATTTTTTTGTGTGTCAAGGTAGCACAGTAACTGATACTCAGTAATGTACTTTGAAACACATCCAGGTCACAAAAGTCCAACTAATGAAATCGGAATAAGAAAAATATGTAATTGAAATATGCATTAAACATTAAAAATCCAATTATGTTGTCCTAACAGAAAATTATTGTCCTTATCTTTGCACAATATTCAGTTCACCTACTGGGTCTGAGCGAGGATCCTCCTGGACCCCCACCCATGTCAACGAGTTACGGAGTCCTCCTGGGTGTCGAACATGTGACGCTAATCAGCATGAGTGTTTTGGTGTGACAGCAGAATGTCAGGTGGAGTCTTAATGGATCAAGGGAGCACCTCTGGTCAGTAGATGAGCAGGTTTGGCAGGTAAAGGAGGTTTGGTGAAGCTGTGACGATCAGACACAAATGTTTTTTTGAGTTGGGCCACTCTGCCGCCGTATTCTGACGTCTTCTCTTCAATGAAAATACCTGAGAAAAACAGAAGGGAATCATGAAGTAAATTATTTGAACTGGCTTCATTTGTAAAAGCAAACATCAAGACACATATTTATAGCAATAGCTAACAGAAATCAGAGTTACAATAAAACAGTATCTGAGCTGTATTGGTTTTGGTACTGGTGTGCCTGGATGGATGGATGGATGGATGGATGGATGGATGGATGTGCCTGTGGCCAAACTGTATTACGCGGAATCCCTCAGGGATCCATTCTAAGACATCTATTATCGACTATACCAGCATGATCATTGCTTCTCTAGTTGATAAATGAGCTGTTTTTTGTTTTTTTGTCAGTTCCATTTATGTCAACAACCCGTCAATGTCAACCAACTCATCAAGCCCCGGTCCCCTTCTTATTACTAAAAAGATCTTGCTTAAATTGACGTCGACATACATCATGTCATTGACAAGAAGCATCAAAGTCACTATTTAGCATTAAAACATGCACCGTTCCTGTTCACAGCAATGTAAGCTTCAAAATAAAAGCATGGCAGCATTATTCTGGATTATATTACAAAAAATGCCAAAAACAACCAAATGCATGCATTTTATATATTTTTTTACATTGTTAGCCACCGGAAGAAAGATCTGTGCATATTAAGGGTGTGGGAAAAAATCAATTCGAATTAAAATCGGCATTCTCACGTTGTACGATTCAGTATCGATTCTCATTTTTCAAAAATCTATTTTTTTTAATTTTTTTTTGTGTTTATATATATATACTGTATATATATATATATATATATATATATATATATATATTTTTTTAAATTAATCAATCCAACAAAACAATATTATCAACAACAGTATCAATATTAGTATCAATTTCAACATAGCAGTGATTAAAAATCCCTCATTTACATTAACATTAGACATTTATAAAAAATAAATAAAAATAAAAATAAAAATGAACAATAGTATTACAGTGGCTTACACTTGCATCGCATCTCATAAGCTTGACAACACACTGTGTCCAATATTTTCACAAAGATAAAATAAGTCATATTTTTGGTTCATTTAATAGTTGAAACAAATTTACATTATTGCAATCAGTTGATAAAACATTGTCCTTTACAATTATAAAAGCTTTTTTTTTTTACAAAAATCTACTACTCTGCTTGCATGTCAGCAGACTGGGGTAGATCCTGCTGAAATCCTATGTATTGAATGAATAGAGAATTGTTTTGAATTGGAAAAATATCGTTTTTGAATTGAGAATCGTGTTGCATAGAAAAAATAAATTTATAATCGAAGCGTGACCCCAAGTATCGATATTGAATCGAATCGTGGGACACCCAAAGATTCGCAGCCCTAGTGCATATATTAAGGTTTTATTGTTATTGTAATCAAAACATACAACAAAAATAGCGCAAAACTCTTTCAAATAAAAGGAAAACTCCTGCATGTTCCAAAATCCTTTATTTGTGACTTTTCTGCTTATGTTTCTGTTCAAAGTCATTGTGCAAACAATGGATGGTTTCACTTTTAATTTTGGCTATGTGAAACATTGTTTGACATAGCCAAAATGACTTGCTGGCTGGCTGACTAGTGTTTGACAAACACTAGTCAGCCAGTCACCATAACTGGTTCCACATTACATGTATAATAATATAATGTGATAGCAGTGATTAAAAATCCCTCATTTACATTAACATTAGACATTTATAAAAAATAAATAAAAATAAAAATAAAAATGAACAATAGTATTACAGTGCCTTACACTTGCATCGCATCTCATAAGCTTGACAACACACTGTGTCCAATATTTTCACAAAGATAAAATAAGTCATATTTTTGGTTCATTTAATAGTTGAAACAAATTTACATTATTGCAATCAGTTGATAAAAATCGGTGAACGGCACCGTGTCCCCCCCCCCCCTCTCGGTGAGCTGTGGAGTCCCCCAAGGCAATATATTGGGACCTTTACTGTTCCTAATATACAGAAACGACATGTCATCGGCATGCGACTGTGAATTGTTTTTGTTTGCGGATGACTCTGCCCTGCTGGTATCCGGCAAGGACAAGTCACAGGTGGAGAAAATCCTCAGTGCTGAGCTCTGTAGAACTTGCACCTGGCTCGCTGACAACAAGCTATCCATACACTTGGGTAAAACAGAATCCATCCTGTTTGGGTCCCACATCAAACTTAAGAGAGTCAATCACTTCACCATAAAAGTAGGTGACAGTGTCATCACCAGGAAAGATGAGGTCACCTACCTAGGTTCCATTCTAGAGGCTAACCTTTCCTGTGATAAAATGGCAACCAAGGTCATCAAAAAGGTTAACCAACGAACGAGATTTCTCTACAGAATTTCCTCTCTGGTCAATAAAAGCACCTTGAGGATTCTGGCGGGAACTCTCGTTCAACCCTTTTTCGATTACGCATGCACCTCCTGGTACCCTAGCACCTCCAAAACCCTCAAATCTAGACTCCAAACATCCCTGAACCAGCTAGTCATGTTACTTTTAGACCTCCACCCCAGATCCCACCTCACTCCTACCCACTTCTCTAAAGTGGGCTGGCTCAAGGTGGAGGACAGAGTTAAACAACTTGCACTGAGCCTAGTCTATAAAATCCGCTACACCTCCCTGATACCGAAGTACATGTCAAACTACTTCCTTAACGTAAATGACCGCCATAACCACAACACCAGGGGGTGCTCCACTAACCACGTTAAACCCAGATTCCGAACTAACAAAGGTCTTAACTCATTCTCTTTCTATGCCACATCAATGTGGAATGCGCTCCCAACAGGTATAAAAGAAAGGGCATCTCTATCCTCCTTCAAAACCGCAATAAAAGTTCACCTCCAGGCAGCTACAAACCTAAACTAACACCCTCCCCGGATTGCTAATAATCAAATGTAAACAATCAAATGCAGATACTTTTTCTTTTTCTTATGCCTTCTGATCTCTCTCTCTCTCTCTCTCTCTCTCTATGTCCACTACTTGATGTCCATATCCCCCCCCCACCCCCCCTCCCTCCACACCCCTGATTGTAAATAATGTAAATAATTCAATGTGATTATCTTGTGTGATGACTGTATTATGATGATAGTATATATGATAGTATATATCTGTATCATGAATCAATTTAAGTGGACCCCGACTTAAACAAGTTGAAAAACTTATTCGGGTGTTACCATTTAGTGGTCAATTGTACGGAATATGTACTTCACTGTGCAACCTACCAATAAAAGTCTCAATCAATCAATGTATAATGATAATAATATCCACACATTTTTTCCTGCTTATCCTTTTCAGGGTTGCAGCAACTTGCAGGGAAGCTGGAGTCTATGCAAGCTGCCTTAGGGTGACAGGAAGACTACGTGTGGGCAGGACAGTCCATGCTGACATACAACATCATGTAGAAGTTTGTTGCGTTTGTTCATTTTTCATCAATTTAAATAAGACCAAGTAAGTCGAAATGTTTGTTTAGTAACATAATTCTTACATGACAACAGCTTCCTAAAAACTGGGATATTTTGTGTTGATGTTTTTGAAGTGTCACATGCATGCAGATGACAAACCTCCATTGCAGACAGGCGCTGTGATATGCATGCCAGGCCACTAGCTGGCGATAGTGAGCAATGCAACTGCACTGGACACGGCAGGAGTGGAGTAAATGTACACTTTAATGGAAGTAGGTTAAGCAGTTGTTAAACTTAGCTTAAACTTGTTTAATGTTTGTTTTCAGGTACTGGTTTTTAGTTTGTGTTTGATTGGATTTATATAATACAAAAAATACCAGCAAAAATGGGAAAACGATTGAGCAAAAAGAAAACATTTAAACAGAACAAGCTAATTTGCTAGCAAAAGCCAGCAAGACAAAAGTTATTTTTCCAAAATTAAAAACAGATATACAAATATCGAAATGGTCCTTGACAGCCAAAATGAAACCAATCAGAAAAGAAAAAAACAAAACACAGTTTTCAGTTAAAATTAGTCTTGCAGTGGAAACAAATACCAGGCTTTCACAGCATTTAACAGTATTTTTCCACAGTAAAATACTGTAACATAATTTACTGTAACATTACAAGAAATTACTGTAAAAATCATGACACCCTTATATTTCACAGTAAATTACTGTAATCATTGTCCTCTGTAACATCACAACAAATGACTGTCTTATGGGTATCCATAGACTACATTTCTAACTCCTGTACAGTAGGTGGCAGTATGTTGTTAAACCGAAAGACTAATAAACAATAAACTTTTTTGAATTGTGAAGTTACAGCAATTAGTTGTGCCTTTATTGTAGTGAATTTAAAGATTGCAAATATTTTGCAGTAATCGACTGTAAATGTTCCTGTGAAAGTAATGCAATTATTAGCCAGTAATTTGCTTTGAATTTACAATGAAGGTTTTTAGTGTGTGTAAACATCAACTTAGAATTTCTATCATTTTAAGAAGAACCATCGAAGTTAATAATAATTAATAATTTTGTTTGGCTACTCCTTTTCAAATGAATCAATCATATTTATCATCTTTATGTTCTGGCATATTTTACATCCATTAATGTCTTCCACAGAACCTCCGAAGGGAACATTGACCACTCGTTCTCACCACCAAGCCTCTCTTGTTTTCTCACCTCTGGCTTGTGTGCTGACCCTCTCTGCGCCTGACAGCTGGGCTTTGAGTGCTGCTTTGTTGCCATGGCTACTAAGATGGGGCCTGTAGAGAGGAGCCCAGTCGCCGAGGTTGTCCGAGCTGCTGCCTGATTCACTGTCGCTGCCCTCATCGGGGTCCTTCAGGTCGTCATTGGCGCTGCAGGAGTCCGACTCGTCCTCGGATGATTGGTGGTTCTGTGCCCAGAGAAGCACCATGTTAAGATCTGTGGGGGTTTATCTTATTGGCCGGGCTTACGACACACGTCCGCTCACCGTGGTCGTGTCCATGCAGGGAGGATGGCTTTCTTCTGTTAATCCAAGCTGCTGGGCCTCTTTTCCTGCCTGCACGTCTGCTGTCTGGATGCCATTCATACGATCATGTTGGAGTCTGGGGGGGGGGGGGGGGGACAATCGCCATCACAGAACAATCAGGCCAACCTTTGAGTCGCCTCATTGAAACACATAACTTGAAGAATCAGCAAACTGCTAGCATCAGTTCACTGTCCATCTCATCAACGGCTGTGAGTGACGTCATAATGGGGGGCAGAGAGCTGGCGTCATGTTTTTATGAGCAACATGTCAACATGACAGAACGCTCATACTACAGTGGTGCTATTGTTTAATTGATACTGAACTGCACTGCATAATCATTTTGGCGTAAATTAAGGTTTATTACACATCTGTACTTTTTTTTTTTTTACTATCCAACAATGCTTCCCTTATTTATTTGTTCATATTACTGTAAAATAAGTAATGGTTGTTATAGTCTATACTCATCTCCAGAAAGCTATAGGAACTTCACTATTATTCTTAATTTGAAAACCAGCAACCTATATTTGTTTTATTTCTTTTGTCAGAGTTACACATTTCCAAAAATATATTGTTCCGCTATCCATAATACAAGTGTTCACTGTAGATTCTTGGGGCGCCAGTTGAATAGTAAATAATTGACAAGTACTTTTTATCATTTTCTTTTATTATTTAAAAAATTATTCATGAGTAGCTCTTAAAATAAACTTACATTACATTAATATAATTGTTATTATTATATAACTTTTTTAAATATGTATTGGCACATTTTCAGAATGTATTATTATTATTTTTATTACAATAATAATAATAACAACAACAACAATAATCGATCCATCCATCCATTTTCTACCGCTTGTCCCTTTCGGGGTTGCGGGGGGTCGCTGGAGTCTATCGCAGCTGCATTCGGGCAGTAGGCGGGGTACACCCTGGACAAGTCGCCACCTCATCGCAGAACAACAATAATAATAATTCTTAACATTATTAATAATAATTATGTACCATTAATAAAACATTATAATAATTAGTAATAATAATTATGCCTCAATAATAGCAACAATAGTACTATTGATAATGATTATAATTAATAATTATGTATTATTAATAGCAATAATAATAATATTAATAATGATAATTATTATTATTATTAAACTATTCTAAACGTGTGTTGGCCCAGCCGTCCATCCATCCATTTTCCACCGCTTGTCCTTCTCGGTGTCGCGAGGGTGCTGGAGCCTATCTCAGCTGCATTCGGGTGGAAGGCGGGGTACACACTGGACAAGTCACCACTTCATCGCAGGGCCAACACAGATAGACAGACAACATTTACACTCACATTCACACACTAGGGCCAATTTAGTGTTGCCAGTCCACCTATCCCCAGGTGCATGTCTTTGGAGGTGGGAGGAAGCTGGAGTACCCGGAGAAAACCCACGTAGTCACGGGGAGAACATGCAAACTCCACACAGAAAGACCCCAAGCCAGGGGATGGAACCCAGGTCCTTCTTATTGTGAGGCACCAGCACTAACCCCCGTGTCACCCTGGTGCCCTTGTATTGGCCCATTTCAAGAACATTTATTCTATATGTTTATTTTCTATTGATTTATTATTTATTTGTACATGCATTTTATTTGTTGACTCATTTCAGTAACAGGACTGAAAGACTTTAGCTTAGAATTAGCTAGTTCTCTTTTAAAGCGGACCTATTATGCAAAACCAACTTTTCTTACCTATTTTTGGGATTTGCATTAAGTCCCGAAAATTTGAAATCAAACCCTGCAGGCATTGTGGAGATATTTATTAAATATTCTTGCCTTCCTTCATATTTCTTTCAAAAGAGCCGTTTGAAATTTGCTCTGACTTGTGATGTTTTCTGACTTTTGACGTCAATGGATGTCTCCATATATAACAGAAATGTACCCAAAGACCTGTGCGCGGATCCGCCATTGTAGTCAGAAATTGTTTTCTTTTTCTCTCCCCTCTTGCTGCGGGGAAGACTGTCTCGTACTTGCACATGCATCCCCCACTGTTGCCATTTCTGATATAAATAAACATAATATTTATAATATATCTGTCAGTAGACTCGATATGGAAGCGCTGAAAACTACAACAGAGATGACGGGGAGAAGACGCAGTCGAAGTAGAATTATGTAAATAAAAAAATACAAAGCAGTTTGAAGATGCTCTATAAAACCTAATCTATGCATACAACACAAAAGCACCACCATTGCATGTTATGTAAACCGCAAGGAAGTGTTTAAAATGTAGAAAAAAATAATATTGTGACCCCTTTAACTGTAATTTTAGACATCATCATAATTTTCTTTTTTTTTTTTAAAACCTCGCTCCCTTCTGTTTTTATCCGTCCCTACCAGCTGATTTTTCTCCTAAAATCCTTGTTGATGATGTTAATTTGGTTGGATTTTACTCTTTTGAATGTCTATTAAGGATTTTAGTACAGTTGGAGAGTGGCTTTTGTGTGTGTGCGCGCATGTTACCAGCACACTTCAGTTGTTACTAAATAGAAAGTTGATCCATCACGTCCTTGCTATGTTTGTTTGATATGCAGTAGTGTACAGCACTTTATATTGTGTTCAAAGTCTACACACCTTCACTAAAATATGGACTTTTGTTGAGGCTGGAACCCATTGCTCATATTTACAATGTTTCTTCTGGGGAACTTTGCTTCACTGCACAAACTTTTCGATAGACAAACCATGCTCAAAAACCAATTAAGTTCGTAAATTGAGGTTACAATACATTCTAAACGTGTATTTATTTCATTTTCGTGCAATACTCCAATGAAACATTTGTTGACTCATTTCAGCAGCAGTACTGAAAGTAACAGGAGTGAGTTTTAGCAAATACATGAAATATAGCCACATGATATTTATGCTAATTGCATGTTGACATTACAGTGATTCAACCCAAAAGCAATCTGAGAAATAAAATTAAGGTAACAGGACTGCTGCTATTTTTAATCCAGACATACAGTAGTTGAAATATCAAATATACAGAAAATAAATGAATAAACTGACTTTTAGCCTTCTAATAGTCTGCAGATAATCTGAATGATGTAACTTTCTGTGGACCATGTGATTTATGGAATATTCCAAATGTTTCAGAGAACGTAATGTGCAATGTGAGTGAAAACCCATGGAATAATGTGTGGATTTGTCTGAATTGTTTTTGTTTTCTGTAAGAAATCAAGTCAAAGCATTCTTGAGATAAAAAGTAACTATTAAATAATAAACATTTTTGATTGATATAAATCAGGATATTCCAAAATAAAGTCACAGTTTGGAAGAGGGCACAGGCAACATTGTTCAAGGTAAAACTGCATTTATTAGATATGCATTTAGATACATTTTCATATCCCTTTTTTTTCTTTACAGTTAATCCTTTCATGCATTTATACTTTTTATTTCCTGAATGGGACCAATTCAGTCAATGAACACAGGAAGTGATTGGTAGATCTGTTTCTTCCTACTCCTTTTTAGACAGGTGTAAAGTACTTCATTGTGATCTTGCATGCATGTATAAAAAACAACAACTAAACTATTACCATAACTGATGGGAGCTGTTTACTTAGCTACAAGAGGTCACCAACATTTTATGAGCACAACCACATGAATAAACTTACTGCGAAGGCAACACCCACTATATTGTTAATTAGTTCTACAAAGTTTCTGTATTAGAACAGAATAAACATATGGAGTAGTTGCATGTTATACTTGGCTATGTATGTGTGAAGCACTCACTTTTTAAATGATGGACATTATTATGAAATAATATGCTGCGTTCAATTGCTCTTTCTGTGTTTTGTAGTTGAATTCACAAATCAAACAAACATAATCCGGAATACATCATTCACACTGCACCACGTGACATTTCAACAGAATTCTATTTTATTAGTGTGCTAACCTGTTGTTCATCATGGTCTGGAGAAGTTTGGAGGACCTGAACTCATCGACCTCTCCGATCACAAGGACACTGACGTCTCCATCACGACCGAGCAGCCAGCTCACACGCTTACTGGATGCTGCAAGCAACAACAACAACAAAAAGAAAAACAACTTCAGGGACAAGCGGTACAAAATAGATGGATGGAACTTCAGATTGTCATCTTTCTGTATGACTGAAAAAAAGATTGAGACTGTTATGAAGGCTTGCATCCAGAAGATGGTGCTGTCCTTTAAGTTTCATCCTCCTGCAGCCTCTGTGGGCTGGATATTCCTGCCCCTTTATTTCACAAATTCATGTTTGTTAAGGTGAAGACTCATAATGTGAGTCAACTTTTGTAAACTGAACACATATATAAACGCCGCACTTTTGTTTTTGCTCCCATTTTTCATGAGCAGAACTCAAAGATGTAAAACTTTTACTATATACACAAAGACCTATTTTGCTCAAATATTGTTCACAAATCTGTATAAAAATCTGTGTTAGTGAGCACTTCTTCTTTGCCAAGATATTCCAAGATGCTAATTAAACAGCATGATTATTGCACACAAAGGGACAAGCGGTAGAAAATGGATGGATTATTGCACACGTTTGCCTTTGGGCGCCCACGGTAAAAGTAACAGTTTTGCTTTATTAGGGTCTGGGTGCGTCAGAAAACTAGTCGTGTCTGGTGTGACCACCATTTGCCTCACGCAGTGCGACACATCTCCTTCGCATAGAGTTGATCAGGTTGTTGATTGTGGCCTGTGGAATGTTGGTCCACTCCTCTTCAATGACTGTGCCAAGTTGCTGGATATTGGCAGGAAGTGGGACACATTGTCGTATACACCGATCCACAGCATCCCAAACATGCTCAATGGGTGACATGTCCGGTGAGTATGCTGGCCATGCAAGAACTGGGATGTTTTCAGCTTCCAGGAATTGCGTACAGATCCTTGCAACGTGGGGCCGTGCATTGTCATGCTGCAACATGAGGTGATGGTCTGGGATGAATGGCCCAACAATGGGCCTCAGGATTTTGTCACAGTGTCTCTGTGCATTCAAAATGCCATCAATAAAATGCACTTGCGTTCGTCGTCCATAACATAGACCTGCCCATACCATAACCCCACACCCACCATGGGCCACTCGGTTCACTACGTTGACATCAGCAAGACGCCACATGACGCCACACACGCTGTCTGCCACCTGCCCTGAAAAGTGAAAACCGGGATTCATCCGTGAAGAGAACACCTCTCCAATGTGCCAGACGCCATCGAATGCGAGCATTTGCCCACTCAAGTCTGTTACGACGACACTCAGGTCGAGACCCCGATGAGGATGACTAGCATGCAGATGAGCTTCCCTGAGGCGGTTTCTCACAGTTTGTGAAAAAATTATTTGGTTATGCAAACCAATTGTTGCAGTAGCTGCCCGGGTGGTTGGTGTCAGATGATCATGGAAGTGCACCTGCTGGAGGTCCTGGGCTGGTGTGGTTATATTTGGTCTGTGGTTGTGAGGCCAGTTGGATGTACTGCCAAATTCTCTGAAACGCCTTTGGAGATGGCTTATGGTAGATAAATGAACATTCAATTCACGGGCAACAGTTCTGGTGGATTTCCTGCAGTCTGCATTACAACTGCACGCACCCTTAAAACTTGCGATATCTGTGGCATTGTGCTGTGTGATAAAACTGCACATTTTAGAGTGGCTTTTTATTGTGGGCAGCCTAAGTCATATCTGTGCAATAATCATGCTGTTTAATCAGCATCTTGATATGCCACACCAGTGAGGTAGGGTGAATTATTTTGGAAAAGAAGAAATGCTCACTAACACAGATTTAGACAAATTTGTGAACAACATTTGAGAGAAATAGGTCTTGTGTGTATGTAGAAAAATGTTTTAGATCTTTGAGTTCCATCCATCCATCCATCCATCCATCCATCCATCCATCCATCCATTTTCTACCGCTTGTCCCTCTTGGGGTTGCGGGGGTGCTGGGGCCTATCCCGACTGCACTCAAGCAGTACACCCTGGACAAGTCGCCACCTCATCGCAAGGCCAACACAGATAGACAGACAACATTCACACTCACATTCACACACTAGGGCCAATGTAGTGTTGCCAATCAACCTATCCCCCAGGTGCAGATCTTTGGAGGTGGGAGGAAGCCGGAAACAGCTGTAAATGTCACAAGAACATGACAAAAGACTATTTTGATAGTAGGCCTTGATTGCTAATCCATCACTCCTGCTTATGGTTATGTTCTCATACATTTATACATGCTGAGGATCAAACCATGATGCACCAATCCGTCGACCTACTCTGTAGTATTCTACCTTACTCATCTCACTAAGTTACAATAGTACTAATTCTCTCCCTTGCAGGCATTCCCACTTCCAAAGCTGCAGATGTCTTATTCCAATCATTGTTTTTAGTGCTATAGTACAGTAGAAGTAAACATCAGCAATAGTACTATTGACAGTGCACCTCAATTGATCATAATAATATCACTGTCAACCTTTTTATGTAGTTTGTTATTCTCCGCTGTAGTAGGCACTCATGCTCTTAGAGGCAACACAAACAATATTGTTAGAGTTCTCATAATTACTTTCAGTAGTAGCAGTAATACCAATAATATGCTACGGATGTTGTCATTCATCCAGGTCATTGTATTCTCATGCCCTGCGAATATCATAATGTTAATAACAAAGCGTCATCATCATTATTGCACTTGTGGAGAGGAAGTTTTTCCTTGCCTCTGTCTGCAAAGTGCTTGCTAATGTTGGGTTCATTCTAGGCGTCAGTGCCTTGAAATAACTTTTGTTGTGAATTAGCGCAATATAAATTAATTTGATTTGTCCATTCAATGAAAAATTTATATTTGAAAAAGTATGTCTAAAGTTGTTTGTTTAACACTTAAGTATGGGGAACATATTCATCATTAATTAGTTGCTTATTAAAGTAACATATACTTAATTTAGAGTTATTTGGACACTAGGGGAACATATAAGGGTTAGGGTTAGGGTTACTAATAAGCAATAATTCTGAGGTTATTGAGGGAAGACTCTTAATTAATGGCTTACTGGTTGGCCATGCAGAATAAGGCATTAATAAGTACTTAATAATGACTAATTAAAAAACTATATGTTACTAATTTGCATGTTAATAAGCAACTAATTAATGGTGAATATGTGTTCCCCATACTAAAGTGTTACCGTTGTTTGTATAAATACAAACTTTTTTGCACCCTTTTAAATGGTGCAAAAGACTATCTTTACTTGAAAACAAATATTTTATATTAAAATGTATAAGTGCACATTGAAAATGTGGCTTTGGGATGAACATTTTAGGCTTTACTGTCCTGAGATCGGTAGGTTGGAGTTCAAATCCCAGCCGAGTCATACCAAAGACTATAAAAATGGGACCCATAACCTCCCTGCTTGGCACTCAGCAACACAGGTTGGAGTTGGGGGTTAAGTCACCAAAATGATTCCCGGGCGCGGCGCCGCTGCTGCCCACTGCTCCCCAAGGGGATGGGTCAAATGCAGAGGACACATTTCACCACATCTAGTGTGTGTGTGACAATCATTGGTATCTTTAATCTTTAATTTTTAATTTTAATTTAAGCATATTTAATTCCCCAGTTTTGTCATTTATTATTATTATTTTTTAAAAGAGGCTATCTTTAGCAGTTATTTGATGAGCTGACAACACAGTAGGCAAGAACAGCCTCGACTCCCCATTGAGACAGTTGTTTTCCATCCCATTAGTCCTTCTGAGGTATTGCACCTGCGATGGCATAAGGGTGCGGTTGGAGAATACAAAAGAGCTGCTTTGTCAAGCAGGCTGGATAAATTCAGATGTATAAACAAGGGTAGCTTTGTTAGAGGTTATGTATTTATTACAGTCACGCAGGTGCATGAGAGCGCAACGTCTTACGCTGAGGTCAGCGAACCAGTCGTGCTGTGTCTGGGAAACACACCTTTTAGTTTGCACATACTGAGCAGTCTATGTCAGGGCTGTCCAAAGAGCGGCCCGGGGGGCATTTCTTTTACGGCATACTCTGGAAACAAAATTACACTAAAAAAAAAAAGCATAGCACAATTGGGAAAGGTAAATAGAACGAAAAGACACAATGTTGTGCAAAAAGCTGAAATGTTAATACTAAATTTAACTAGGGCTGTCAAATGGTTATCTTTTAAATCAGATTAATCACATTTTGAAATTAATCATGATTAATCACAGGTGATTACTCACTTGTATAATTAAAGTTGACTGAAGAAAAGACCCCAATAATTGTACACAAATACCATTTTATTATCAGAATGTCATCCAGGAACATTTTTAAATATTTTACTTGAATGCAATGTCATTTATTTGCACAAAACTTGGTAACAGTTTTATCTAATGTTCTTTTTGGCTGGATTTTGGAGTGAAATTCGCCAGTGAGTACACCAGTCATTCATTTTTTATACTGTTTGATCCGATCAATGACCGTTTTACGGTTAAGGTAAAAGAGCTTGTACAGTCAAAATCAATTGCATGATTAATCAAAGTGTGCTCATGATTATTATTATTTTTTATTAATAGCGTGATACTTTTAACCGCCACCCGGGAACAAATAAAGTTTTTTTTAATATAATGTTATTAAATTGAATGAGTTAACTTGTTAATTTTGACATCCCTAATTATAACACAAGGATGTTTTAGCTTTTCCCACAAAACTGTAATGTTGTTGTGGTTTAGTGCCCACTTAATTTATTAGGATAAAGCTAAACAAATACAGTCGTGCCTCGTTTACTGCTGTTAATTGGTTCCTGACATGACTGTGACACCTGAATTTCTGCGAAGTTACATACAAATGGCAGAATTACTATCATATTATTCTAATTTTATCTTTATATATTATTCAGCATGGCATTAAAGGGGTCCTTGGAAAAGGTTCTCTCTTGGAAGGGGTCTGCCGTCCTGTATAATGAAATTAATGGGTCCCTTACTTACACCTTTAAGTTTTGTGGTAATCTTTAATTTGATTATTAGGGTGTGATGATTATTATCATCATTCGAAGCAGTAGTAGCAGCCGTGGCGCCCCATAGAGAATGAGATGCATATAACCCATCTGGCCTATGGCTAAAACGGCATAGTAGTAGTTGTATTCAATAGTCAATTTTGTAATCAGGTGTTTTCACCATCCGCAGCACATGTAACGGCAGATCGGTGACTGCATTGAATGTTGTGTAACACAAACAGACTTGGTTGCTTCTCAGGTGACAAGGCAGAGTTTGGGCACACAAAGACAGTAACCTAATATATGGTTCAGACCGCAGGGGCTTAGTCAGTGCTCCTCAGCAGCAAGCCAGTAAATGGATTGGAGGAGTGCTGATAGCGGCTGTCAGTGACACGCAGATACACAAACAAACACACACATTCTTATTGTGTGTCTGGACCAGTATAGCCAGTTCAGGCTCTCCTCTGGGAAGGAATAAATAAGAAAGACATATCAGAGGAGGATGTGTACAAGGGGAGAGCCGGGAAGACTGGGTATGTTTTGCCTTGTGTATTTTATTTTTAACACCTTAATCAGATCGCTAACAAATGCGAGTGTTACTCCAAACCAAATATTTTCTGTTACGCCCCCACGAGGTACAAATAAAAACATTCTGCGCCGCTCCCCCCCCCCCCACTCTCCACCGTGACTATAAATAGTATAATTTGACCTATTCCTCTCAAATATTGTTCACAAATCTGTCTAAATCTGTGTTAGTGAGCATTTCTTCTTTGCCAAGATGATCCATCCTACCTCCCAGGTGTGGCATATCAAGATGCTGATTAAACAGCATGATTATTGCACAAATATGCTTTAGGCTGCCCACAATAAAAAGCCACTCTAAAATGTGCAGTTTTATCACACAGCACAATGCCACAGATGTCGCAAGTTTTGAGGGCGCGTGCAGTCGGCATGCTGACTGCAGGAAATCCACCAGAGCTGTTGCGCGTGAATTGAATGTTAATTTCTCTACCATAAGCCATCTCCAAAGGCGTTTCAGAGAATTTGGCAGTACATCCAACTGGCCTCACAACGGCAGACCACATGTAACCACACCAGCCCAGGCCCTCCACCTCCAGCAGGTGCACCTTCATGATTGTCTGACACCAGCCACCCGGACAGCTGCTGCAACAGTTGGTTTGCATAACCAAAAAATTTCTGCACAATCAGTGAGAATATTTTTTGCGTCGCTCCCCCCGCCCCACTCTCCACCGTAACTATAAATAGTATAATTTGTCAATAAAGTTAAAGTTGAATATACCTCTGCATAACATTGTAAGTTTATTAACATTAATGGAAAAAACACACCATTACCGTCTGCCACCGTGGTTACAGTGAAGTCAAGTGCTACATAAGCTTCATCATATTCTGGTACGGCAAAAAAAAAGCATGTTTCCCAAGGTCACACGTGCCCCCACCTGGCATTGCACCGCACCCCCCTCCAGAGGGGGCCGGCCCACTATTCGAGAAGGACTGCTCCAAACCGTGTGTGTGTGTGTGTGTGTGTGTGTGTGTGTGTGTGTGTGTGTGTGTGTGTGTGTGTGTCATTCCTGATATGTAGTTAACTGCAATACTGTTTGAATGTGTGTTAATTGTAGTAACAATCCAAAATGTAAATAATCTAATTAAATGTACCAATAGATTTGTACATTCATTATAACTATATTTTTTGGATCAATTGACAGTTTTTGCCAAAAATTCACACTATCCCTCCTTGCCGAAAAATGGAAAAACTCATAAAAGTGTGATAAATTATATGTGTTTTGGTAATTTTTTTTTTTTTTTTTTTTTTTTTTTTAGCTTTAAACTCTTTAACTCTTTCAGAAGCTTCTAACCTATCCATAGATATTAAGTTGTCGTTGTTGTTTTTTTTAATGAATTTTATATTTTACTCTCTGTTTGTGAGAAAATGTTTTATTATTTTTATAACGGGAAACAAAAAATATTGCTCAGTGGAATACTTGAGATTAGGTACTAGGGGTGTCTCGATCCAATATCGATATTGGATATTGGTCCGATATTTGCAAAAAAAAACTATTAATTATTTTTCGGGACTTATGCAGATCCGAAATACACACAAACAGGTACTAATAGGTAAAAAAAAAAAGTTGGTTTAGAATAATAGGTCCCCGTTAAAGACAATATAAATCCTTTCCAGACAGTTAACAATAAATACAGCAGGTTAGTGTTTTTCATATCTCTTTGTTCTTAGTTTGAGTGATTTCACTTGCTCAAGCCTTTTCTAACATTCCACACTACAGAACAATAAATGTATGTATGATTTAATTGGCCAGTACTCAAGGCTCCAATATTGGTGTCAGAAGTGAAAAAATTGTATCGTGACACCCCTAATTATAATGATGTGTATGTTTATTATTTTACTTGTATTTCGAAGTGCACTGCATCATACCGACTGTTGTTTGTAATGTTTTCCTACCCCATTAGAGGGTCTTAAAGATACAATCAGTAACACTGCAAACCACAATAATAAACACAGCAAAAGAAAGCCAACAATTGTGGTGTAAGATGGGCATGTGTTAAGAAGTCTGTGGTTGCCAAAATAACACAAAAGGCAGAAATAATGTACCCTACTGGTGTATGTCTGGACCCCGAGATGCAGAGACGTCAGGCAATTTCGTAAAATAAGCCCTTATCATCAAGTAAAGCGCAGGTGCACGAAGATCAAACATGAAAAGCGCAAAGGAAACAGAGTAAACGATCCAAAAGACAGGGCTGGCATAAGAAGCATTGTGATTGGCAACCAGGGACAGGTGTGTCCTAATTGCCAATCAGGGACCGCTGAGGGAGCCTGGGCTCAGATCAGAGCAATGGAGGCAAACAGGAAGTGGAACGAAAAATTTGAGTGCTGGACCAGAAATAATACAAAATACAATAAACTAAAACTACTAAATAAATAAAAATACCTAAAAAAAACTGCCATGTGAGCTCATATGACAAATAAAGTTGGTTTAAAGCAATTGTGTCCAAAGTGCAGCCCAGGGCATTTTTTCCAGCTCTTTTTTATTGGTAAATATTGAGTTAATTATCAATAAGATATACTGTATACTATTAGCTCAACCATTTAGTTAATAACATAACTCAAAAAATTATTGGTGGATTTTGATAAAACTTTTAGGAAATGTCAGAAAAGAGATAAGGAACAAGTGACTTGACTTTGGGGGTGATGCGGATCATTTCTACTACGTTACATTTCATTTAAGGTAGAAACAAAAACGGATTAACTCGCCGGAATTTAAAGACAATATAACATTCATCAATAAACGTGGATGCATATGCAAAAGTGCAACATATTTATCTGTACAGTAAACTATTTATTTATATCTGCACCCTATTGCTCTTTTATCCTGCACTACAACGAGCTAATGCAACAACATTTCGGTCTTATCTGTACTGTAAAGTTCAAATTTGAATGACAATAAAAGGAAGTCTATATCTACGTCTAACTTCTCTGTGTCTATGCTAGCAGCCGTGCCTCCACGCAAAGAGACAAAGAGAGTGAATGACTGACACGGGAGTTCACTCCGTTGAACAAATGCACACAAGTGCTGAGACCGATGCAAAGAGTGAACTCTCTTGCAGCCTGTTTAGAAGTAACAGACGAACAAAACAAACAAAGGCATACTCTGTAATTTCAGTTATTATTTGGGCTCGTTTGTCTGTCTGTTACTTCGCAACATAGCTGAAAAACGCATGGGCGGATGTTGGTTTTTAGCATATTTAATGTACAAACCCCGTAACCATATGAGTTGGGAAATTGTGTTAGATGTAAATATAAACGGAATACAATTATTTGCAAATCCTTTTCAACCCATATTCAGTTGAATGCACTACAAAGACAAGATATTTGATGTTCAAACTCATAAACTTTATTTTTTTTTTGCAAATAATAATTAACTTAGAATTTCATGGCTGCAACACGTGCCAAAGTAGTTGGGAAAGGGCATGTTCACCACTGTGTTACATGGCCTTTCCTTTTAACAACACTCAGTAAACGTTTGGGAACTGAGGAGACACATTTTTTAAGCTTCTCAGGTGGAATTCTTTCCCATTCTTGCTTGATGTACAGCTTAAGTTGTTCAACAGTCCGGGGGTCTCCGTTGTTGTATTTTAGGCTTCATAATGCGCCACACATTTTCAATGGGGGACAGGCCTGACTACAGGCAGGCCAGTCTAGTACCCACACTCTTTCACTATGAAGCCACGTTGATGTAACACGTGGCTTGGCATTGTCTTGCTGAAATAAGCAGGGGCGTCCATGGTAATGTTGCTTGGATGGCAACATATGTTGCTCCAAAACCTGTATGTACATTTCAGCATTAATGGCGCCTTCACAGATGTGTAAGTTACCCATGTCTTGGGCACTAATACACCCCCATACCATCACAGATGCTGGCTTTTCAACTTTGCGCCTATAACAATCCGGATGGTTCTTTTCCTCTTTGGTCCGGAGGACACGACGTCCACAGTTTCCAAAAACAATTTGAAATGTGGACTCGTCAGACCACAGACCACTTTTCCACTTTGTATCTGTCCATCTTAGATGAGCTCAGGCCCAGCGAAGCCGACGGCGTTTCTGGGTGTTGTTGATAAACGGTTTTCGCCTTCTGTAACTTGCACTTACAGATGTAGCGAACAACTATATTTACCAACAGTGGGTTTCTGAAGTGTTCCTGAGCCCATGTGGTGATATCCTTTAAACACTGATGTCGCTTGTTGATGCAGTACAGCCTGAGGGATCGAAGGTCACGGGCTTAGCTGCTTACGTGCAGTGATTTCTCCAGATTCTCTGAACCCTTTGATGATATTACGGACCTTAGATGGTGAAATCCCTAAATTCCTTGCAATAGCTGGTTGAGAAAGGTTTTTCTTAAACTGTTCAACAATTTGCTCACGCATTTGTTGACAAAGTGGTGACCCTCGCCCCATCCTTGTTTGTGAATGACTGAGCATTTCATGGAATCTACTTTTATACCCAATCATGGCACCCACCTGTTCCCAATTTGCCTGTTCACCTGTGGGATGTTCCAAATAAGTGTTTGATGAGCATTCCTCAACTTTATCAGTATTTATTGCCACCTTTCCCAACTTCTTTGTCACGTGTTGCTGGCATCAAATTCTCAAGTTAATGATTATTTGCAAAAAAAAAAATGTTTATCAGTTTGAACATCAAATATGTTGTCTTTGTAGCATATTCAACTGAATATGGGTTGAAAAGGATTTGCAAATCATTGTATTCCGTTTATATTCACATCTAACACAATTTCCCAACTCATATGGAAAAGGGATTTGTACAAAATATATCAAAATGGAACACATTTGGACACCTCTGCTTTATTTGGCGACATCATATCTGCATTTGTTGGAGGAGTAAAGACTACATTCCTCAAAAACCCTACTGCTACTGGTTCCTTATCTCTAACAGTTCCCGGCAACGTTACCTTTCTTTGACCTGCTGACGACAATGTCCTCTCCTTCCCGCTCCTCCCTTTCCCTCCAGCGGCGTACCTGCTCCTCCCTCATCTTGAGGAAGAGGATCCTCTTCTGTTCTTCGCTCAGGGCCTCCAGCACCTCCGGCTCCACCCACATCTCCTCCAGGATTTTAGCCAGCATCCTGAGGCTGTGTCCCCAGCAGGAACCAGAACTGACCGTCAGCCCTGTAGACGTTCTGTCCACTCGGTCTTGTTTCACTGGTGGCTTAATAAGGTGTGCTGGGGCTCAGGTTCCCTGCTCTGGGACGGAGTTAAGGATCAGGTAGAAGATGCCCTGGTGTCTTTTTGTCCGACTGTCCTGAGGTGCAGGTGTGTCTGGATGGACTCTCCGTAGAGCTGGTACTCTGATTTCTGAAAAGAGAGCGAGGTTGTTCACTGCATCTCCATTCAGCAGAACACAATTGGTCAATACAACAGGCAGTTTGTGTGTGTGTGTGTGTGTGTGTGTGTGTGTGTGTGTGTGTGTGAGTGTGTGTGTGTGTGTGTGTGTGTGTGTTTTGTTTGCTGTGCATACAGCAGTGTTTCCCAACATTTACTGAGCCAAGACTCATATTTTACATCAGGTAAATCTCCCTGCACACAATCAAACGTGTCAAGACTTATTTTGTTGTAGAAATGGCAACAGATGGATACACAGGTTTATTATTATCCTCCTGCCATCTAAGGAAAAAAAGTGTATTTATTCTGCCCTGTTACTACATGTTGCTAGCATGGATACATTAGCAACTGTACATTATTGTGGTAAATAAATCATATTTTACCAATGAACATTGCTTCCAGGATTTTTGCTGGCTTTTTGTGATTGTCGCGGCCTAAACTATCTGATTTCACCGCAGCTTTTTCCAAAACTTGCGTAATAGTTGCAATATTTTAGGCTAATTGTATTTAATAACATTGCATCAGCTAAGTGTTCTTTGAAAAGGAAATGTGTGGTCACGTTAAAAATAATTTCAAAAGCTTTTATTTTTTTTATTGAATGAGTATTAAGTGATGGGTACTTCACATTTTAATCAACACGGTACCAATTCCTTGTACCTGGGAATCGGTACCGGTACACAACGTTTCCAATTGTTAGTACTTCTGTGTTCATGCGTTAATAAATGTTAATTTATTTAATATTAAAGTTGTATTTTTTCATTTAACATTTAACACTGATCGGATAATGATTACGGTGCTATCCAGTTGTTACATCTTGTTTTCTTATACTTTTGAGTCTCATTTGCAAGTGTTGTATAGCAGACTTTGCATGCAGCTGCAATTCTAAAGCATAAGATGGCAGTAGTGTATAGGCTTCAATGTGTTGCTTAGTCAGGGAGTAGTCTTTGCCAATAACACTTGAATCTGCTTTGACCAAAAAAAATGAAACTTTTTGCAAATCAGTTAAATTTGAATGTTAGAAGGTGGAAATTTGGCCACACAGTTTTGATCAAGTTTTTCTTTAAGATGGTATCATTGTACTTTTTACAAAGTTATTCCAAATAGGAGATACTAATTTACTATACACTTTCCCCCTTTTACCACATATTTTTCAATGTAGTTAAAACCTGACAACTGTAATACCTTCACCACAAATACTGTATGGATTTAAGCATCTGTAATTACACTTCCCAACCACTAGTTAATGTAGGAGAGACATAATTCATACATACAGTGTTTTTGCCTAGTTCCTTCAAATTGAAAAATATGCCAACAAACGACTTGAATGCAACAAACAATGATCGGGGTAGGTTTTTATTGCTACAAAGAAATGTGTAAATGTGGTTTTGAAGACATTTTGTGTTGATTGTCAGTGTGTAATATGTGTTATATGTGTTTTATGTCGCACGTTTGCACCAAGAAAAATTCCTAGTTTGTGAACCAGTTCTCAAACAATGGCAATAAAACTATTCTGATTCTGATTCTGATTCTGATATATGTGCAATGCCACCACTAAACCCTAAATGATAACATGTGGAATATGGACTACAATGCGTGCAAAGGGGCTGTAGACCATCTACATAAAGTAAGCACAATTATGCATCAATTATTTGCTATTTTATATTATGTTAGTATAAATACTAGTGTATAGTGTAGTTGGGGATGAGGCTTTAAACCAGGGGTCCCCAAACTTTTTGACTTGGGTTAAAAAAATGTGTCCGGGGTCCGGACTGTTTATATATATTCCGAGCGTGATGATGTCACGTTTTTGATGGGAAAATGCATTTTTAGACAACATGATTTGCCTGAGCGACTAGGAGACACCGAGAGTAACAGTCGGTAGAAAATGGATGAGAAAGGACAGATTAAAAAAACAAATATATATATATATATATATATATATATATATATATATATATATATATATATATATATATATATATATATATATATATATATATATATATATATATATATATATATATATATATATATATATATATATATATATATATATGTATATATATATATATATATATATATATATATATATACAAAAATAATGTAAAACATAAAATATAAAATATAATAATAATTATATAAAAATATAAAATATAATAATAATTTCTTATTTTATTGTATTTATTTTTTATTTATTCTTTATTTTATTTTTTAATTTAATTTAATTTTTAATTTTTTAAAATAATATTTTTTATTTTTTTTATTTTTTTTTATTTTTTTTAAACTTAAATTTTTATTCTGTCACATGCATACATATATCAACAGGGTCAACATCTTACAATATATACATAGTCAATTTATATTCCATATCAAGCATTTGTGGTGTCATTTTCCTGAGTTTTGTATTCAGTCCATTTTGTCCATTTCTCAAGAAATAGTTCCTCCTGTATTCTGAGTCTATGTGTAAATCTTTCCATTACATATAGTTCTTCCACAATGCACAGCCACTGTTCACAGGTCGGTGAGCTGCTACTACGCCACAGTCTTGTAATTGCCTTTTTGCTGGCTGCTAACAAAACCTTGACTAAATAGAAATCATCGAATTGCATATATTCCTGCGTCAAGTTTCCCAAGTATAGTATCATACTTGTTTTTGGAATGTCATATTGTAGTACTTCTTTTATCACTGACCACACGTCATACCAATATTTTTCAATATTGGGACAGTTCCAGAACACATGTTCGTGGTCAGCGTCCATATTTCCACATAGCCTCCAACATGGTTGTTTCTTTGCTGCGACTCTTCCGCTTATTTTTGGAGTTATAAAGTATCTAGTCATGTTTTTCCAGCAAAACTCCCTCCATACCCTAGAACTCGTGGCCGTGCACTGCGTTTTACAAATATTATACCAGTCCTTTTCAGTGATCTGCTCCCCAAATCCTCTTTCCCATTTCTCTTTAATGTACATGGTTGAAGTCCCCTTGCTTGTCATCAATCCCTGGTAAACAGCTGAGATCACTCTACATTTTTTATTATTATAAGCTTGTACCATTATTCTAATTAGCGGGTTCATTGATGCCCTTTTAATTTTTTTAATATAGTAGTCCCTTATCTGTAAATACCGGAAGAACTCATGTTTGTCTAGATCATATGTCGCCCGTAGGTCTTCGAAACTCCTCATCTGCCCATCTTCCAACAGTGTGCACATTGCCGTCAAGCCTTTTCGTTCCCACTGTTTAAACCCATGATCTTCGAACCCAGGCTTGAAATTGGGATCACGTGTCAACCATCCTAGTATCTTTCTTTCATCCTCTAATTTGTATTTTTTTGAGATATTATTCCAAATTCCAATTGTAAATTTAGTAATCGGACTCAGTTCTGCCTCTACTCTCTTTTCTATTGTTTTATTTGCCAACAAGTTTTTGGATAAGATCTCTCCCCTGGTCTAATTCAATTCCCTTCCATTTCGCTTCGTATTCTGGTCTACACCAGCATACTAGATACCGAAGTTGGGCTGCATGGAAATATTCTTTCAGATTTGGCAATGCCATTCCCCCTTTTACCTTGGGCAGCTGGAGAGTTTTCGAACCTAATTCTGGGGTCTTTTACCCCCCCATATGAATCTCGATATATTTTTTATCCCACTCATCAAATTGTATTTGTGGTACTGCTACTGGTAGGGATTGAAACAAGTACAAGAGTCTCGGCAACACATTCATCTTGATTATTTCTATTCTTGAGCTTAAGTCCAGACACAGCACTGACCATCTCTCCAGATCCATTTTAAGCCTCAGATTTATCGACCCATAGTTGGCTTTCATATAGTTTATCTCTTTCCCTTTGTTATATTAACTCCCAAATATTTGACCATTTCCAGGTCCCAATTTAGTTTATACGTCTCTCTAATTTCTAATGAGGGGTTATAGTTTAACAATAATATTTGTGTTTTTGTGACATTTTAACTTATACCCCGAATATCGTCCATAATCTTCGAGGGTTCTCATTAATCTAGGGAATGTTTTCTTCTGGATCTCGGAGATAGATCAGTACATCGTCTGCAAAAAGCCCCACCTTGTGTTCATTATGTCTAATCTGTATACCTTTAATTTCCTTGTTTTCTCTAATCAGTTGGGCTAATGGTTCTATAAATAATGCGAATAACGTCGGGGATAAACAGCAACCCTGCCTGGTAGACCTCTCCAATTGAAGCTTTTCGAAAGACTTCCATTTATTTTGACTCTAGCTGATGGTTCTTGGTATAGTGACTTTATTATCTGTACTGATTTTTTTGTTAAAGCCTAGTCTTTCCATTACTTTATACAGGTATAACCAATTTACACTGTCGAATGCTTTGTGAGCATCAACACTCACGAGCATAGCACTTGTTTTTGTCTTCTGTATTTCATCAACTAAATGTAAGGCTCTCCTTATGTTATCCTGAGTTTGTCTTTCCCTAATAAATCCAGTTTGGCAGTCCTCTATTAGATCCGACATAAAGTTTTCAAACCTTTTTGAAATAATAGATGTATACAACTTGTAGTCCACATTCAGTAGCGAAATAGGTCTATAATTGTTACAGTCTTCTTTATCTTTACCTTCTTTATGTATTACTGATATAATCGCTTCTTTCCATGAGGGGGGGAATTTTTCCTTTTTTAAGGGTGTAATTAAAGGAGGTCTGTAATAAGGGAATCAACTCTTCTTTAAATGTCTTGTAAAATTCGGCACTAAAGCCATCTGTCCCCGGGGATTTGTTATTTTTGGTCCTTTGTATTGCTTCTTCAATTTCCCCAATTGTTATATTAGCGTTTTAGCATCTTGTTTTGGCTAACTCCCAATGAAGGCAGGTCCAATGAATTTAAGAGAAGTTCCATTTCCTCCTCTCTTGCCGCAACTGGTTGTGTATATAGTGTTCGATAATAATTTTCAAATACGTTTTCAATCGCTTCTGGATCGTATAATAGGTTGTTGGTCTTGGGGTCCCTTATTTTGTGAATATTATTTAATGTTTGTTGTTTTTTCAGTCTCCTAGCTAACATCTTTGTTGCTTTAGAGCCTCCCTCGTAGTATGTTTGTTTCACAAACCTGGTCTTTTTTTCGACCTCATCCATAAGCATTTCGTTTACTTTTTTTCTCATGTCTTTAATCTGATCCATTATCTCAGAGGTTCCCACTGTTTTATGTTGTTGTTCCAAATCTTTCAATTTTCCGATTCGTTTTTGATATAATTCTAATCTTGCCTTTTTCATAAAAGATGTTTGAGCTATCAACTTCCCCCTTAAGACCGCCTTCAGAGCATCCCATAAAATTGTCGGCTCCACCTCCCCGTTATCATTCTCTTCTAAATATGAGGTTATATCTTTTTTTGTTGATTCTATCACACTTTCACTATTCAGGATGCCCACATTCAATCTCCATAACGTGTTTTTCTTCCTACTATTTAGATGAATTGTCAAGTATATGGCACTATGGTCTGAGAGATCCGTTACTCCTATGTTGCACTCCTTCACTCTGTGTATTTCTTCTTTGTTCATCAGATACATATCTATTCTACTGTACATTTGATGTGGTGCTGAGTAATGAGTATAGTCCTTCTCCAACGGGTGTAGTTCTCTCCATATGTCTATTATTCCCAATTCCTTCATCATTATGTTCACATATTTGCTAATGTGTTCCTTACTTCTAATCGTGCTTGTCGTGTCTAAGTTATAATTCAAAGTCAGATTAATGTCACCTCCACACAGCCAAACCCCCTCTGCTTCTTTGTTAATAACATCAAATATTTTCTCATACGTGGATTTACCGCTATCTGGGGGGACATAGACATTAATTAACGTTACTGTTTGGTTTTCCAATTTCCCTTTCACTATTATATATCTCCCCTCTTTATCACATATTTCCTTGATTAATTCAAATTTAACTGAGTTCGATATTAATATGGCGACACCCCTCCTATTACTCTGTTTTAAGAATGTACTGTAAAATGTATTGTTGTACCCGAGTTTCCTGAATTTTTCATGTTCCTGTTTAGATAAGTGCGTTTCCTGTAAATATATTACCTGCATCTTTTCCTTTTTGAATTTAGCCAAGACTTTGCTTCTCTTAATCGGATTGTTTAACCCATTAACATTCAATGACACCACCCTTACTTCATTACTTTGCATAAAGGTTTTCCTTTCGTACTTTTTCTGTCTTCCCTGTATCACGTCTGTTGCATGTTTCAGTTAAATTTTTTTGAATAGTGAAGAAAATAAAAATAAAAATAAAACAAGAAACAAAAGATGACCCCCAAGGTACAGAGGCTCGCTCGCGTGATCCTCTCCAATCCTCAACCTGGCTAGCTTTAACCATTTCCTATCTCTATCGCACAGCGAGCGACTCTCCTCTACACAGGTCCCTCAACCATAACATTGTGAGTTAGAATAAAAGAAAAGATAAACAAAAACCCCTAAGAGGGTATATAGGAGAAAAGTCAATGTTCCAATAAGAAAACAAAAAGTATCAATATCCACGGTTCATGATTCTATATCAAAGTTAAATCTCTGGGATTATATCTATATCAGGACAGAGAGCATATTCCTAGTTATACTACCTAGTAACCAGTGTTCTTTTTTGAACATGAGAGACAAAAAAACAAAACAGAAAAAAACCGGTAATATATATGCGGACCTATATGTGCACATACATGTAAATACATATACGCACTCACCCACAACCACGCATATATTCACTTGAAAAAAGGAATGTGGTAGTATTCATTTCGCATATCAAACTACTTCCATTGCACCAGGGTACGTATAGACCCGTCTCCCGAGCGCCCCAACGGGCGCCACCGCAGCACCACAACACTAAACCGGCTGTCGACCCAGCTACGGCAGCACCCACCACAGCGCCCCGGAGACAAGCCCACCGGGAACGAGGACAGGGGAGCCCCTCTACGCTAGCATGTCCAGTGTAAAACAAAGTCAACAACTTATCCATAATATTGATGTATATATAGATCGGTCTCATCCTCAACATATATGCAGTACAACTGAGTAATAAAATAGAAAATAATAAAAAATATAAACAAATAGAAAAATATAGAGGGAGAGAGGGAAATAGGTGGTGAAAGCAGAGACAACAATCGAGCTGAGACGAAGGGGAAATGCCTTCCAAATCCCTCTTTTAGTACACAAGAGTATGAAAAGATATTCAAGTTGAACCCTGTACAGATCAGGTTCCATAATGTTTTGTCGCCTGTATGATATCCAATGTTCAACCAATTTAGTCCCTTAAATATTATACATTCTCCCTTATACCGTCATCTTTCCTCTCTCCCTCCGTGGAAAATATAAATAAAAAAGGTTTACAGTAAAATACATAAAGGATCATTACAAACATGTAGTGCTTCTAAATGTTTATCAGATACCCACGTAAAATCCCATTCACACATACATATGCATACAAAAACATGCGAACTTGCCCACATTCCCACAAAAGCACAAGTATTTTTTTTATTTTTTAAACTTGGGACTTCCTGTGGGCCGGATTTTGGATGCTTGGGCCATAGTTTAGGGACACCTGCTCTAATCCTTACATACCAGAGGAGAGGAGGGAAGAATCCCTACTATCACTACAACTACTACTACTATCTCTTAATGAAGAATGATTATTTGTAATAGAGTAAACTATTTTTGTTTCATAGCAAGATGTATCATTTTATCAATCTGATGTAATTAGATTTTTTATTGCAGGTCAGTGCCACTTACTCCTGCCGCTGGAGGTCACACAGGTGTCCCACATGATACATGTCACAATGCATAAGTACTTTTTATGTCTGTGGATCGTGCATGGAATAGCGCCAGGCCATCTATTTTTGGAGGGCGTAGCAAGAGCGCTTATCGTAGACAGTGTCGCCTGATGGCATGGCATGAGCGCAGGCAATGTGCCCCCAGCACTAAGGAGTGGTGAAACAGTGAACCAGATGTGCAAAGTTTTTTTGGAAAAAGTACATAAAATCTGTCTTTTACTTATTTAAAATAAATACAGGATGTTGTATTATTGTATAGCTCACTTTTAAAGTTGTATTTTGTTCACGTTCTCTTGTTTCTTAAATGTAGCGGCTGGTTTGTGTTTTTGGTACAATATTTGCTGGGTTGTTGATAAATTGTTACCGCATCAAAATCTGTGTTATAAATTATTACCCTTTCAGGGGTGCCAATACCTAATCTCAAATATTCCACTGAGCAATAATTTATGTTTCCCATTATAAAAATAATGTATTATTTTCTCACAAAAATAAAATAAAATATAAAAGACATAAAAAAACAACAACAACAACAACTTAATGTATGGATAGGTTGGAAGCTTCTGAAAGATTTAAAGTGTTATAAATCCCATATACACTACCATTCAAAAGTTTGGGGTCACCCAAACAATTTTGTGGAATAGCCTTCATTTCTAAGAACAAGAATAGACTGTCGAGTTTCAGATGAAAGTTCTCTTTTTCTGGCCATTTTGAGCGTTTAATTGACCCCACAAATGTGATGCTCCAGAAACTCAATCTGCTCAAAGGAAGGTCAGTTTTGTAGCTTCTGTAACGAGCTAAACTGTTTTCAGATGTGTGAACATGATTGCACAAGGGTTTTCTAATCATCAATTAGCCTTCTGAGCCAATGAGCAAACACATTGTACCATTAGAACACTGGAGTGATAGTTGCTGGAAATGGACCTCTATACACCTATGTAGATATTGCACCAAAAACCAGACATTTGCAGCTAGAATAGTCATTTACCACATTAGCAATGTATAGAGTGTATTTCTTTAAAGTTAAGAGTAGTTTAAGGTTATCTTCATTGAAAAGTACAGTGCTTTTCCTTCAAAAATAAGGACATTTCAATGTGACCCCAAACTTTTGAATGGTAGTGTAACTTATCACACTTCTATGAGTTTCTCCATTTTTCGGCAATGAGGGATAGTGTGAATTTCTGGCAAAAACTGTCAATTGCTCCAAAAATTATAATCCATCAAAAATCAGTGTTGATATGAAGTGAATTATATTCATATAGCGCTTTTCTCTAGTGACTCAAAGCACTTTACATAGTGAAACCTATTAAATAAGTTACATTTAAACCAGTGTGGGTGGCACCAGTAGCAGGTGGGTAAAGTGTCTTGCTCACGGACACAACGGCAGTGACTAGGATGGCGGAAGCGGGGATCGAACCTGAAACATGAACTATTGACCTAATAAAGGCTGTGATTACCTTATCTAAAGTATTTCACTTTGCAACTCCTTTTTGGAAAAATTGCCTATTACACACACACACACACACACACACACACACACACACACACACACACACACACACACACACACACACACACACACACACACACACACACACACACACACACATACACACACACATTTGTTTTGTATTTTGTATTTCTGTCTATCTGTGTTGGCCCTGTGATGAGTTGCGACTTGTCCAGGGTGTACCCCGCCTTCCGCCCGAGTGCAGCTAGGATAATAAATAGTGAAGTAAGAAGTTGGTAAAGCAAAAGTAGGTAGTTGGAAGAGCAACATTTTTGTTTGTGCTTTTAGTCAGATGGAAGCGAAAGTGGAAGACTACCTGTTATCCACCTTTTCATTTCTGTGTCCTTTACAGTAGCACACATTTCGCTGGTGCAATCACAACCTGGCAAAATCTTGCAGGGTCTGACTGAAGTGACAGACTATGACCAGCATATACTAGTGAAAATGTGTTTTCAAACACTGCGAGGCAAACAAGTTATATATCGACTGCAGTCTTACTCGAAAAGCTTTATAATTAATCTGACTCACAAGCGCTCATATGCACAAACCCCTTTCCAGAAAATAACCTCCACACGCAACACTGGTAGCCATTAACAGCCCAGTTAGTCATTACAAGGAAGTCCTCAAAAAGCAAATTCCTGGCAGTTACTTTATTCCCCCTTCAAAGTGTGCGTAAACAACAATTCAAAAAGGGATGACTCCGGATGAGCCAATGGGATTGAAGGTATTTGATAAGGTTCAGCCAATGGCTGCAGGACGGCGGTCAGACAGTGTTGACACAGGTGAAACATCAGGCCTGACTTTGGGGCTTCAGGTGTGGCCACGTGTCAGCCAGATTTGGAGCTAAGCATTACGCTAAACCTTTCAGCAGGCGTGCTCTTCAACGTTTGTGGGTCTTACAAAGCTGCACAACAATTATTTTCTGCCTCTAACAGCTGATTCCAAATTAGATATTGATTCAAAACCTTTAAATGTAATCCTAACTACCACATATTGAGATAACAGTAATGGTGGGTGAAGTTTTTTCCACAACAACCTGCAGACACAATCGCCATGGAAACATTATTTTAAATATTGACAAGACACTCTCCAAATAGTTAATGCAAAATGTAGCAGCTTGTTGATGATTGGCCTGCACCATATTTAAAAATGAAATGTAATAACTTCACAAAATGGCTCAAAATTGAGAAATTTTAAAACAAAAAATATTAGCACAAACTATATTCAAACGAAAACATAAAAAATTAAAGTCTCAGTAGCTTTCACAATTACATATTTAATCCAATACAAATAATTGTTTTGGCTGTCTTTGTCGTACACAAGCACATGGCTGTAGCGTGCACACGTACACAAAAGTAGTCCCAGGTTTGAACAGGTAAAAACCAATAATATGTGCTCTATGTACCAGAAAAACAGCTTATACTTCAGCTTTGTGTAACAAAGCGAATAGTTATTAAAAGTACTTTAGTGTGCCCCTCATCCTGTTTTGTTATATTCTGATATGGATTGACTTTAATATTATTTTTGGAATATGTTGCGGCCTGGAACTGACTTCTGGGTTTGAGTTTGGGCACCTCTACTTTAACTTATTAAAATATTAATACAGTTTGCTTATTATGAGGAGTAAGAAAAAAACAACAACAATCATCATCTTGGAAGCTCTGTTATTATATATTCATCCTTACTTTCTTTTAGTTTTAAAATTCTCTCAGCCGCTTTGTGAATTGTTGTGAACATCCTGGCTAAGCTATGCCGTACCTTGCTATAGAAAGATGTCGGCGACAAGCACCTGCTAGCTCACGTACGGCTCTGCCCTTGGCAAAATAATGATGTCACACTTTGGGGTGTCCCGATCCGATAGGGATACCGGGCATCGGCCCGTTATCAGGAGAAAAGTGACAAGTATCAGATGGTATTGCCTTGCATGTGAAATCTCTGATTTAAGCTCTGATACAAGCAGTCCTGCAGCATTGTTTACTTGTGCAAAGCTGGACAGCCATTTAACATCCATATGTGCTCCAATAAGCACATAAAGTTGGTATTTTTTTGTATTTTAGTCAAGTCCTTTACAAACGGTAAAATGGTGGTCTATAGGGTACGAGGAACTAGCTGCTACACAACAGCTAAGCACACAATAGTACACGATCTATAGACAAACACATTAAGTGTCCTTATTTGAACAATACCATAGTCTAAAACACAACATTTGTAAATAAAATGATAAATGGGTTATACTTGTATAGCGCTTTTGTACCTTCAAGGTACTCAAAGCGCTTTGACAGTATTTCCACATTCATCCATTCACACACACATTCACACACTGATGGCGGGAGCTGCCATGCAAGGCGCTAACCAGCAGCCATCAGGAGCAAGGGTGAAGTGTCTTGCCCAAGGACACAACGGACGTGACTAGGATGGTAGAAGGTGGGGATTTGTCAATATAAACAAGTATTAAAGAATTATAGTTGTATATTACTTACACATACAAAGTCTCCAGAGCAGAATGAAGCCTATTAGAAAGTATCCAGTAACAAACATGTCTGCACCATTCAACTTCCTGCGACTCATGACCCCAGTTTGTTGAATTATTGAGGCCACGAGGTGTCATCAAAAAAACAAGGCTCGACTTCAAAAGCATAAATTTGTCATAAGGTTAGCGTTTTTCATACCTACCTTTGTTCTCTGAGTAATTTCACTTGATCAAATATGTTCTAACATTACACTACAAAATAAAACACCTGCAGTCGAGGTCAAAAGTTTACATAAAGAACATAATGTCATGGCTGTCTTGAGTGTCCAATCATTTCTGCAACTCTTATTTTTTTTGTGATAGAGTGATTGGAGCACATACTTGTTGGTCACAAAAACATTCATGAAGTTTGGTTCTTTTATGAATTTATTATGGGTCTACTGAAAATGTGACCAAATCGGCTGGGTCAAAAGTATACATACAGCAATGTTATTATTTGGTTACATGTCCCTTGGCAAGTTTCACTGCAATAAGGCGCTTTTGGTAGCCATCCACAAGCTTCTAGTTGAATTGTTGACCACTCCTCTTGACAAAATTGGTGCAGTTCAGCTAAATTTGTTGGTTTTCTGACATGGACTTGTTTCTTCAGCATTCTCTACACATTTAAGTCAGGACTTTGGGAAGGCCATTCTAAAACCTTAATTCTAACCTGATTTAGCCATTCCTTTACCACTTTTGACATGTATTTGGGGTCATTGTCCTGTTAGTACACCCAACTGCGCCCAAGACCCAACCTCCGTGAAAAATTTGGAGGTAATCCTCCTTTTTCATTGTCCCATTTACTCTCTGTAAAGCACCAGTTCCATTGGCAGCAAAACAGGCCCAGAGCATAATACTACCACCCCCATGCTTGACGGTAGGAATGGTGTTCCTGGGATTAAAGGTGCCACCTTTTCTCCTCCAAACCTATTGCTGGGTATTGTGGCCAAACAGCTCAATTTTTGTCACATGTACAAAGATATGACCTTCTGTAGGAAAGTTCTGTGGTCAGGTGAAACAAAATACTCAACAATATGTTGAGTATTGCAAACATATTGACAACCTACTGACAAACCAAAACGAGCGCAAGACATTCAGTTAACGAAGAATTGCACACTAACCTCAGGTTCAATTTGCAAGTTTTACTAAATTGTAGAGAAAATACATTTAAAACATAGTCCAAGCTCACCTATCACCCTGGGCAGAAAAGGCAGTAAAACATGAATGAATGAATGAATGAAGCTACAGCGTGTTGAGTCCACCAGCTTTATCAATTTGGATTTCAACTTTACTTTAACTTATTTCTCATTTCATATACAAGGAAGTGGTTTATACATGCAGTAATGAAGCATGCACATTAAACCAGGGGTGTCAAACGTACGGATCAGGCCCGCTGAAATTTTTGAATGAAAGAAACTGCTTTTCTAGATGTGTCCACTAGATGTGGCAATAGCAATTATTTTTATCTTTGTAAATTATGCAACATATGTAAAAAAAACAAAAAAACAACCACCTGATGCTAGTGCACCAGTCGAGGAAAAATGAGCAAACTACATTAATGACATCCTGTAATTTGATTTTGATATTATTTTTTTATTGTGTTAGATTAAAAATTAACACCAATGAGTTGACTGATGAACATTATCACATAATCTATTCAGAAAGTATAAATAACGACAAATAAAGATAGAATACTATTAACTGCAACATGTAAGTGTAAAAAAACCCCAGCAACATTATGATTTGTACATTTTGAATGAATGAATGAATGAATTTATTTATTTGTTTATTTATTCCGGCAGACAGACATACAGTATATAGCAACACTTCATCACTCTTTGTAATTCGACAGACATGCAACGGCACCCACCGAAAAGGGATACAGGAAAAAAGCAAGAATGCTTACCCATGTCCTGCCCCTCATTTACAATCAACTTATATTTTGGTTAAATATGTTGGTTATATAGTCCAAGTTTCAACAGCAGATTTGATGGATACATGACAATTTCAGAACAAGTATAACATATGATAATGGATGATAATGACAAGTCGGTATACATACACCAATATGGATATATTTTGTTTGATTCATTGATTTTTTTTTTTTTTTTCCTTTGTTATTTTTTTTGTTTTTTGGTTGGTTTCTTAGTCCACATGATGTCCAATTCATGTTTCTTCATGTGTTATTTTGTGCGGATTCATGATTTTTCAGAATGTGCTTGTTCTATTTTTAAACAAAGAAAACAATCTGAAGTTGTCTTTAGTTTTAAGTTATTGTGCCAGGATTTTACCAGTCCGGCCCACTTGGGAGTCGATTTTTCTCCATGTGGCCCCCGATCTAAAATGAGTTTGACACCCCTGCATTAAACACTGCTGCATGGAGGACCGACATCCACAGGCCTAACTCTGTGGTTGGCATGTCAAGACAAAGCATCCCCCCTCTGGCTGCGCTCCAACATGCAAATAGTCTTCGCTTGTGCCTCTGCTCACACCATGCAGGGAACAGAAAGCCGGGGGAGCAGAGCGAGAGAGAGAGAGGGTCAAGGTGTGTGCAAGGCATACTGAGAGAAGAGTTTGGAAAGTCCCTCCGTGTGACAACACAGTGGATGTTTTCAGAGGGCGCGGGAGATAAATGACTGGCCGTAGAATAGCCATCGCAACAAAGACGCCAAGAGAATGAGAGTGGACTTACTCAGTGGCCGCCAGCTGCCAGCATCTCCTCGTACCGATTGAGTCGTGTGATGAGTGTGTGACGTGGGAGCATGGAGCTGTGTGTGCAAGTCTGTGTGTATGTGTGTGTGTGTGTGCAAGTGTGTGTGTGTGAGGTCAGTCGTCAGAGGGCTGGAATGCAGGCGCAGCTTTACTCTGCTGCATTTGTAGCCAACACCAGTGGGACGGCCTGACATCAGCGCATTCATCTTTATCCCTCCTCCTCTCTGCGTATCACCTTTGAGACAATGACACACAGCACTTGCGTGAGGCAAAACAAACACAAAGCGTTGCATATTGCATAAAAGGTTTGAACAAACTTTTATAATCAGCTACGTGGGGGAATGTGGACGGCACAAACAGGAAATGGGAGCAGGGCACGTTCTAGGCTACCGGTAAATTATTATCTCCAATGATTGTGTCTGCTTCACAGCGGCTGGCTTGTTTTTCAGTCTCCTTCCGTTGTTTTCTTCCTGCAGGAAGTCCTGCTGGCTTCGTGTGAAAGCAGTAATCACAACACCACATGTGCGGGAAGGAATGTGCATAGTTAGGACTCAGCTGATGACAGGTTGTTGGCACGATCATCAAGCATCCACGCATTGTGTTTCTTTGGCCTTCCCGCCTTACAGCGACATACCTGAGTGCACTTGCTCCTAAATAATTAGTGCATCGGGCCAGCCAGCCGTCCATTTTCTATACCACTGCTGCTCATTAGGGCCACGGGGAAGATGGAGCCTATCCCAGCTGACATCCCAAAGCTGCCGCGACCAAGGGAGTGAAGTGACGAAGGCGTGTGATGTGGGGGGCTATGGTACGTGTGTCTGTGTTGTGTATTTTTATCTTTTAAAGCAGTGTTTTTCAACCACTGGGTTACAGTTTGGTGTGCCGTGGGAGATTATTTAATTTAACCTATTTGGAATAAAAATATATTTTGCAAACCAGTAATTATAATCTGCAAATGATGTGTTGTTGTTGAGTGTCGGAGCTGTCTACAGCTCGGCAGAGTAACCGTGTAATACTCTTCCATATCAGTAGGTGGCAGCCGGTAGCTAATTACTTTGTAGATGTCGGAAACAGCGGGAGGCAGTGTGCAGGTAAAAAGGTATCTAATGCTTAGACCAAAAATACACAAAAGGTGAGTGGCCATAAGGAAAGTCATTGAAGCTTAGGGAAGGCTATGCAGAACGAAACTAAAACTGAACTGGCTGTAAAGTAAACAAAACCAGAATGCTGGACGACAGCAAAGACTTACTGTGGAGCAAAGACGGCGTCCACAAAGTACATCCGAACATGATATGACAATCAACAATGTCCCCACAAAGAAGGATAAAACAACTTAAAACTTCTTGATTGCTAAAACAAAGTAGATGCGGGAAATATCGCTCAAAGGAAGACATGAAACTGCTACAGGAAAATACCAAAAAAAGAGAAAAAGACATCAAAATAGGAGCGCAAGACAAGAACTAAAACACTACACACAGGAAAACAGCAATAAACTCCAAATAAGTCATAGTGTGATGTGACAGGTCGTGACAGTGCACCTGCTTTGAGACAAGAGCTATATTGATGCATGGTTGGTTATGGTTTAAAGTCATATCCAACGACTTTTTACTGTCAACTGAGTTTCGTTTTTTAATGATTTCTGCTGGTGGTGTGCCTCCGGATTTTTTCTCCGCAAAAAATGTGCCTTGGCTCAAAAAAGGTTGAAAAACACTATTTTAAGGAATGTGGTTAAAAACCCACCCACGCACAGGAGGACATGCAAACTCCACACAAACGGAGATTTGAACGCAGATCTCCTGACGGTGCAGCCTGCATGCTAACTACTACTGTATACATTCTGGTTACCTTGTATTAACTATACAAGAAGGGTAAAATACACATTAGACCAGAGATTCTCAAACTGTGGTATGTGTACCAGTTGTGGTACACAGGCGCCATCTGGTGGTATGCCAAAGAATCACTTGATTGAAGTACAGTGTTTTATTTTTGTATATTCAAACTAGGGTTGTACGGTATACCGGTATTAGTATAGTAACGCGATTCTAATGAATCTTATTCGGTACTATACCGCCTCTGAAAAGTACCGGTCCGCCACCAACCAAATGTAAACAAACGCCATTGGTGGATCTACACCTAACATCCACTTGTAATGATACCATGTACAGTAGCGTATCTAGTCAATACTACTATGATTACGTCGATATTTTTAGCATCAAAAAATCTTCTTTCGTTTTTTTAACATTTTTATTATGTTTAAAAAACCCCGGAAATATGTCCCTGGACACATGAGGACTTTGAATATGACCAATGTACGATCCTGTAACAACTTGGTGTCGGATTGATACCCAAATTTGTGGTATCCTCCAAAACTAATGTAAAGTATCAAACAAGGGAAGAATAAGTGATTATTACATTTCAACAGAAGTGTCGATAGAACATGTTAATAGAGAAAGTAAGCAGATATTAACAGTAAATGAACAAGTAGATTAATAATTCATTTTCTACCACTTGTCCTTAGTAATTTTGACAAAATAATAGAATGGAAAATTACGCAATAAATTAATGCATACGTCATCAGACTAATTAGGAGCCTTTGTTTGCTTACTTACTAATAAAAGACAAGTTGTCTTGTATGTTCACTATTTTATTTAAGGACAATAACAAAACATATGTTTAATGTACCGTAAGATTTTTTGTTAAAATAAAGCCAATAATGCAATTTTTATGGTCTCCTTTATTTAGAAAAGTACCGAAAAGTACCAAAATAATTTTGGTACCGGTAGTGGTACCAAAATATTGGTATCGCGGCAACACTAATTCAAACACAGTTTTACTCTTCGAACTGCGTGTATTGTTACGGTGGCCAAAAATGTTAAATATACTTGTTAAGTAAAACCTCTGCCAAGTTTTTAATTAATACTTAGGCCTACTATGCTACTTTTTTGAAAGTTGGTCATTATGGTGGTACTTAGAGAGCTTTTTTGCTGTACTTGGTGAAACAAAGTTGGAGAACCACTGCGTTAAACTACATATCTAATCTGCGTATTGGGAGTAAGCATAATTTTTTATACAGCTCATTCACATGATTGAATTACAGTAAACCCTCGTTTATCCCTGTTAATTGGTTCTGGACCTGACCATTGTAAATTAATCTCTGCAAAGTAACAAACTATGACAAACCATAATAAACTGAATATTTTCATAGCTGTAGCATTAAGAAAACTGTTTATGGCCTTTTAAATAAGTGTTTTAACATTACGAGAGCCCTCTACACATTAAATAACATACTTTAATCACCTTTACACTCGTGTAATCCAATACAGGGATGCCGCCCAAGGCTGAGCCAATAAGAGACCACATTACTGAACAGTGTGCTCTGGTTGGTTTGGTCTCATCAATATTTCAGTAGCATCAAGAATTTTATTTCATTAGGCCATTTTTTTTTTGCTTGGAAATGTTTGATTTAGACAAAAAATACTTTTGACCCCCAAAACATTAGTGTTACAGTGAAGCCACAAAACTTTGAAGGTGGCGAGGGACGACTGCATTGAGAAAGAAATATAATTTACATTAGAAAAATCTCAGGACATACCACCAAACAATGGCACAAAAAGTAAACTACACTGCAAAAAGTCAGTGTTCAAAAACAAGAAAAAACAAAACAAAAATTAGGGGTATTTTATTTGAACTAAGCAAAATTATTTGCCAATAGAACAAGAAAATTTGGCTCGTCAAGACTTTACAAAACAAGTAAAATTAGCTAACCTCAATGAACCCAAAAATTCCTTAAAATAAGTATATTCTCACTAATAACAACTGTACTACTATATGAGTACGTATTTTCTATTGTTTAATTGAAAATAAAACAGCAAAGTCCATTTGGCTGTCATCTGTTTTAATATGAGACAATTGTGTCAAAGTCATGATTTTTTTTTACATGCTTAAAATAAGAAATTATTACTTTAAAAAAGTAGTTTTATACTTGTGAGTGTTGATGACACACCTTTTCAACAGTTGATATTCTAGTTTCAAGCATGTTTCACTCAATTTAGGTCATAAAATCTCAGCAACAAGCTGTAATATCTTACAGAGATAATTTAGGACCAAAACCCTTGAAACAAGTAAAACACTCTAACATACAATCTGCTTAGTGAGAAGAATTATCTTATCAGACAGAAAATAAGCAAACATCACCCTCATTTGAGATATTTAATCTTACTTAGATTTCAGTTTTTGCAGTGTACACAGTGGTACCTCGGTTTATGAGGGCCTCCCGAGTCTTTTGGGATACGAGCTGTCTCTCTGCTTAGGATGGGTGCAAAAAATTAATATTACAAGTCTCCTCACTGCTAGTTAGCATAGCGAATGTCACAGTAAACTCCATAAACTCAATTTTTAGCTAGTAGTATATGACTAACTACACTTTACAAAATGTTGTTTTTCTAAACATTGGAATGAAAAAAGTGAGCGTGAAGGACAGTAGCTAATCATGAAGGCTAGCTCAGAACAGTGCTAATGTTAGCATTAGGTGGAATAGAAACATCACTTGATGTGTAAGATGAAAGGATCAGCGTTGCGCCATGAGAACCTCCACGTATTGATTGAAACTTTTATTAGTAGATTACACAGTGAAGTACATATTCTGTACAATTGACCACTAAATGGTAACACCCGAATACGTTTTTCAACTTGTTTAAGTCCGGGTCCACTTAAATTGATTCATGATACAGATATATACTATCATCACACACATCACGTACACACACAGTTTCACTTTCCTACACTTTCGGTTTCTCTTCTTCGGTCCTATCGGTGGCTAACGCTGCTAGCTAGATAGCCGCGTCATACATTATTGGATGTAGCCAGCTTTTGGTTATGATCATGAAGCAGCACCTATTCACACATTGATTCAAAGCAGTGATTAGCTCCTTTTCGGGCATCTTGAGTATAATACATTTTACGTTGGCCATGACGATATTTGTTAGCAATAACTTGTGTGGATTTTTGGGTATCCTAGCATGTGTTGCTACGTCATAAAACTACTATAGTTGTAGTAGCTTCTATTATACTGTTTATCATACAGTATACCATGACTTTCTACAGAGAGTGTAATGAATTTTCATTAATAATGAAGTATGTAAGATACCGTAAGATACCGTATGTGAGATAGCAGGTGCTCGTGGCTGCCGCATTTCTACGGAGAGGAAAAGTGGCTGAGAGATGTTTTAATTGAAACGGTGTCCCTTTTACAATAAAGTAGCTGAGCTTCAACCTGAAACAACAAAGCACAAAAAAGTTCAGTGCCTCACCAGCTATGAACCTAACTGCTCGTCACTGCTCTAAACCTTGCTTCACTACAACGCGTCAACAGAAACCACATCTCTGACCAGTTGATACTGATATGTTTCTGGCAAAAAGAGCTGCAGTGAAACCAGACGCTTGTTTGTTTTTTGACTTAGTTTGTCACTGGCATGACCAGAGGAAAGGTCAAGGTTAGCATAACACAGGCTTGTATACACCTACTTTCTATAAACCAGGGGTTTTAAAAGTGTTTTCAAAGAATATAAATATTTTGGGGAGTTTTCTGCTCACGCCAGGCTCTTTTCACTCCATCACTAACAAAACTAAAAATGTATTCATTTTCCTTTTGATTATCGGACTTATCTTAGCACTCTACTAAAAAGTCTTGTGGCGTCACCCAGACTCACCAATGCCAGTCACTAAACCTTGATCATAACAGTACATATAAAGGGGAACCCATCCATCCAAATGCAGACATTTTCTATACCAGTATGGCTTAGGTTTCAGATCAATACTAGTGTGATCAGATTAATATTTTTCAGTTCTCCCTGTTTATTTTCACAAATATATACAGTACTGTATGTGATTTTTTATTCAGAAATATTGTTGATATTTTCTTTAAAAACTCAGGGATCAAGTCTCTATGACAGGAGTGCATGGAAAGATTTGAATGAGAGCCTTTGTTGACTTATTTGGCAATATTGACCTTTTATTTTTTTGCTCAAACTATTTTTGTAATATATGGATACGATAAATAGGAGTGTGTTTAAGATTAAGATTAGTTTATTTCAAAGGGGACAATGCAATTTTAAAACAAATGACTATACATGGTTAAAAAAGCCAGAATTAGCCAGAAGGCTAGTTTTCATCTCTAGTCCCCTGGCCATGATGTGAAAAAGGCAGTAAAATGACAATTTCAAAGAGAAAGAAAAGAAAAAGTGAGAAAAAGAAAAAAAGCACACAATACATTTACGATATAAGAAAAAATAAAATACAGTATCACAACATAACATTTATCATAGCATCAAAACAGGCTCATCTTTTAGTGCTGGCAGCTGTAGGCATTGATAAACTACATTTTCAATTTGTGTGTAAACTATTTGTTTTGTTCGGATTGAAATCATGATAAATTAATCAAATGCAAAAATCAAGATATTATTTAAAAGATCTTTAAAAATCTTCAATGAGAAGTGATATTGGTATCAGTGATGGTATTGGCGCCATGGCCCTATTTACTTGGAAGATACAAAAATTGATACTAAAATATTCTCTAAATGTATTTATTGTTGGATATCAATTCTTGGCAAATACTAACCCCATTTAGTCTTAATTTTATTTTAAAGTGTAATAGTAACAACGCCACTAAAATTCAAGGTTTCAAGTTGAACTTTAAAAATATAACAGTGGGCATGATGCGACAACAAGGTGACACATGCATGCTGCAGGAGTCATGAGAGGCTGAGTCAGGAAAAGATTAGATTATGAGGACATGTTTTTCTGTCAGAAACTCGCCATTTAACCCACATTTGCATTTCCTCCAGCCAGGCGACACTTTGGGAAAATCCCAACACTGCGTCATCCTGCAGGGGGATCAGATTAGGATTCAGGCGTCAGAGCAGGTTTTCATGGTGAATGTTGTACACATAGCGACATCTGCTGGACTAAATGGACACATGCAGACCAATTACTCATTCAGGGATAGAGAATTTAGTCGACAGGCCTCTTTTAAAACATAGATAAATGAATAAAAATAAAACATAGGTAAATACGAAAATAAAAATAAAAAAACAATAAATAAAACAACTTTTTTGTACTATATAGATCAGTGTTCTGCTATAGGTCCAGTTATAGCAGAACGGCTAAAATTGTCGAAACAAGTTTTTAAACTATAGGTCTCAGGAAGTACAATTAAACAACAGGATGGACTAGAACTGATCTAAGTATATGAGGACGAACTGATGAAGCCTACTCGGATGGGACAAACCAAACAGTTGTGATCGATTGAATGCCTTGAGATGACAATGACCTGGATGAATGACAACATTAAAGGCCTACTGAAATGTGATTTTCTTATTCAAACGGGTATAGCAGGTCCATTCTATGTGTCATACTTGATCATTTCGCGATATTGCCATATTTTTGCTGAAAGGATTTAGTAGAGAAAAACGACGATAAAGTTCGCAACTTTTGGTCGTTGATAAAAAAGCCTTGCCTGTACCGGAAGTAGCGTGACGTCACAGGTTGTGGAGCTCCTCACATCTGCACATTGTTTACAATCATGGCCACCAGCAGCGAGAGCGATTCGGACTGAGAAAGCGACGATTTCCCCATTAATTTGAGCGAGGATGAAAGATTTGTGGATGAGGAAAGTGACCGTGAAGGACTAGAGGGCAGTGGAAGCGATTTAGATAGGGAAGATGCTGTGAGAGGCGGGTGGGACCTGATATTCAGCTGGGAATGACTAAAACAGTAAATAAACACAAGACATATATATACTCTATTAGCCACAACACAACCAGGCTTATATTTGATATGCCACAAATTAATCCCACATAACAAACACCTCCCCCCTCCCGTCCATATAACCCACCAATACAACTCGAACACCCGCACAACACACTCAATCCCACAGCCCAAAGTACCGTTCACCTCCTCAAAGTTCATACAGCACATATTTCCCCAAAGTTACGTACGTGACATGTACATAGCGGCACGCACATACGGGCAAGCGATCAAATGTTTGGAAGCCGCAGCTGCGTACTCACGGTACCGCGTATCCAACTCAAAGTCCTCCTGGTAAGAGTCTCTGTTGTCCCAGTTCTCCACAGGCCAATGTGTATCCAACTCAAAGTCCTCCTGGTAAGAGTCTCTGTTGTCCCAGTTCTCCACAGGCCAATGGTAAAGCTTGACTGTCATCCTTCGGGAATGTAAACAATGAAACACCGGCTACGTGTTTGTGTTGCTGCAGCCGGCCGCTAATACACCGCTTCCCACCTACAGCTTTCTTCTTTGCTATCTCCATTGTTCATTAAACAAATTGCAAAAGAGTCACCAACACAGATGTCCAGAATACTGTGGAATTTTGCGATGAAAACAGATGACTTAATAGCTGGCCAGAATGGTGTCCTAAAATGTCCGCTACAATCCGTGACGCCACGCGCAAACGTCATCATACCGAGACGTTTTCAGCAGGATATTTCGCGGGAAATTTAAAATTGCACTTTACTAATCTAACCCGGCCGTATTGGCATGTGTTGCAATGTTAAGATTTCATCATTGATATACAAACTATCAGACAGCGTGGTCAGTAGTAGTGGGTTTCAGTATTCTTTTAATAGACACTAAACAACAGGATCTACTGTATATGCTTAAGTTGCTCAAAAAGGTTAATTATGTCTTCTTATTCATATATTCTTTCAGACCATATTTTTCGGTATATTAGATGGAATCTTTACTTGACATGTTTCAACTGTCATCTGCAGTCTTCTTCAGAAGGGTCACCTGGCCACTGTGACGTGTTGCCTATCAGCTGTTCTTATAGGCGTGGCCAACCAGGTAGACCTGTCAAGTCTACCTGGTTGGCTAACTTCCCGCCGCTTGATGGTCAATAGAGGAGGGAGTCCCAGGTATGCGAAAGCATGATTGCTCCCTCATCCCGATTGATGGTTTCCTTGGGCCGCTTCCTTAGTTCGATCGCCTCCTTAATCCATCGTTTAAATGTGTTACTTTCAGTCCCGATGATTTTGCCCCTTGTCCCAGTCCATGATGTGGTTATTTATTTTGCAATGATCTGATATGGCTGATTTTAAGATTTCCTGTTCGGATTTTTGTTTTAGGCTTCTTATAAACCTTCCAGTAGTCTCTTTTTCGCATTCTTTCTGATTTCATTCTTCGTAGATGACATTGCATTTGTTGTCTCGTTCTATTTTGTCTTTTGGATGTACAAGTAACTGTCTTGTTTTTGTGTGAGGTACAACTGTTGTTTATTTTGTGTTTTTTCATCACCCACTGTATTGGTTCAGTTACTCCCCGAATGTATGGTAAGGTTATGACCTCTTTGTTCTTCATTTCAGGTTTTTCTTTGAGTTTCTTCTTTGTTCTCTTTTACTTGTTTTTTACTTATTGTTCCCCTTTTTTGATGGCCCAGGTGGGATATTGGCAGTTTTTGAGTGCATTGTTGATGTGTTTCTCTTCTTTTTGTCTATTTTGTTCTTCTGTTATGATGTTGGCCCATTCATAAGTGTTCTCACGACTGATAGTTTGTCGTGCTGTGGGATGTTTGGTCACAGTGGTCAGGTGACCCTTCTGAAGAAGACTGCAGATGACAGTCGAAACATGTCAGGTAAAGATTCCATCTAATATACCAAAAAATATGGTCTGATTACAAGAACATTTGAAAGAGTATTATATGCTTAAGGTTAATTCTGAGCTTGCTCAACAGTGTTACATTCAACATTGTTTACACCTGCACCATTCACATATCCAAAAAGAAGTATGAAGAAGCAGATTTGATGTATTCCTAATCCCTTCTTCATGCCACAGCAGTAACTGATGGTTTGTTTACTTCCTGTTCGAGAAGAATAAGTACTCATGATGAGCTGGGATAATAGGAGATAACAAAAAGCTGCATGGAGTAGAATATCAAATGTAAGGGAAATAAATGAAGTGTTAAAATATGGATATATCTCTTGAATATATATGCTATATGGGGCCCTGGATGGTTAATCTGGGAACTGTGGGTATAAGAACCCCTTTGTCAACCTGCAAAAAACTGTTACTTGCATGCATGGAAATTCTAAAACAAAAGCTTAGTGCTATTACACCTCTAAAACCATAGTCATAGTTACAATATTGTTTTGGTAACATAATGTGTTTATGATTTCATTAACAGAAGCTCTCATTTTATTGCTGTTAATTGATTCCAGGCCCGACCATGGTAAAATAATTTCCGAGAATCAGAATCAGAAATACTTTATTAATCTCCGAAGGGAAATTAAGACTTTCAGCACAATCCCATTCAAGAGCAGACAGGTCTGCCAACTACCGGCACCCCTTACAAAAAAGGTGAGAAACAGGTAAACAGGTAAAATAAAATAACAACAAAAATACAAACAAAGAAACAAAAAAACATAAACATGTACACTATGGTGGCCTCTGCGGTGTTCCACGCCATCATCTGCTGGGGTGGGGTGAGCATGGCCAGAGACAGGAGCAGACCCAACAAAGCAACCAAATCAGAATTATTAATTATATATGAAATAGTTTCATGTTGCTACAGCATAAAAAACAAACAACCAAAAAAAAACATCACCGACATTTCATATATGTTTTTTTGACACAATGAGAGCCCTCTCGACATGAATTAACACCCACATCATCACCTTTAAACTTGTTTGATCCAATATGTATGTATTTCAGTGGCCAGCACTACTGTAGTATTAATGTTTGTTGTACATTGCCATTGCTATACTGGAAAATTCTTAATTTAGGCCAGGAATGCAATAATTTTCTTTAAAAAGTTTGCAACAGAGCCGCAAACTGTATATTTAAAATGATATATTTTTTTATTTGTTGATGATTTTCCTTTTTTGGGTTATTTCTTTTGCTACTTTATAGTGAGATACATGATAATACTGTTTGAGTCAAAAGACTCATTTTCATTTATTAGAATGAGAATGTGTGTTTAAACCTTCCGCTCACATTGTATATTTTGAATCTTTTTATTTTTTTTATTATTATGTTCTCATTCAAAAGTTTCTAAATGCAACCAATTTCAAGTAAACAATCAGTAATCATTTCAGATTATCCTGCACGTTACTTTTTAAATTGTTATATTTCCCTTTTTCTTACCCTGTGGACGTGGTTGTGCAGGGTGTGCGAGCAGAATGGAGAACAAATCCTACAACCACCTCCTGCTCTCCATTTTTAGAGGCAGTCATGAAGAATCAGTAACATTTTCCACACTCTTGACCCAAATATGCGTAATCGGATGGAAAGAAATCTCAGAACAAAAACCTCTGACTCCGTTTTATTTCTGACATAAATTAAAGACTCAAATGAAATCATATCTTGAGTCATAATAATACAACAAAAACCTGGTAGCTTATTTTGAACATTACTTATCTGACAGTATTATAGTTTGAACATGGATCTCTCCCTCTGCATTGGCAGAGTTCTGTGTGGGAAATATTTGTGGTTAAACATTCCATAAAGTACCACTTTAGTGGTCCAGATGTTCTAAATTGTTGAAACATCATACAATGGTGTTCAGGTGGTCCTTGTTTTACAACGGTTTCTGGTTATATCACACCTCCATAAATTAGTAACACTGTGCAAAAAGAAATAGAGAAATTAAATGGTAACTTGGCTTGTACTACCTGTTTCAAAAGGTCTGACAAAAACAACAACATTTCTCCCCTTCAAAAATAATATTAATCTAATGATTTGATCCAGACACACATACATATTAATATGAAACACATTTTGTAGAGAATAATTATAATTTTAAACAAATTAAATGGATAAATTAACATTTAATATCACTTTTACCTTTGAAGGGAACCTAGTATGTTGGAAAATGGGGCTTTCTAGCTGTGTCCCACACATTTCCTCGCTTATATGCCGGCAAATAAACATTATTTCTTACATGTAGCAGTATCACTGGATGATAATAAGACAAGAAACAGCTAAACATGCTACAGTAAACACACCGTATGAGGATACACAAAAAAGAAGAGCTAACCGCTAAGCTTGAGCTCTTGAATGTAAACAAGGGTGGGCAGATCGTTACAAATATTTTCAGTAACGATATCAAGTACTGTAACGTATTAGTATATGGTTGGTACTACAGTGATTAGATCAATATTTTTTTATGACAACATTGTTTTTGTTATTGTTTACAGCTCAGGAAATAAGTCTCTGGATGCTGGAGTACGTTAAGTGCAAAAAGCAAAGGATTTAAATCCCAGCCAAAAGCAGTTTTTGATTTTGTTTAATTATTTTACACCATTGACTTTATCATACATTTTGTGTGTGATAAAATAGAATAGGGAAATTATTTTTAAGCATTGATTGATATCGATGGATGGATGATATCGTTACACCACCATCCAGTTTTGTAATTTTACAAATGTAATCAGTTAGTGATCCTAACATTAATATGGGTGTAAATATTTACACCCATATTATACCTAGATTTGTACCGCCCAAAACTAATGTAAGGTATCCAAACAACAGAAGAATAAGAGCTTATTAAATTTGAACAGAAGTGTATATAAAACCATGTTACAACGGAAAGTAACTAGATATTAACAGTAAACAAACAAGTACATTAATAACAGTTTTGAGAAGATAATACAACTGGAAATGTGTTACTGCATATGTCTGCAGCCAAAATAGGAACCTTTTTAACCTGTTTTGAAATGGTTATATTATTATTTATATGCCAAATAGTGTATTGTGATAAATATTGTTATAGCAGGAGGCAGCAGTATATTGCAATATAGATTTTAGGCCATACCACCCATTCATAAGTGAAATTAGGCAACGTAAAATGCTCGGTATGCAATATAGTAAAGTATTAAAACTGTACTTTTGAACATGTGAAAGGGTCAGCTCCATTGAAAAGGACAAGGTGGAAAGTAAACCCCATAGTGGTCACATTATTGAAACTTCCTCCTCCCAATGAGCCTGTCTCTCTCTCCCTTGTAACACCCCTTCCAGGTAACGCTCCTTCCATTATTAATATCCACTGGTATTATTTTCCAAACATCATGATAATGTCATTTCTTTGGAAGTCTCTACAGCAGGGGTGTCAAACTCATTTTAGATCGCGGGCCTCATGGAGAAAAATCTACTCCCAAGTGGGCCGGACTGCTAAAATCAGGGCACGATAACGTAAAAATAAAGACAACTTCAGATTATTTTCTTTGTTTAAAAATAGAACAAGCACATTCTGATATTTTACAAATCATAATGTTGTTGTTTTTTTACACTTGCATGTTGCGGTTAATAGTATTCTATCTTTATTTGTCGTTATTTATATTTTCTGAATAAATTATGTGATAATGTTCATCAGTCAACTCATTGGTGTTAATTTTCAGTCCATCAAGATACTTTTTTTTTTATCAAAATCAAATTACAGTATGTTATTCATGTAGTGCTGTTGCTCACTGCTCCCCTCACCTCCCAGGGGGTGATCAAGGGTGATGGATCAAATGCAGAGAATACATTTGCCACACCTAGTGTGTGTGTGACAATCATTGGTACTTTAACTTTAACTTTAACATCATGTGGTTTATTTTGTACATATGTAGCATCATCTAAAAAGATTCAAAGAATTGCTTTTGCGACATCCAGTGGACACATTTAGAACAGCAGTTTCTTTCATTCAAAAATTTCAGGTACATTTTTATACTTAACAAACTCATCCTAACCTGACTCTCGCCAGATCCTTGTAGTTCGCTGAGCTCCACACAAGGATCTGGGACTTCTCAATAGGACATTTATTTCAGAAGGCGGGGCCTTGTAAAAAAATAATTGTATGTGATTGGATAAACCACTTGTCCGTTATCTTGAATGACGTGCTACTTCAACCACTCACATCGAAATCAACCCGTGACGCTGATGAGAGCGACGGTGGGAAATCCAAACCCGGTCGGAAGAAGAGCCAAAACATCCTTGCCACCTTCAAATTCCTTCAAAACTGTTCTCTGTTCATCTTTTAAATAATTAATATTCGAAAGATTCGACAAAACAGTTGCAACAGCAGAATCAATGTCAGCACACGACGCAGCGAGGGCTGCGTGCCCCCATTGTTGTTTGAATCAAACAGTCGCTTTGGCGCTACGTCACATCTATGAAAACCCACTCGGCGATCCTGATTGGTTCATTATTTTTTGCTATCTGGAAGGAGTTTGCAATGCCTTCAAGCCCAGACCCTTGTGTTGAGCTCAGCGAACTACAAGGGTCTGGCGAGAGTCAGGTTAAACCTGTTCGCGGGCCTGATCCGGCCCTCTGGCAGTACGTTTGACACCCCTGCTCTACAGTGTTGATTATTAGTAATGGTTATTGGATGAGGTGCAGACCAACAATTAGCCAACCAGTAAGGCAGGATGCATGTTTGAGTTTGTTCATCAGCAAGAATTGTTCCTGCAACATGCGTCATGTCAACCATGTATTCTTGGTTTAGTCAGCCTTTCGTGCTGTGGGACTAATTCAAGCTCATGGCTGAAAACAGTTGCCTTCCATACAGCGGGATCAACACTGGAAAAACAATTGTAGAAAATGTACAAGCTGAAGGCCAAACAGGAGCGCGCATGTGTTGGCTTCTTCTTCGGAAAGAAAAGCGGCAGTGAGGTATTCCTCCTATTTCCTGCAGCACACTCTCTAGCTCCTTCAAATGTTGCTCTGTCAGGGGTCTGAGTTTTCTGGAAATTGGACGCAATTCATGCACACACAAAAAAAGGCATCATATTTCGAGTGGATTCATGTCGAATCATTGAAGGAAAATGTTGAATGACACCCTCTCCACCTGTGTGTCAGCATGCATGTTCCAAAACTGACAACTTACCTGTACAATTGAAAATACTACCATAATTCCGTATTTTCAACTTGGCATGGGAGTACCGAGTGCGGTGCTGTTGCCATGGCGACGTGTCAGTCTGTTGACCCGGCTGCCCGGCAAACTCATAGCTGGCACGCATGCCTCAAACACACATTGCACATTCTGTCATTATGTTGGCAGGGTTTCCCATGTTTGTCTGTCTGGCAGGCTCTCTCACACACATACCCCCTCACGCCCGCTCACACCCACCCACACGCACACCCACACACAAGCACATGAAGCCATATGCACACTGTAAACAGAAAGTCTCAACGCCAAGTGGTCACAGGTGAAAGTGATGGATGCCTCTTGACGACCATCCCCCGTTTATCTGCCTCTGTCCAATAAGGCGATGTACTGTATGTCATTGTTACCTACTTTTTCATGCCTGTAGATATAATGACCTAGATGAGACACACACACACACACACTTGCACACACTAACGCTGACAGGCAGTGTCCTCTTCCATGACAATGACGGCTGATGAGGCAGTCAGTGGAGTCCAACACAAAGCAGCTGAATAATCGTCAGTTCATACTGAATGAAGCCGTGGTGTGAAGCAAAACACGGCCATTGTGATGCTGATGAGCCACATTGCAAAACACTTAAAGGTCATATAATGTAATAAAAATATGTTTAGTGTTATTGCAGTAGTAATAGTAGGCCTACTGTATATAGAACACTGAAAAATATGGAAAATAAAGGAAATAACCAGTGTCTTTTATAGAATGTATTTGATATTTTGATTTTTTAAAGAACACCTTTCAAACTAGAAACCAAATAAAGGCTTTTATAAATGTTCTCAGTGTTTCGCATTTACATGAACATTGAGACGTACATGTAAAATAAACACCATCAGACATAAGCGTATTCAGGTGGATCATCCATTTTCTATCATTAGGGTCACACAGGAGCTGAAGCCTATCCCAGCAGATGGATGTCCGCTAACATTTTGCATCTTAACGCTAAGAAAACGGAACTGCTGATTATCGGTCCTGCTAGACACCGACATTTATTTAATAATACCACCTTAACATTTGACAACCAAACAATTACACAAGATGACTCGGTAAAGAATCTCTGTATTTAACTTCGACCCAACTCTCTCATTTGAGTCACACATTAAGAGTGTTACTAAAACAGCCTTCTTTCATCTCCGTAATATCGCTAAAATTCGTTCCATTTTGTCCACCAGCGACGCTGACATCATTATTCATGCGTTCGTTACGTCTCGTCTCGATTACTGTAATGTATTATTTTCGGGTCTCCCTATGTCTAGCATTAAAAGATTACAGTTGGTACAAAATGCGGCTGCTAGACTTTTGACAAGAACAAGAAAATTTGATCATATTACGCCTATACTGGCTCACCTGCACTGGCTTCCTGTGTACTTAAGATGTGACTTTAAGGTTGTACTACTTACGTAGTAAGTAGCTCCATCCCATCTTGCTGATTGTATTGTACCATATGTCCCGGCAAGAAATCTGCGTTCAAAGAACTCCGGTTTATTAGTGATTCCCAGAGCCCAAAAAAAGTCTGCGGGCTATAGAGCGTTTTCTGTTCGGGCTCCAATACTCTGGAATGCCCTCCCAGTAACAGTTAGAGATGCTACCTCAGTAGAAGCATTTAAGTCCCATCTTAAAACTCATTTGTATACACTAGCCTTTAAATAGACCCCTTTTTAGACCAATTGATCTGCCATTTCTTTTCTGCTCTGCCCCCCTCTCCTGTGTATATTATATATACAGTATATAATATATACTGATATATTATATTATTATATTATATGATCTTTTTATATAATATATGCATTTATATAGTCCAGATCTCAATCCAACTGAAAATCGGTGGTGGAAATGAAATAAAATGGTCCGTGACAAGACTCCAAGCTGCAAAGCTGATCTGACAACAGCAATTAGAGAAAGTTGTAGCAAGATTGATGAAGAGTACTGTTGGTCACTCGTTACCTCCAAGCTAGTATAAAAGCCAGAAGTTGTGCAACAAAGTACCAGTGGTGTGTTGTCGTGCTTTTTGTTTCTTTGTTTTTCAGGATTCCATATTTTTTTCCTCAGAATTGAGTGATTCCATATTTTTTTTACTCTGTTTGATCTAAAAATGTTATTACCACAATTTAGAGTTTCTTAAAGCCAGAATGTTGAAAAAAACTATAAACTAATTATAGTTTTGTGTCATCTATTTATTTATTCACTTCATCATGTATTATCAATTCACTCTTGTGCTGGAGATAGAGTAGACCAGTGTGTTAGAAATTGCTATCTGCTCCTTTCTGCTCCTGGAAACATGATTAATTATATTGTAATTGTATGCATGTATGAAACAAGCTAACACTGTAACCATAACCAAATATGGTATCTGCTTTTTTTTACAAAATGAAACAACTAAATGAACATCCTCCAAGTCTGGTGATTCCATCATTTTTTTCCCCGGGGTTGTACTGTTGCATTTATCTTAATGTAGACTGTAGATGTACTTGGTTTAGCCTAGTGATGTCTGCTGAACATAGGATAAGTATTCTGGGCTTCTTGTTTACACTCTTTACAGCAAACACCTCTTTCTAACCGAATGGCCAAATGATGAGTTATATTTAAGACATGGAGCTAGCGCTGAGCGCCGGGACGGACAAGCTTCACAGTGTCTTGGCTGAATGAGCAGGTATCGGACACTTCAGTCTCCTTAGACGCATCCTTGCTCATCCATGCAGACTGGACACTGGCCGAGAGTTGGTAGGCGGCCGAGGGTGGAGTCGGCTCTCTTGGTTGCTTTGTTGGGTCTGCTCCTGTTTCTGGTCATGCTATCCCCAACCCAACAGACGATGGCGTGGAACACCGCAGAGGCCACAACAGTGTATATGTTTGTTTTTTGTTGTTTTTACTTTTGTTGCTGTATGTAGAAATGTCTGGTTGCATCAGCTCTGCTCTGTTAATGTCTTTAATGTCATTTGTGTTCTTTGATGTTTGATGTTTCACTCTTACACACATGCTTATGTGTGCTATGGCTATTAGGTTTTTTTCTTCCTTGACCTCAGTCTGGACCCCCACTCCAGGGGCCTAAGCTTAGGCCAGCTTTTACCTGTTTCTCACCTTTTTTGTAAGGGGCGCCGGAAGTTGGCAGACCCGTCAGCGATCCTGTTCTGTCTCCCTGTAATGTTTGTCTGATCTTGAATGGGATTGTGCTGAAAATTTTAATTTCCCCTCAGGGATTGTTAAAGTATTTCTGATTATGATTCTGATGTGGCTCATAAAGACACATACACACATACATGCACACACACACAGTAAAAACGCATACATTTTTCTTATTCAAAGTCAGCAGATCAAAATGAACGATTTACACAGAAGCACACTAATCTATATAAAGTCTCTATGTGTAGACATGCACGTGCACTGTGTGAGTTTGTGTGTTTGACATATTACTGTTGCGTGTTCAGTCTGCCTCAAACAACTCCCTGTTGTTTGGCCTGTTGTGGCAGACGGCTTTAGAGCATTAATCATCTTGGACAGGTGCTCATTTGGAGGATTCTTTCCTCTCATTTTCCATCAGTATTCACCCATCTTTGTGAGTGAGCTTATCCTCAGATATGTGTGTACGTGTGTGTGTGTGAGGTATTGTTAAACTGTGTCCACTTGGTAATAATTTTCTGTGGTGTCGAACCAAAAACCTTTTAACCTTGGCGTTGTTGTTGTACATAATGTTGTTGTTTGAGCACATAAGCCTATTGATTTGTCATTCCATAAGCCTGCTTCTTTTACTGATATGATGACAAACACACACGCACGCACACACACATACACACACACACTCACGCACACACACACACACACACACACACACACACACACACACACACACACACACACACACACACACACACACACACACACACACACACACACACACACACACACACACACATTCTTGTATTTGTTACCTTCCTGAGACCTCCGAAAAATGCCTACCTCTATAGGACCATCCTTTCTAGATATATAAAGATTTGTATTTACAACAATAATAATGTATACATACATCCATCCATCCATCTTCTTCCGCTTATCCGAGGTCGGGTCGCGGGAGCAGCAGCCTAAGCAGGGAAGCCCAGACTTTCCTCTCCCCAGCCACTTCGTCCAGCTCTTCCTGGGGGATCCCGAGGCGCTCCCAGGCCAGCCGGAAGACATAGTCTTCCCAACGTGTCCTGGGTCTTCCCCGTGGCCTCCTACCGGTTGGACGTGCCCTAAACACCTCCCTAGGGAGGCGTTCGGGTGGCATCCTGACCAGATGCCCGAACCACCTCATCTGGCTTCTCTCGATGTGGAGGAGCAGCGGCTTTACTTTGAGCGCCCCCCGGATGGCAGAGCTTCTCACCCTATCTCTAAGGGAGAGCCCCGCCACACGGCGGAGGAAACTCATTTCGGCCGCTTGTACCCGTGATCGTGTCCTTTCGGTCATAACCCAAAGCTCATGACCATAGGTGAGGATGGGAACGTAGATCGACCGGTAAATTGAGAGCTTTGCCTTCCGGCTCAGCTCCTTCTTCACCACAACGAATCGATACAACGTCCGCATTACTGAAGACGCCGCACCGATCCGCCTGTCGATCGCACGATCCACTCTTCCCTCACTCGTGAACAAAACTCCTAGGTACTTGAACTCCTCCACTTGGGGTAGGGTCTCCTCCCCAACCCGGAGATGGCACTCCACCCTTTTCCGGGCGAGATGTTACGGCTCAGGCGCCTGCCAACGCCTCTCATCCGTCTGTGCGCTCCAGTGAGCGCACCTCGGGACACGCCAACGGGCGCGCACATCCAGGAGCGCGCCGTGCGCGTCTCCGCCCCGCGGCAGCCACCAGCTGCAAACGATCACCGGCATTCTGCACACCTGCACTTAATGAAGGACCTGCCTTCATAAGCTCGCAGAACCTGCCAGGCGGCGCCGGAGTATAGTCTTCTTTACCCTTGTAAGCGTCCTGTATCTGGCTTCCATCCCGCGAACTCGCTCCTTCCCTGTGACTTCCATGTTTCCATTGTTCTGATGTTCTTGTTGTCTTCCCGCAGCGCTTCCCGTGTTCCCCTGTGATCCCTCGTTGTTCCCCTTGCCCCCCGGACTGCCTTTTGGATTCTCGACCTCCCGCTTGGACTTTCTTCTGATGCTTCTCTCTCTCTTGGAGGTGCTGATTCTCATCCCAGTCGCTTCACACTCAGCTGCGAACCGATCCAGTGAGAGCTGAAGATCCTGGCCAGATGAAGCCATCAGGACCACATTATCTGCAAAAAGCAGAGACCTAATCCTGCAGCCACCAAACCGGATCCCCTCAACGCCTTGACTGCGCCTAGAAATTCTGTCCATAAAAGTTATGAACAGAATCGGTGACAAAGGGCAGCCTTGGCGGGGTCCAACCCTCACTGGAAACGTGTCCGACTTTACTGCCGGAAATGCGGACCAAGCTCTGACACTGATCATACAGGGAGCGGACCACCACAATCAGACAGTTCGATACCCCATACTTTCTGAGCACTCCCCACAGAACTTCCGGTCGAATGCCTTCCCACCTTCTACCTTCCTAGTCACGTCCGTTGTGTCCTTGGGCAAGACACTTCACCCTTTGCCTCTGATGGCTGCTGGTTAGCGCCTTGCATGGCAGCTCCCGCCATCAGTGTGTGAATGTGTGTGTGAATGGGTAAATGTGGAAATACTGTCAAAGCGCTTTGAGTACCTTGAAGGTAGAAAAGCGCTATACAAGTATAACCCATTTATCATTTATTCTCCAAGTCCACAAATCACATGTAGACTGGATGGGCAAACTCCCATGCACCCTCAAGGACCCTGCTGAGAGTAAAGAGCTGGTCTACAGTTCCATGACCAGGACGAAAACCACACTGTTCCTCCTGAATCCGAGGTTCAACTATCCGGCGTAGCCTCCTCTCCAGCACACCTGAATATACCTTACCGGGAAGGCTGAGGAGTGGGATCCCACGATAGTTAGAACACACCCTCCGGTTCCCCTTCTTAAAGAGAGGAACCACCACCACGGTCTGCCAATCCAGAGGTACCGCCCCCAATGTCCACGCGATGCTGCAGAGTCTTGTCAACCAAGACAGCCCCACAGCATCCAGAGCCTTAAGGAACTCCGGGCGGATCTCATCCACCCCCGGGGCTTTGCCACCGAGGAGCTTTTTAACTACCTCAGCAACCTCAGCCCCAGAAATGGGAGAGCCCACCACAGATTCCCCAGGCACTGCTTCCTCATAGGAAGACGTGTTGGTGGGATTGAGGAGGTCTTCGAAGTATTCCCTCCACCGATCCACAACATCCGCAGTCGAGGTCAGCAGAACACCACCCGCACCATACACGGTGTTGACAGTGCACTGCTTCACCTTCCTGAGGCGGTGGATGGTGGTCCAGAATCGCTTCGAAGCCGTCCGGAAGTCGTTTTCCATGGCTTCCCCGAACTCCTCCCATGTCCGAGTTTTTGCCTCTGCGACCGCTGAACATACTATTCAAATATAAAAACGCTTGTTGTGAAAAATGAGTTGGAATTTCACAAGAAAAACTTAGAATTTTGGCAATGTTATAATAAAAGTCGTAATTTTACTCAAAGCATGTCAACATTTCACGTGAAAAACTGAACATTTGTGCAATGTTATAATAAAAGTCGTAATTTTACTCAAAGCATGTCAACATTTCACGTGAAAAACTGAACATTTGTGCAATGTTATGATAAAAGTTGGAATTTTACTCAAGAACAGTCGCAATTTTAGAAGAAAAGCTTAACATTTTGACAAATTTATGAAAAGAGTCGTAATTACTCAACAAAAGTCCCAATTTTATAAGAAAACTTAAAAATGTTGCTAATATTATAATAATAATCTGAATTTTTCTTGGCAAAATTATGACAAAAGTCATAATTATACTCAACACATGTCACTATTTTACAAGAACAACAAAAAAATTGGCAATAATGTGATAAAAGTCAGAATTTTATATGACAAATGTCACCATTTTGCATTAAAAAGTAATCATTTTACATAAAAAAGGAATAATTTTACGAGAAAATATTGCAATATTACAGAAACAGAAAGAATATGAGAAATGGTTCCCAATTTTATAAGAAAAAAGTCGACACGTGAGAAAAAGACTGCTTTTAGTTCATTAATTTTTTGTATTTTTCTTTGTTTGTAATTTACTTCAAGTTATTACAGTATGTCTCTCTCTCTCTCTCTCTATATATATATATATATATATATATATATATATATATATATGTATGTATATATATGTATATATATATGTATGTATATATGTATGTATATATATGTGTATATATATGTGTATATATATATATATGTATATATATATGTATATATATATATGTATATATATATATATATATGTATATATATATATATATATATATATATATATATATATATATATATATATATATATATATATATATATATATATATATATATATATATATATATATATATATATATATATTCTTTTTTTAAATTAATTTTGGCCAAAGGGGGCACATTTCAATTTCTTACACACGCTTGTTATTTCATATGTTGACAAGAGGGGAAGCACTTTTAAAACAGACACACAGTCAATTTGAAAAATCCCTCCTTTTTGGGACCACCCTAATTTTGATAGATTTCACCACCAGGGGTGAAAATAAGACACTCTCTATTAAACGCATTGGTTTTCCGTATTGGGACCATGATTTTGGTCCTAACTTATTCACCGGTCCTGATATGGAAGGTACTTTTCCTTGTTGATGTCTCAAGAAGGGTAGAAATACAAGAACCCACCCACACACACACACACACACACACACACACACACACACACACACACACGCGCGCGCGTGCACAAACACACACACAAACAAACACTTATCAGTGTTTTTTGCGTGACAGCACATATTCCTGTCATTTCACAACACACACACATACTGTATGATGTGTGCACCATCATAACTCTAATAAAGCCAAGCTGTTATCTTTTCTCCTCATTCAGCAATAACTCCTTCCTCCATCCCGTTGTCACATCAGGGATTTCCAGTGTTCCCAAAATGTTTCCGCTGTCATGGTCCAGCAGATGTCACTTAGAAGCAGACGCACCTCTTTATTTCGCCATCCATCCATCCGCCTCTCTAGGGACACAGATGAGGGAGCTGGGAGTGCATCTGTGTGTGTGTGTGTGTGTGTGTGTGTGTGTGTGTGTGTGTGTGTGTGTGTGTGTGTGTGTGTGTGTGTGTGTGTGTGTGTGTGTGTGTGTGTGTGTGTGTGTGTGTGTGTGTGTGTGTTGCTGCATCGGGGGATGGGAGACCAGCAGGTTAATGAATTAATAATTAAGATTGACATTGCGTCTGCAGTGGGTTTCCCCCAAACTATTTCTTCAATCTCATCACTCTCTGGTAAGCTGTGCATCCTCTCTTTGTCATCTCCAACCCAACCTCCCATCAATGCTCTCTCCATCTCTTGCACTACTGCATCTTCTCCACCCGCCCCCTGCTGTGGCCCTATACCATGTGTCCCATTGCCTCTCTAACCTTCTTCTCCCCTTGTCTTCAGACACACACACACACACACACACACACACACACACACACACACACACACACACACACACACACACACACACACACACACACACACACACACACACACACACACACACCTCTTTTGTTCTGTCCACATCCCCCTCAGGACTTGATATGCCCTCTTCTGCCCTAATACCTTGCTTTCTCCTCACCGCTGCCTTATTCCGTCTCCCTCTCATGTGGTATTGATCATAATATATCCCTCGATCGGCTGAGCTTCTTAATCCATTCAGACTTTACAATAAAGCCTAAGACTCTGGGCTGCGTTCGATATCCCAGGAGGAAACATTATAGCATGTTGGCAGAAGGTCAGAGTGTCTGGTTTGTACAGCATTACTCTCTCTTCTCCTCAATTCAGCCTTGAGACGTGCCAAATAGAGGTCATACCAAAAATATTGTTTATACAATTTGGAATTTAACTCTTTTTTTTTTTTTTTTTAAATATGCCTCAAGAGTCACACAAACATCTTCATTTATGATATCAATCCAACTCAGTCAGTGTCATGCTTATTTTTTGCTTTATTGCAACACCTAAGGACTACAAGACAAGAATAAACATACTCTAATATACAGTAGATATCCTCCTAAAGCAGGGGTGTCCAAAGTGCGGCCCGGGCGGCCATTTGCGGCCCGCCACACATTCTGGAAATTATATTGCAAAAATTAAAAAAACATTTAAAAAAGTGGAATGAGGTGAAATCTAACTAGAAAAAGTTGCAATGGCAATGGGAAAGGCTTTTTTTTTTCTTTTGTCTATCTTTCTTTTTTCTTTTTTTGCCATTGCTCCAAAAAAAAAAAAAAATCAATGTTATAATGAATTATTGACCTATTCAAGGCTCCAATTATTTCAAAAATGTCACTTTAAAATGTTTTATGTGGGAAATATTGCATATATTGTGTGGTTGCCATACAAAAACATCAACATTTTATTTGACAGAAGAGCATAAAACAAACAAAATAATAGTTCAAACGTAAAATCGACAGATACATCTGAAGTTGAGCTCGTAACTTAAGTGTTGAAAGTAAAAAAAAAACTAATGAAAATGTATCACTTTTTGAGTGGGGCACCTTTTGGATCCCAAATATACTTAATGGGATTTTATTTATCTTTTCACTGTGATTACTCAAAAATAATAATGAATTAAAATCAATGGTGTCCTGCATTATTGATATTTTTAAGGCTCTAATTACTTCACATCAAACATTGCTTTCTGAATGTTTTGGGCAGTGGGGGAAATACTTTATATTTCAGTTTTATAATAAAAAACTAAGTTGTCTTTGACAGAAAAGGCATAAAACCTTTTTGGTTTTTTTAACTTTAGATCAACCTGAAGTTGATATACTGTACAGATTTACTGTAAGCGTTATATAAATAAAAACATAATAATTTGACTTGTTTTTAACATGTTAATGACTTAGACCTTTTATGGTCCCCAGGAGCCCTAAAGGTAAAAAACAAACACAATCCATATATTTTGTTATGGTTTGAAAATTAAAAATATCAAAATGGCCCCCTGTCCTAAAGGAATCAGCATCCTAGACAGTGGACATTTGTGTTTTGAATAATAGGGCAATTTTGGACAAGCGGTAGAAAATGGATGGATGGATGTGTAACTCTGAAAAAAGAAACCAAAAACAAATGTCCACTGCAGAGAACTCTGGTTCTCAGCAGGATATGGAGGCTTCTATTCAAAGCAACAGGAGGATATGGAGGCTCTCATTAAAGCAAAAGCAGACACTTGCTGCTGAGAGTGGAGTTTATCCCCAGTAGCCATGGCGATAAGTGGAGATAATAAGGCTGAAGACACAGATCTTAGCTATTAATGATAGCAACTAGTGTAGCTACTCATTAACAGTAGCTGTGAGACGCATCGTCACATGCTGAGGGTTTTACTGATTTACTGCTAATAACTTTGAATATTTTTTTCCACTTGTGTGACATCAGAAAATGATGCCCTCCCCCTTTGTTTGTTTGTCAAACTGCACTTTTTTGTCTTATTTTTCCGGCAGGCACAGTCCTTATGTGAGACAAGAAAACACGTATTTCCCTTTTCTGTGTTCTAAATAGTGAAAAACGGTTTGTAAGAGGCAGCCAACAATGCAGTAATAAGAATACGATCTTATCTGCCTATAAAACTCTCCAAAAAACCTCCAACACCGTTTTGTATTTCCACTATAGGCATGCATGTAATGTAGTAACAGGCATGTTCATGGTAATGTTGTGTGTACAGGAGGAGGAGACGGCACAGACAACAGGGAAGTCGTATTTAGCCCTATGTTTATTTAAATTACGTGTGAAACTAAATCCAAGAGTGTATGGTGTGCGAGTGTTACCGGGAGTGTTGAGCGAGAGGTGAGGAAGTACAACGGGGGGGACAAGACAAGCTCGGAGGTCCGTGAGCAGGCAGGAAGTCGGGGGCTACAGCGAAGCGTCAATGGTCCGTGTCCAGGCGGGAGGTCGAGATCAAAATGGGGCAACCAGAGAACCAGAGAGGAACACAGGGGAGACGAGACACACAGGTCGTCACGCGGGAACGAAGGGTTGCTGCAAGAAACGACAAGGGGGACACGGGACCAATCAACATGAAGAGGGAGAAACACAGAGAGTATGCATCTAGCATGGAGAATTTCGGCTTACTGTACAGGAACAGATCTCTACGTTCTGGCACGGGATTGTCCCCTGATCAGCCACAGGTGCGCTGATTGCTGGTGATTGATTGCAGCTGCTTGCTGCAGCCGGACTGAAGCGCGCCCGGCGCACTCCCAGATGCATGCATGAATGTGCACTGAGGTGCGCTCCAGCCATGACAGGTAACATGTAATATTTACAGTATTTTGGTCATTTTAAGCATTACCTTAACAAATGTTACCGCTGCTATGTGCTCTGTCAACATCAACAGAGAGAACTTCCTGTGTTTGCTACCATTATTACCACAAAGACCTTGTAAGAGCCTTGGAGCATTGTCATGCAGCACTATTGCTATCCGTTTCAAATAAGAACTAAACATAGAGACTTCTAATGTCCGCTCTCACTGGGATGCCGACCTCTGGGATGGTTGTAGCTCGAGCTGCTGAATTCAAAGTAATCCTCATTCCTCGGATAAAAAAACAAAAACACAAAAACGCTTCTTTGTGATATTGCAGTGGTCTTATACTGCGTTCCATTTGTTGAGAGCCAAGTTGAGAGCCAAATACTGTAGTATCAAGTTGGTAGTCCTTTACTACACAGGTGAGCTGATTTGACCCTGATTTATTTAATGTCGAATTGCAACCAACATTATTAGCAGCTCAAGCTAGCTAGCAGCTTGGCTACTCGCAAGTGGTCGGAGGCGCTGTGTCTCTACGCCAGAAAAGTAGTTCCTTGTTGTTAGCTCCGACAATATCAATGTTTGCCCTTTTTGCTTTACAGGCAGAGTAGATGGTTCCCAATACCTGCATTGTTAGCTGCCTTATACTAGCAGTTTTTCACCAATTAGAAGTTACACACATAAAAGGGAAAGACATGTGTGTTCTTGTCGCACATATGGATGTGGATGATGCATTTTTTTTTTCAAGGAATGGGTGAAATGTCCACTAGGGTGGACTTTTGTATATCGGTATTTTATGTATAATTTATAGTCTTAAAAAGTTAATATAATAGGATTTTGTGGACACTATAAAATATGCCTTTAATGATCCATAACAATGTGTTCACATATTTTAACATATTGAGCGTCGGATATACTAAAGGTTTGCATGTATTAGAATACGTGCAAACTTGATAGCACACGCAAAGCTAATCTACTAAGTTCGTGGGCAAAGAAATGCGTCTCTTAAATGAAAAATATATGTTGATTATCGTATAATGTCCACAATACCAGGAGGAGGAGATGCAAATATATTCATTTACCACTAGCTCAGTGATTTATCAAGACTGAAACTGCTCTGCGGTGTTGGTAAATATTATATTTGTGTGTTTCATGTCAACAACATAATGAAACGCCACAGGCTGGACCAAATGATGCCAGTAATGTGGAGAGAATTGAGTCTCTCATGGTGACAGCCGGTATACACACAAACACCTTGTTTAAAAATAGTGGTCTGTACCACTGTTGCACTTGTTATCAATTGCACACGCAGTCTTACAGTGGATTACCTGCAACACGCCCACTAATAGTACTTGCAATTTTATAGTTTGCACGCACAACTTAGGTTTTGTTATTTGAATCTTAATAGATCAGGACATATATGTATTGCTAAAACATTGAACCTCTAAACTTAAATTGTTTTATTTTTTTCCAAATATGATTGGACTAATAACCACAACATTTTGCTGCATTATAATAAAAACAAAACTCAACATCACAAATTAATTAATTTGTAGCCAAAAGTTTACAGCAAATGAAATCTTTTCAAAAAATCCCAAAGTTGCAATACCATACATTGCAGTCCATATATGGCCAGTAATGCATGACGTCCAATTTATTGGACACATGATTAATCACAATTTCCTCAAATCACCAAATTGGTGGAAATGTTAACAATTTAACAACAAAGTAAGTGTATGGCATTACACACTAGCATGCACTGTTGCGACTGATGCACAACTTGGACATTAGGGTTCTTGCATTCAGAAAGCAGCTTTTGAATTGATGTCCAAGATTTTTTTTTAATGACTCACTTAACTTATTTCCACACGTGTGGTTGTTCACATTTTTTGTAATGTCACCAAAAGGTTATTTTTGAGAGTCGCAACGTGATTGTGGTACGAAATAATGTGAATCATATGTTTTCAGATGGTAAAGAAAATACTTTGAATGGAGTATGTTGGACCAAAGGTTCCATTAAAGCTCATTGAAAACATGCACATTGTATTATAGTGGTATAGTGAGCCTTGTTAAGGGCTGCTAATAGAGAACACATGGATGATAACATTCCACTATTTGGCAGACACAAGACGACCACATCATCACAGCTCAGGGCAAATACCAATTGCATGTTGACAGCACAATCTTGCTATTTTTGAACCCATCACCCCCCTGCTGATACGTGGAGAGAAATCAATTCCTCGTTTTGTGAGGAAAGACATATGTACACAAGAGAAGAACTCCACACATAATAAATCAGTATTTCTGAAAGGGTGTCAGCTGACACATTGAGTGCTATTCGTCTTTGTTCCCCAGCCTGCAAAATTGATTGTGTGTTGCAGCAGTTTAATGAGTCAAATTTCTCATTTGCGTGGGTTTTCGTTCAATTACAAACGTGACAGCGCTCATGACAATGAAGAGCAAGATAAACGGTTTAAAAGTGAATATATTTTGCAGCACATGCACACTGCAGAATAACCATAGCCTTAAGAAATCGCTACTTTAATTGCCACATATCAGGTTAAAGGCTACAGTGCTGCTGTGATAACAAACAGATCGACACTGTACATCAGATGAGCAGTTTTGTCATTTGCCAGGGAATTAGTTTTGATACAACATCAATTCAAGAGCTCTCATTCTTGACATTTGTGTGGCCACACACCACATTTAAATTGGTTGATTTATTTATCCTGCAATTGGCTGAGAATGAATGAACAGTGTTAAAGGACATTCCAAAGGTCTTGTTTTCCCTGGCAGATGTCAATGTCCTATCTAAGCCAAACTTTCAGGATGAATGCTTTCACATGAATATTTGGGGTGGACGTATTGATCAACAGCGATACCAAGGGTAATATCAATATCTGGTCGACACTAGCATGATGGTGTTGATATTTTCAAGTTTTTTTAAGTATATTTTTTGTCACAAATATCTGTGTAAATTGTTGTGCTGTATGAATATGTTGTATCATTTTGTACATTTTCATGCTGTTTAAAAATTCAGTGAACTCATTTGTGGAAACAGAAGAACTTTGGGGGCAAACGTGAATTTGAATGTCAGTCAATTATATTTTTTGGTTAAATATTTTTCACTTTTTACTTTAATTTATGGTTATGGTTATGTTATGGCTTAGGTTTATTTCGAACATGTATACAATTACAATATGATACATCACGTCAAACCATCTTTTTAATTTATTCACTTCTAATGTTATTATTTGTATGAGCTACTGTGTGTTCTCTACTGAACAAAACGCTGTTGTGTAGTCTGTAAATAATACCAATACCTTGTAACTGTACAAATGTCATTTATAGAGATTGAACAGCTTTGGTCCCAGTATTGATCCCTGGGGTACACGGCAAGATTTATTTAGTACTTTAGACGTGTGTTTGCCGAGCCTCACGTATCGCTTCTTGTTAGTTATGTAGCTTCTCATCTAGTTTAAGACCAACCCTCTGATGCCATATACCTATATTATAATAAATGATGTGAAACAGTTGTGAGGAGTACTTCTATTACTTTGTTGATATTGTTGCACTGTCTTATATTGTTAAATTTGTTCATATTGTTAAATTTGTAACAAATGTTTTTTTTGTTTATTTGACCAACATCTTTGTTTTGTGTTTTATAGTAATTGTAATAGTTTAGTACTAGGTTACCATATTTTCATAAAAGAAAAAGATACAGATGGGGGAATACTAGCATTCATACATCCATCCATCCATTTTCTACCGCTTGTCCCTTTTGGGGTCGCGGGGGGTGCTGGAGCCTATCTCTGCTACATTCGAGGGGTAGGCGGGTTACACCCTGGACAAGTCGCCACCTCATAGCAGGCATTCATACAGTTAATAGTCTATATAGTAAACAATAAATAATTAAACAAACCATTGAGAGTTGTCAGGAACATTGTATTCTGATTATCCATTCATCCATCCATTTTCCATCGCTTGGCCCTCTTGGTGTCGCGGAGGGTGCTGGAGCCTATCCCAGATGCATTCGGGTGGAAGGCGGGGTACACCCTGGACAAGTCGCCACCTCATCGCAGGGCCAACACAGATAGACAGACAACATTCACACTCCAATTCACACACTCGGGGAATTTTAGTGTTGCCAATCAACCTATCCCCAGGTGCATGTCTTTGGAGGTGGAAGGAAGCTATAATCGTCATTAACAAATTAAAGGCTGGATTACAATATCATTTAACAATCTTGAAAAATTGTGAGTAAAAATTGTGGCTGGGAGGGGCAACGGCATCGCACTGTCCAAACACTCCAAAAACAGCAATGATCCAAATCTTGAATACAGACAAACAACATAAGACACATGCAACAGGAAAAATACAAATTTAAATATTAAAAATGCAAGATAAAAAAATCTTGCAAAATCACAAGAGAGAAATGCTGCAACTTCACAGAACAAAACTGCAGTTTGCCAGGGTACCAAGAGTCGAGCCAGACTCGAGCGAACAAAAACATAAAATGTTGACCTTTTCTTATACTATATTCTGCTTATTTGGTTTTGATGTGGTTTACTTGATTGCAACATGAATGACAGAGCACTTTATCTGAAATGTTACTGCAAATGTATTCCCAGCCCCTTCCTACTACGTCACTGATAAGAATTCAGTGGGACATTTCAATGGGCATATTCATTGTCCCCCGTGGCGCAAAGATTGAGTGCAGCGTCGTGTCCTCCATGAAGGCTGCCTGTCAGAGCCCTTCGAGGTCCTGACTGGGGTGCGGCAGGGATGGATGCTCTCGCCCTTCCTGTTCATCCTCTGTATAGACTGGACCATGACACAAACAACAAGCAATAACCGAACCGGCATACAGTGGAGCCTGACCGAGCAGTTGGAAGACCTGGATTTTGCTAATGATTTAGCACTCCTAGCACACACACACCAACATATGCAGGAGAAATCATGCAAACTGGAAACAACAGCTGCTTCGCTTGGACTCAAAATCAACACATCAAAAACTAAGTTAATGCGTATCAACAATAAGAACAACTCCCCAATAAACATGGATCATAACCAGTTAGACGAGGTTGCCACCTTTACATACCTAGGAAGCATTATTGCTGTGGACGGAGGAACGGAGGAGGATGTCAGTGCCAGAATTGGAAAAGCAAGGACCATATTCACTATCCTAAATAAAATCTGGAAAGCAAAAGACATATCACTCAAGACCAAACTGCAAATCTTCAACTCAAACGTCAAATCCACCCTACTCTACAGTTCAGAAACCTGGAAGATCACCGCCAACATACTCAACAAAATACAGACATTCTTCAACCGCTGCCTCCGTCGCCTCCTGGGTATCTACTGGCCTAACTCCATTTCCAATGCCAACCTGTGGGACCTCACTAGACAAGACACAATAGAAACACAAATCAGGAGGAGGAAATGGAACTGGATCGGTCACACACTGCGTAGACACAATACATCTATCACAAAACATGCTCTAACATGGAACCCGCAAGGCAAGAGGAAGAGAGGAAGGCCTAGAGCCACTTGGAGAAGAAACACAGAGCAGGAGATGAAGGCGCAAGGGCTGTCATGGCAACAACTGGAGCGGAGGGCACAAGACCGAAGGGGATGGAGGAGTTTCACTGGTTTAAATGTAACTTAGATATTGGGTTTTCACTATGTAAAGCGCTTTGAGTCACTAGAGAAAAGCGCTATATAAATATAATTCACTTCACTTCACTTCACTTCATCAATGGCCTATGTTCCTTAGGGAATTTAAAGGCCTAAGTAAGTAAGTAAGTATGGTATAAACCAGGGGTCGGCAACCCAAAATGTTGAAAGAGCCATATTGGACCAAAAATACAAAAAAGTAATCTGTCTGGAGCCACAAAAAATTAAAATACTTATATAAATGTTATAGTGAAGACAACACATAATGTAAGTGGCTAATTAGCTACATGAGCCTACTATCAAAATTACTATGTGTGGCAGGCTGACGTAAATCTTCGTTAACAGAAATGTTGAAATGCAATATTTATTCTACACATTTTTGCAACATTTGAAAACATTTGAGGGTGAGATAACTCCTTTAAATGTCTTAGAATTGCCAATATGTGTGTAGAGTGTGTGTCAAAGTTAAAGGAAACGGCAGGCATGAATTGATTTACGTGGACCCCGACTTAAACAAGTTGAAAAACTTATTCGGGTGTTACCATTTAGTGGTCAATTGTACGGAATATGTTTTGAACTGTGCAATCTACTAATAAAAGTTTCAATCAATCAATCAATCAATCAATCAAAGGCTGAAGTCTTCTAATGGATTTATTACAATATTTGCAAGCTGGGTAACATTTGCTGTGGTCTGGAACAACATGGCACACAAACAACTATCAGAAATGCAGCCAATATTACATACAGATAATATGTCACGAGACATGCACATATAAATTAACATAAATAAAGGAAATTAAATGAGCTCAAATATACCTGCAAACGAGGCATAATGATGCAATATGCACATACAGCTAGCCTTAATAGCATGTTGGCTTCGATTAACTTGCAGTCATGCAGTGACCAAATATGCCTGAATAGCACTCCATAAACAAGTCAATAATATCAACAAAGCTCACCTTTGTGCATTCACGCACAGTATAAAACGTTTGGTGGTCAAAATGAGACAAAGAAGGAGTGCAATAAAACACGTCTTTCTGTGCAGCGTCGGAGAAAGTTGTACATGTGAAGAAACTGTTGATTCACAGTCCACAAAACGATGAGTTCAAGGATCGCTGAAATTAGTAGGACAAAACGGCGCTCGCCAAACACTCTCATCAGTGAAGCATAACACTGGTTTACAGTGTTTGGACTTTGCTGCGCAAATGGGATCATTACCAAAATGTGCAGTATCACCCATACCTATCAATCAATCAATCAATCAATCAATCAATCAATCAATCAATCAATCAAAGTTTATTTATATAACCTAAATCATGAGTGTCTCAAAGGGCTGCACACGCCACAATGACATTCTACGCGCAGATCCCATATCAGGGCAAGGAAAAACTAAACCCAATGGGCTACAATGAGAAACCTTGGAGGGGACCGCAGATGTGGGGACCCCCCCATCCCCCGGGCGACCAGTGCAATGGACGACAAGTGGATCTAGTTAATAGTGTGAGAGTCCAGTCCATAGTGGGGCCAGCAGGGGATCATCTTGAGTGGAGACAGTCAGCAGCGCAGAGACGTCCCCAACTGATGCACAGATGAGTGGTCCACCTCGGGTCCCGACGTTGAACAGCTAGCGCCTCATCTGTGGTCACCTAATCTGTGACCCCCCTCTCCACGAAGGAGAGGGGGGCAGAGCAGAAAAAGAGAGACGGCAGATCAACTAGTCTAAAAGGGGGGTATATTTAAAGGTTATTGTCGTATAAATGAGTTTTAAGATGGGACTTAAATGTTTCTACTGAGGTAGCATCTCTAACTGTTGCCGGTAGAACATTCCAGAGTACTGGAGCCCGAATAGAAAACTCTCTATAACCCGCAGACTTTTTTTCCCTCCTACTGGATATGACATCTGTGGTACTTTAGACCTTGGACGGAACTATTTGACTGGCAGTAAATCATCTGCATGCTGTGCTTTTCAGGTCACTTCTTTCAAACTTCCCCCCCCCCCCCCCCCCCCCCCCCCTTTTAATCAAGACTCTTATGTGACGGCGAAATAAATAAGTCAGTGCGGATCTGAAGAAGAAGAAGACCTCAACCCAGACTCTCTAATGCATTTCCATCCTTTTTAATGCATTCCAGCTTGAGTGGTTCCTTCATCAGTAGTGCTATAATCCTCCCACTAGCAGCAGGCTCCACTCCGCCGCTTCATGCCAACAGGGCCCCGCAGACGTGACGCGTCCTGTTCGCACCGAGCTCCGGAGCATCCGTGGAGCCTCCTTTCCCGCCGTCCCTCACGACACCTGGGGACGCCCTCCGAAACACGTGATAGGGGAACGGAGCGATAGAGGGGGAGAGAGAGAGAGAGAGAGAGAGAGAGAGAGAGAGAGAGAGAGAGAGAGAGAGAGAGAGAGAGAGAGAGAGAGAGAGAGAGAGAGAGAGAGAGAGAGAGAGAGAGAGAGAAGGGGTAAGGCAGAGAGGGAGAAACCAAGCCGTCTGCTGGTCTTATTCCCCGGCGTGGATGCACGGAGACAGAGCGGGGAAGAGAGCAGACATTTCTTTTTACCGGTGAGTTATTCATTTTCTTGGAGGACACGCGGTTGTGTTCTGCTAGCATATAGCTAGCATCTCTTTGATGTTTTGTTTTTCATGTTGTCTTTAGTGTAAAAACATTACTGCTTTGACGTCTTGTTTTTCTTGCTATTCCGGATTTTTTTTTAAATATATACACATGTACTTTTCTTGCTATTCCGGATTTTTTTTTAAATATATACACATGTATATATGTACAGTGTACAGTATATGACACCCTTGTACCGGGTTAGACCTTGCAGTGTTTAGCTCATGCAGTCAGCGGGTCGTGAGATTTTATACTCAATGTGTGTTTGTGTTATTTTTTTTTTTTTTTTGCCTCCTCCTCCTCCTTCCTCGCTAAGTCCATATTTGAAACGTTACCAGGGTCTATTTGGGAGGAAAAGAAAGACACCAGCCTCAATTGAGTTTCAACCATGTCTCCCAGCCTTCTTGTTGTCATGGTTACTGGCTTGGAGGAGGCTGGGAGGGACATCTCTCTCTCTCTCTCTCTCTCTCTCTCTCTCTCTCTCTCTCTCTCTCTCTCTCTCTCTCTCTCTCTCTCTCTCTCTCACACACACACACACACACACACACACACACACACACACACACACACACACACACACACACACACACACACACACACACACACACACACACACACTGGCAAGGAGACAATGAGCCGGGTCTATTTAGTTGGTTAATGTCCTTTAAAGTGTATTGTGGGACACTTTGGCAAACACTGCAAGTAGTACTACATGCAATGCTAACAGATGAGATCAGATCAAACACCATTTGAATCATTAAGGCCAGACCAAAAATAAAAACAAGATACCCAGTAGTCACTTTAGTGCAGTCTCGTTTGTGTCACTCTTTGTGTTTTTTTGCCAGATGACCAAATATGCATGAAGTCGATTGGATGGCAATGCACCCAAAACGTGACGTCTGACTTTCCTTTCAATGGCATATTTAATACAAGCTGATATTTTACCAAGTGAGGTGTAACAAAGAGGTATAACTCATATAAAGACGTTAAGTCAACTGGCAACCATTCGGTTGAAAAGATCCAATATATGTATAACTACTGTATTTACACACCTGGGCTTACATTAAAACGCTTATATACTTTGATTTTCACTTTCTTTTGGGTGTTTCTTACAATCGCATTTTTTCGCTCGCATTCGTTGTTGTGGTGCGTTGGTGTTTATACTTGCCTCACTCAGACAAGACCCATCTCTCAGGTGGCCTTGGTCCCCCCTGTTTGGTCTTGGACATTTCTCAATTGACAAATAAACCTTACTTGCTCGTATATCAATTTTAGATCTTGAGCATTTGGCCAAATCTATTTTCATTTACAGCAGCAGTAATGTGGAAAGTTTTACCATTAATTGAGACAGTAGAACTTTGCAACATTTCAATTAAAATAAAGAAATAGTTGAAGCATCAACCGGTTTGTAGTCACTATTCTCTCTATATAACGTGTATGTGTTGATCTGTCTTTCTACTGGTGCTCTGTTATTGTTGATGTGTTTCTTTTTTATCTGTATTTTTAGATTTTATCTGGAAATACATTTTTAACCTGCTGCCACTTTGCCTTTGCCCGGGGACAACCAATGGAAATTAGCTCGTAGCCCTATCTGGTCCGTGCAACATATACATTGTTCCTCTCAAATAAACACAATACAAGAGCAAACAGACTCTAGTCCATTTCAACCGACCAAAAAGTGTGAATGCACCATGACAGTACAGATTCTGTACAACATAGATACCTCGTTTTTGTCATTTGTAGACAAGGATGCTCACCGAAGACTATGCTCTGCTCTAAGGATTTGCAGATTGATTGGCCACCAATCAGTAATAAAAAGTACATGATCACCATTGCCGTTAATTGATTTTAAATTAAAAATTTAAATTTCCTCTGGCTAACACTGTATTTATTTTAGTCTCGTGGTTGACAAGCTAGCAGCTAATTATGTGTCTACACAGTGTGGAGCTGCTTCCCTAAGTTAATAATAATCACCTCCATTAAGATAAACTGCATTGCTTAGTATCTTAAATTTCATGATCATGTTACATTATCACTCGTGGACGAGGCTAAACATATTACACATCATGAGCAAGCCAGGAGCAGGCATGCTAATAGCTAAGCTAAACACAAAGCTAGCTGGTAACAACATCAAGAAATAAGTGCCTAGTAAACTTTAAGAAATGTAGATGGAACCCAAAATGGTAGACAGAAATAAACAAGTATATTAACAAGAATCTAGAGGGATAATAACATAACAACAACTGTTGGTGTGTCAGCATTGTTACAGTCTGTACACAACTCCTAAGAGGGGGAGGTGTCAAAGTATATAATCAATATTAGATCGATATTTTTATTTTCTCAAAATAATGTTTTTGTGGGGATAATTCTCTTGACACATGAGGACTTTGAGGCCAAAATTCAAATTTAAATAAGTAGTAGAGCAGGGGTGTCAAACTAATTTTAGATTGGGGGCCACATGGAGAAAAATCTATTCCCAAGTGGGCCGGACTGGTAAAATCACGGCACAATAACTTAAAAATAAAGACAACTTCAGATTGTTTTCTTTGTTTAAAAATTGAACACGCACATTCTGAAAATGTACAAATGATAATGTTTTTTTGTTTTTTTTACACTTACATGTTGCGGTTAATAGTGTTCTATCTGTATTTGTCGTTATTTATTATTATTTATTTTCTGAATAAATTATGTGATAATGTTCATCAGTCAACTTATTAGTGTTGATTTTAAATCCATCAAGATAATAAAATGATATCAAAATCAAATTACAGTATGTTAATTATGTAGTTTGATAATTTTCCTCAACTGATGTACTGACATCATGTGGTTTATTTTGTACATGCAGCATCATCTACAAAGATACAAATAATTGATATTGCGACATCTAGTGGACACATTTAGAACAGCTGTTTTTTTCATTCAGAAATTTCAGGGGAATTTTTATACTTAGCAAACTCATCCCGCGGGCCGGATAAAACCTGTTTGCGGGCCAGATCCGGCCCTCGGGCTGTACTTTTGACACCCCTGTAGTAGAGGGTCGTTTTTGCTTTTGTGTAGTTATTGTGCACAACTGACTTTGTTTTGCTGAACAATTGTATGCATGTCTGCATGCCTGCAATTGAAAGTCATTGACCCGGATGACGTCATGTTGTTTTGATGGCGTGGGCTTGTTTGGATGATGTACACATTACATATTATATGATGTCCAATCGAGGTGCGACTTGCATGTTCTTAACGTAAGCATTATTTGGTCTGCTAGCAAAAACACTGACAAAAGTATCATTATACAAGTGTGAACGCACCCTAATCATCACCCACATACGCATAGACACGGTTATCTTAATTATAGATATTTTCATGTCTAGTCAAGATTGCTTGTAATTGACTCCCCTGACTCAACAGTGCAGGGTTTCCACGGAGTATTCATTTTGAAGTGAAGGTGTTAGACATGTTAACGCTCCAGCAACTGCATCAAACCGAGCTGTCTCACACTTTGTTGCCACAAGTGACGATCCAACATTAACGCTGCAGAGACTCCTTAGTGCCACCTGAATAATAAATATACCTTTTGGTAAACAGTGTGATAGCAGCTTTTGGAAGATCATTTTTCTTAGGTGTCGAAGAACCGTGACTTTAAGTCCGGCAAACATTTTGTGATGAACCAAAAGAGAGATGGTGACCAAGCAGGCTCTCTCTCTCAGGTCTAACATTACGTATTATGGATAAAATGGTAAAAACGTACAGAGACACACTGCAAAATCTTGTTGAATGTCTTCCTAGCAGAGATGCTGTAGCAGCTGTACGATATTGACATGTAAGGCTTTTGTTTGACTAAATGCGAGCAAATGGTTGACCTTGACATCCTAGAAGTGACATATCAGGGTGATTTGGGGGAACTTCTCCGCTTCACTGGAGTCTGTACTGTCTTGCCTTTGTATGTAGGCAACCACACACACACACACACACACACACACACACACACACACACACACACACACACACACACACACACACACACACACACACACACACACACACACACACACACACACACACACACACACACACACACACACACACACACACGCACACACCCCATACACCCTGGAGTGGTTCCAACTCTGTATTTTCGTGCTTCCTCTCTCAGGCTGACAACCAGGAAATGATTTCTTCCCCATCTGTTTGCATCTGTGCTTGTGATACACAATGACATTTTTAAAAGGTGACGCAAAAGCTTTGCACTGCGGTTGCAGTGGCAGTGCTGCATGCAGATCAGGGTCACCGGGTCTTTTTTTTTTACTGTGAGACTAAGTGTATATTGCTGAGCGTGTGTCTCTGATAGATTAGAACAGTGTTTTTCAACCTTTTTTGAGCCAAGGCACATTTTTTGAGTTGAAAAAATCCAAAGGCACAACACCAGCAGAAATCATTAAAAAACGAAACTCAGTTGACAGTAAAAAGTCGTTGTCGCAATTGTTGGATATGACTTTAAACCATAACCAACCATGCATCAACATAGCTCTTGTCTCAAAGTAGGTGTACTGTCACGACCTGTCACATCATGCCCTGACTTATTTTGAGTTTTTTGCCGTTTTCCGGTGTGTAGTGTTTTAGTTCTTGTTTTGCGTTCCCATTTTGGTGGCTTTTTCTCTTTTTTTGGTATTTTCCTGTAGCAGTTTCATGTCCTCCTTTGAGCGATATTTCCCACATCTACTTTTTTTTAGCAATCAAGAATATTTCAGTTGTTTTTATCTTTCTTTGTGGGGACATTGTTGATTGTCATGTCATGTTCGAATGTACATTGTGGACGCCGTCTTTGCTCCACAGTAAGTCTTTGCTGTCGTCCATTATTCTGTTTTTGTTTCATTTGTAGCCAGTTCAGTTTTAGTTTCGTTCTGCATAGCCTTCCCTAAGCTTCAATGTCTTTTCTTAGGGGCACTCACCTTTTGTTTATTTTTGGTTTAAGCATTAAACACCTTTTTACCTGCACACTGCCTCCCGCTGTTTCCGACATCTACAAAGCAATTAGCTACCGACTGCCATCTACTGACATGGAAGAGTATTACACGGTTACTCTGCCAAGCTCCAGACAGCACCAACAGTTTGCAGACTATAATTACTGGTTTGCAAAAAATATTTTTAACCCAAATAGGTGAAATTAGATAATCTCCCACGGCACACCAGACTGTATCTCATGGCACAGTGGTTGAAAAACACTGGATTAGAGGAGGATGGGGGAGAGGGCATACACATCACATCGTATTGTCAGTGTTCATTGCATCAGCTTCAGCTTCATGCATATTGTATTAGCTCTGTTTAAGATAGTGACTGATTGTTTTGAAGCCATGGTCTTTGTTGTGTTTTAATTAGAGTGAGTTATTGATTGAGTCGTCTCATGCTATGCCTGTGAACAAATCACTTAATTTTCTGCCATTGAAATCAGTTTGTATCAGAAATGACTACCGGTGAGCATATCTTACTTTTTTTAGTTCCTCAGTGCATTTTAATTGACTCTCGGTTATGCACAGCTATTAACCTCTGGCCATCATGCATCAGCGTGCACTTGGCTGGTGCACTGATGAGATATACAATTATCCTTCAATGGCACAAATGAATCATCTTTGTATGCCTTGGACACATGAAGGTCAGTTTAGAAGTGGTGGTGTATAAACAAGGCTTGTGAGTCCAGGGGATAATACAGAGAAACCTCTGTGATTGAGTTTAAAGTCTCAGATTGGATGTTTTTTTTAATTAGAATAAAATTGTCTTATACAAAGAAATGTAATTTATTTACTCTGTTTCAGCATCAAACTATAGGATAATACACATATTACACAGTAAACATTACAGACAGTGTTTTTAAATAGCATTGTAACATTAAAGGGGCTGTTTGCAACCTTTATGTGCCTAGAGGCCGTCCTCTTCCGGCTTTTAGTGCGTAATGACATAACTACGCTCGTTTTTAATATACTTTTAATATAGTGGTAGTGTGATGACTTACGTCTGGGATTTGTATGAAAAAGCTAAAACATATAGGCTATTTATAGACAAATGTTTCTGTTTTTGTATGTTATTAATTTTTTCTCATTACGTTATGCTTTTTTGCAATTTTTTTTCCAATTAATAATAATAATAAAAAAAAAAAGTATGTCTATATATATATATATATATATATATATATATATATATATATATATATATATATATATATATATATATATATATATATATATATATATATATATATATATATATACAGTATATATATATATATATATATATATATATATATATATATATATATATATATATATATATATATATATATATACAGTACAGGCCAAAAAGTTTGGACACACCTTCTCCTCATTCAATGTGTTTTCTTTATTTTCACGACTATTTACATTGTAGATTGTCACTGAAGGCATCAAAACTATGAATAAACACATGTGAAGTAATGTACTTCACAAAAAAAGGTGAAATAACTGAAAACATGTTTTATATTCTACTTTTTTCAAAATAGCAACCCTTTGCTCTGATTAATGCTTGCACACTCTTGGCATTAACTCGATGAGCTTCAAGCACACATGTGAAGTGTGCGAAAAAGTAATCAGAGCAAAGGGTGGCTATTTTGAAGAATCTAGAATATAAAACATGTTTTAAGGTATTTCACCTTTTTTTGTTAAGTACATACCTCCACATGTGTTCATTCATAGTTTTGATGCCTTCAGTGACAATCTACAATGTAAATAGTCATGAAAATAAAGAAAATGCATTGAATGATAAGGTGTGTCCAAACGTTTGCCCTGTACTGTATATATATATTTATTTATACTGTGTGGGTTCCTTCCGGCATAGGCGCCAATCTACATTTCTACCAGTGGGTGCTCGGTGTGTGTGTATTAAAAAAAAAAAAATTGACGTTCAGCAAAGTTAATATCCCATAGGATTTGTGGCTTTATTGTTTTGTAAAACAGACCAAACTCGCCACAAAATTAAATACAACAAGATTGATTTTTCAAAAATTATTTTAAAGATTGAAAGTTGCCATCAATTCCACGTGGGTGCTCTGCATTGTCCGTGGGTGCTCGGGCCCCGAAGCACCCACGGGATCGGCGCCCATACCTTCCGGGTACTCCGGCTTCCTCCCACCTCCAAAGACATGCACCTGGGGATAGGTTGATTGGTAACACAAGAAATTGGCCCTAGTGTGTGAATGTTAGTGTGAATGTTGTCTGTCTATCTGTGTTGGCCCTGCGATGAGATGATGACTTGTCCAGGGTGTACCCTACCTTCCGCGCCCGAGTGCAGCTGGGATAGGCTTCAGCTCTACTCAGCTTTATCTAACATACACAAATAATTGATGTTTTGTCATTTGTCCATCGATTCAATCTTGATGTATTGGAGAACGACTATCATTTCTACCTTTATTTGGTACTGACGATACGGAAAAAAGCAGATATTGATGTGCTTTTTGCAAATTAGTATTACTTTTAAAGGACTTCAAAGGACCTTAAAGATTCTTTATTGTCAATTTTTTTCCATACATGCAAGAAATATAAAATAATCGAGATACTGATATTGAAGTATTAATACTTTTGAGAACCCTAATTTAAAGGATATACAAACAATGAATGACATATAAACCTGAGAATTAATTACAATGATAAAAATGGCCAAGTCTTACTTTCTGTTCTTTTTTTTCTGAAGCAATTTATTTGTAGTAGAATATAGAACCAAACAATGTGTATTAATATGGACTGATTAAGGTCTTTAAGTGGATTGTGTTCAATCTGATTGCCAGCAAGGGAGTGAGTGAGTGTTTAATTCCTGACTGATTGCATCAGAAGCCTCTTTGGGATCTCTGACAGATCCCAATCATGCTTATCTGAAGGGCCTCCTAGAAGACTGTGACTCTGTGTCAAAGGGATCAATAAATCTCACCATGTTGTGTGTCCATTGTGTGCATTAGACTGAATGTGTGTGTGTATATCCTCCTAGGGACCAGCATCCTCTTCTTGGAGGGTATGCATGAGTGGGGGAAAAAATACAGAAAGCAAAAATGTATAGGAAAAGCAGAAGAAACAGTCTTTTGTCAGCAGCATTGCTCACTGGTGATTTATCAGTCAGAATAGTAATGTGTGTGTGCGTGTGTGTGTTATTGTGTTGTTCACATGATTGTCAGGTGGTCAGATTGCAATTAAAGTGAATTGATGAGGCATGAGAGTTTCAGTGTTCTGCTGACAAAGGTAAAATTATGATAGTCTCTCGTTGTTATATAAAGAGAGACGCATACATATGCGTGTTCTTACACAAGCACAAACACCTTGTGATGTGTTTATGAGCACATCTGCTCTCCTCAGTAGTGGAAATAACAGTCTGGCTCAGTTCCACTCTTCTCCTTTTCTTAAAAAGACCCATTTGCCTCAATTAGTGCAAAATGAGAGTTTGACAGTGGATTGGGACTGTGAGATATTAAAAAGCATAATGTGGAGCAGATGAAGACGAGTGCAGGGAAGAGAAACGGAACACTGGCGACAGACAAGAGAGAATTCCCACTTTCCATGTCTGGTTTCGTAACTGTTCACTGTTTCCATTTATGGAGCTGTGTGACTGTTTTGCTTGGGTACGTGCTCACATTTGACTGCGTGTTGATATGTGCAAATGCATACTTATGTACTTGCATAAACTGATGTTAATAGAGCATGTTTGCACAATTGCAATTATTGCAAAAGCTCTATCTGGACTCATTATTGTCAGTCATGAGGGCTAATGCTTGTTTTTTGATTAAAAGTAAACAAAATGCACAAGCACATTCTGAAAATGCACATTTCTTAGCGTGTTACAATTTATTCAGCACATTGAAATCCAACGTAAGCCTGCAATGTGCTATCATGTGACTGATTTGTCTGTAGCTGGAATTTATTGACGGCGTTTGGTAAATAGAACATTTTTGCAATTACTAATGCACCTCTGAATGAAATGTGTCAGCCGATCACGGCTCACATATTCAAAACGAATCTGTTGAGGGATCAGTCAGAGCGTCCATTGAGATCATCACACAACAGTGAGAGGGATTAAAAGACACACACACACACACACACACACACACACACACACACACACACACACACACACACACACACACACACACACACACACACACACACACACACACACACACACACACACACAGTGTTTGCCTGTGGAAACACAAAAGAGTTGAATAATCACATTGTACTTTAATAACATTTCCTTTCATTGCATGACATTTTCAACAAAAGACTTCTTCATTAAAAGCCAAATATATGGCTTCTTTGTGGGTATGTATGTCCCTTTGTGATAGTAGTTTTACATTTTTGTGTAAGTCCAAGAGAAGAAGGTCTGAAATGGGAGACATGCCTGGAGGGAATTTGCATCACTTTTTGGCTTCTGCATAATTTGCATCATCTTATTTCAGTGCAGATGAAGTGAACCAGTGGCGTTCTCATGCTGAGCAACCAAGTCTTATCAAATCTGCCTCAATCGAGTCATGATTTTTCTTCTATCAAGTTAGATATTAATCCAGTGAGAACACATTCATCTTTACGAACATCATATGCCATCAAGTAATCTTTACAGCAACAATAAATCAGTGTTTCCTGTATATTCATTTATTTGTGGTGCCAGAAATACATTTGGACTGTCACAAATAGGCCTGTTCACCCTCACTCATCAACACATTATAATGGGGCTGTCTGCGAACGTAGCCTGTCGTTAAACCCCTGGTGGTATGCATCGTAACTCCGTCTCTTAAAGGGGTATTTGAACTTGCTCAAAGTTTTCAAACCAAAACATATAACAAGAACACCATTGGCTACCTTATGTAGTTTGATAGCCTCCTGCCCTCTGGCCAGAGCTACACGAGCCTCCGGGCCAGGACCAGCAGACTAGAGAGTTTCTTTCACAGAGCATTAACACTCTTGAACTCTCACCCTGTTAAAACACGTTAAACGCACTTTAGTCACTGAAATATATGTAATTAATGTAAATATTACCAATAGCAGAGTTTCTACCATCTCATATAGTTGCATCTATATTTATCGGTGTTGTAAATATGATCTAATACTTGCTCTATTGCACTCTGGTTCGATGCTAAACTGCATTTCGTTGCATTGTTCTGTACAATTGTAATGACAATAAAGTTGAATCTAACCCAGGGGTGTGAAACGTACGGCCTGCGGGATGAGTTTGCTAAGTATAAAAATGAGCCAAAATGTTTGAAAGAAAATAAGCTGCTGTTCTAAATGTGTTCACTAGATGTTGCAATAGCAATTCTTTGTGTCTTTGTAGATTATGCTACATATGTAAAAAAAAAATAAACCAAATTATGTGAGTGCACCAGCTGAAGAAAATGAGCAAACTAATAAAACATACTCTAATTTGATTTTGATATTTTTTTATCTTGATAGATTGAAAATTAACATGAATGAGTTGATAATTTATTCAGAAAGTATAAATAACGACAAATAAAGATAGAATACTATTAACCGCAGCATGCAAGTGTAAAAAAATCCCCAACAACATTATGATTTGTACATTTTCAGAATGTGCTTGTTCTATTTTTAAACAAAGAAAACAATCTGAAGTTGTCTAATTTTTAAGTTATCGTGCCGGGACAAGCGGTACAAAATTGATGGATGGATGCTCATCAGCCCAAAGAAAAAATCTGGCATTCAGGCTGTCTCTCATGGATGTGTCGTTCACATCTACATACCTGGAGCATGTGCAAACACAAAAGCGGTCCTCGAGAAGCAACTCAAATTTGTAGTCTTGTTGTTACGATAGGCTATACATTCAATGATAGCAAACATTAGTAGCTAAACTTTGCCAAATTGCTATCATTAGCTGACAACAATTGCGGGTGCATGTGTTACAAGGGGCTATACGGCTTAAGGTTGCAAACAGCCCCTTCAACACACTTTATACACACCTGGGGCCTCATGTATTAAAGGCCTACTGAAACCCACTACTACCGACCACGCAGTCTGATAGTTTATATATCAATGATGGAATCTTAACATTGCAACACATGCCAATACGGCCGGGTTAACTTATAAAGTGCAATTTTAAATTTCCCGTTAAACTTCCGGTTGAAAACGTCTATGTATGATGACGTATGCGCGTGACGTCACGGAGTGAACGGAAGTATTGGCACACCATTGTGTCCCAATACAAACATTTTCATCGAAAAATTCCACAGTATTCTGGACATCTGTGTTGGTGAATCTTTTGCAATTTGTTTAATGAACAATGAAGACTGCAAAGAAGAAAGCTGTAAGTGGGATCGGTGTATTAGCGGCGGACTACAGCAACACAACCAGGAGGACTTTGAGATGGATAGCAGACGCGCTACCGTGAGTACAACTTTGGCTTCCAAACATTTGATCCAAGCCCGTATGTGCGTGGCGCTATGTGCATGTCACGTACGTAACTTTGGGGAAATATATGTTTCTTGCCGAGTCTGATGGCGGCCGGGGTGTCGTCAAAAGCTACAACGCCCGCCGCCGCACCGCTGTCCTCACCTTTACTTCCTCCGTCTCCGGGCCGCCGACCGCATCAGTGATCGGGTGAAGTCCTTCGTCGCGCCGTCGATCGCTGGAACGCAGGTGAGCACGCGTCGTGATGAGCAGATGAGAGCTGGCGTAGGTGCAGAGCTAATGTTTTTAGCATAGCTCTGTCGAGGTCCCGTAGCTAAGTTAGCTTCAATGGCGTCCTTAGCAACAGCATTGTTAAGCTTTGCCAGGCTGGAAAGCATTAACCGTGTAGTTACATGTCCATGGTTTAATAGTATTGTTGATTTTCTGTCTATCCTTCCAGTCAGGGGTTTATTTATTTTGTTTCTATCTGCATTTAAGCCCGATGCTATCACGTTAGCTCCGTAGCTAAAGTGTTTCGCCGATGTATTGTCGTGGGGATAAAAGTCACTGTGAATGTCCATTTCGTGTTCTCGACTCTCATTTTCAAGAGGATATAGTATCCGAGGTGGTTTAAAATACAAATCCGTGATCCGCAATAGAAAAAGGAGAAAGTGTGGAATCCAATGAGCCAGCTTGTACCTAAGTTACGGTCAGAGCGAAAAAAGATACGTCCTGCACTGCACTCTAGTCCTTCACTCTCACGTTCCTCATCCACAAATCTTTCATCCTGGCTCAAATTAATGGGGTAATCGTCGCTTTTTCGGTCCGAATCGCTCTCGCTGCATTGTAAACAATGGGGAAATGTGAGGAGCCCTTCAACCTGCGACGTCGCGCTACTTCCGGTAGGGGCAAGGCTTTTTTTTATCAGCGACCAAAAGTTGCGAACTTTATCGTCGATGTTCTCTACTAAATCCTTTCAGCAAAAATATGGCAATATCGCGAAATTATCAAGTATGACACATAGAATGGATCTGCTATCCCCGCTTAAATAAAAAAAAATCATTTCATTAGGCCTTTAAGACTTGCATGGATTTACTAAAATGGAGTACGCTGAAATCAAGAAAACGTCGCACACACAAACAAAATCAGATGTATTAAAGTGTGTGCACGCATTAATCCAAGCACATCTCCTTTGTACTCCCCCATCAACACATAACTGAGCGCACATGTTGTAGTGGCTGGACCACTCCCTGTCCACGCCCCCATTTAAATATGCAGATCATATTTGAATTAGTCATGTGCCTAAGATCCCACCCTCCGCACAATCAGAAAGCACAAAGATAATGAGCAAGGCGGCATGAAATAAGAATTTCACCAACAATGAGTTGGAGGTGCTTCTTGCTGGAGTGTAAAAATGTAGTCTATTCCAGTATTGTTGCATGTTAGTGCAGCAGTGCATGCACCAGGGAAAAGGTGTGGTTTAGCATTTCACACTTTACACACTGTTTTTTAACATGAGTATACTTTGCACACAGGCTTGTTTGAAATAGTTTAAAGTATAGTAGTTTAACCAGAAAAAAACAGCAAGTCACTGACGCTGATGATGCTGTTAAGACATGTATAATATAATATAGAAAAAAAGTAACATTTAAGTTTAGTTTAGTTTAGTCTTTATTTGAAGGGACAATGCACAGAAACATTAAGCTCAAAGACAGATATGTTCTGTACCAGATTATAGCTAATTTTCATCTGCAGTCCCTGGTTACCTAAATTAAAGGGATACACAAATCATGCAATAAAATTATAACAATAAAATCATACTATGGCATGTAATCAAATGAAGAAAATTCATAAAATGCCCTTTCATTGACACATACTTATTATTCAATTCAACCACACCTCATTTACATCATAAAACAAAGACAATACATGCTCTTGTTTACATCTGTCATCATTTGTAAAACACAACCATGATGTTAACAGACACACCTCACAACTTATAACAAAATGCTCTAATGGATAAATATAATACACATTAAGTTGATGTGTCAATCATAGTGCCCAACTCAGTGACCGTGTGAGCAGCTTTGATCGCTCCAAAGCCACTTTTTAACTTCAATTGTGAATGAAGAGTAATCTGTTAGACTTTTCAAGTTTGTTGTGAGGTCGTTCCATTCCTTTATCGCTTTATATGAAAGCAGTACCTTTGCTCACTGTGCATTACAGGGATTAATATTAGGACACATAAATAAATGTTCTCACCAAGAAGTCACTAAACACGCACAATGTCAGCCAGTAGTTTGTTCCCTGCTGTTACTTAGAATGTAAGAATCATACGTCGGACCAGACCACATCGCTACAATGTTGCTTCATTGCATTTGCGCATCACACACAGTCTGACCAAATTGACATATACATATTCATCATATGATGGCGAGCAATGTTTGTGCAGCCGATAGCTCCAATTACATTAGGAAAACCAGCTGTTGCTTCAAAATGCTCTTTAATTACAGCATGTTCAGCTGCATTGTATAGGAAATGAATATACCTGACTAACGTGCAACACTTTGCCTATGTTTTTTATATCCATTCGTGTAACTTCTTCATATGTCTCTAAAGTGCACCTCAATCATTGGGAGGAGTGCTTGTTTGACATTTCTTTAATTAAACAGTTACCCAGCCTCACCTGAGTGTCGGCAAAATATCCACATCATGTAGAAATGTGCGTATACGCCAGCCATGGAGATCATCATCATCATTTCTTTTTATTCCTTTCATGAAAATGCATATATACAAGCCACGAACAGTTCACACTTTCATAGTTTTTTTTGTTTCTTATACATTTCCATGATCAGAAAGGAGCAGATGGAGGAATAATATTCTTATATTTATATGCCCCCTTTTTTAACACAAATTATTTTAGATTACTTTATCACTGTTCCCTCTACCAACACCCAAACTCCAACATACTTTTAAATTTTCGTTTAAGCATTTTCACAATGACACGTCCAATCAAAATCAAAAATCAGTTTGATATAATGGCAGTTGTCTCTTTTTGTAACTCTTTTTAAATAAAAAAATATTCTTGCAACTTTTTAAGTCTTTCTTTAGAGAATTTAGAGATGACATGAGGCACCGCACATTTCCACAAGCAGTTCACTATCGAAACAACTCTTCTCAACTTTGCTGTGAAAAAGGGCGTACGACAGCTTTTTGTGCATACAAACGCTTAATAAATAAGGGCGCTGGTCTGCCAGAGAATAAGAAGACATAGCAGGAGGAATTAGTGTTCCCATTTTAATTTGGTGTCGCTATATTTAGCAAATATTTTAAACCCTATTTTACTTCCAACAATTTTTTTATGGTTTTATTAGACACTTATGGAGATTTAAAGCCCTGGCAAGTGGTTCAGCCTTGTGACATAAAAACAACAAAAAATAACAAACAGAAAAAAAGTTTTTGTTTCTAAACACGATGGGGGCAGTGTGGCGCAGATGGTAGAACAACTATCTCAACAACTTGAGGGTTCCAGGTTCTATTGCAGCTTCTGCCATCCTAGTCCGTTGTGTCCTTGGGCAAGACGCTTCACCCTTGCTCCTGATGGGTCGTGGTTAGCGCCTTGCATGACAGCCATCTGTGTGTGAATGTGATGTGTAATGTAAGGTGCTTTGGGTATCATTCCAGCTGTAGTAAAGCGTTATATAAATACAGACCATTTAAGCACATTTGTTTTGCTTTTCAGGATTAAAAAAAAAACTATTTAATATTCATCCACAATGTTGTTATTCCTCTCTCCTACTGCGCCCACTACATTCATATTGGCATGCGTCATGGCCAATCAAGCAAATTAGACAATGATGTTATCTAACACGCCCCTTCAACCCCCAGCCTACCACCACAAATAGACTGCATTCCTGTGGGAAACACTGAATATGTAATAGGTTCTACTTAAAAGAATAGCTTTAAAATGGTTTTGATACAGTGGGTGGTCTTCTTTTGTGGTCTATATTACTGGTACGCCAACCGGGTCACTGCTCATGTTGTGTTAGGGTCTTTTTTAGAATTGTATGCCATTTTTACTCAAGCTCAGCTGCATACTAAAATCCCCAGAAAATGTTTAGTTTTCAACATGATTAACTCATAAAATCACACAATTTATTAGTGTTTTTGTAGATTAACTACGGTCAAAGTATTGGACAGGACGTCGAAATGTGTAATAAAGTTGAACTTTATATAAGAAAAAAATGGGGATACAAACGGTACAAAACGATCTTTATAACTTGTTATCTGTCATTCATTCATCACCCGTAGGCTCGTAATTCTCATCTCAACAACCACAATGCACCTGCTCCCGGTCTTTCTAACATCCGGTTTGCCGCAATGCATTGTGGAACATGCAGTCTTTTAGTTTACCCTTTGTTAGGCTATTGAGTAGAAACAACTCAATTCAATGTCAGTGTTTCTGAAATAATCAATATCAAATACACGTATAATTCAAATCAATTCCCTTTTAACTGTTTTTAGCTGTAAATATTAATAGATCAATTTATCAGCAATTAAATCAAACATGCAAATTGGGAATGATCATTACACATGAACTATATAACCCGTAAGTTACAACAGTTTTTCTTAATTGACAAATGCATTTGCCCATCTGTGTTCTGTATATAAACAGTATTTACAGTATATTTCTCCGAGTGGCTTAATACATGAATATACAACTGTAAGCTAAGTATCCAACTGATCCCAATGGTTACTTAAACTGTCAGTAAATATTTTATTGTTGTTTTCCTTGCTATTAATTCAGCAAAGCGCAGACCAGGGAGTCTGAGGACATTTTTCTTGCTGCCTGCATGGAAGTCACTGCATGCTAATATCGCTGTGCAAGAATATCACCACATTTTCTTTCTTTCTTTTTTTAGTTTATTTCAAACATGAACACACTTACAGTATAATATATCACACCATTTTATATCATTTCTCTTTACATCATGTCCGAAAAGAAGTAGGAAGTAGCAAAGCTTATTTAATCCGACCCCTTTCCCTCTTTAGAGCGTTTACAAATACATACGTTCATTTACTGTCTTCTTTTTGTAACACAATGGGCCCCATTCAGCAATAAGTTCCTAACTTTTCCTTTTATCTTTTTTCCCAAGTGATTTACTAAGAGGAGTAGGTCCTGAGTTCAATCCCGGGCTCGGGATCTTTCTGTGTGGAGTTTGCATGTTCTCCCCGTGACTGCGTGGGTTCCCTCCGGGTACTCCGGCTTCCTCCCACCTCCAAAAAACATGCACCTGGGGATAGGTTGATTGGCAACACTAAATTGGCCCTAGTGTGTGAATGTGAGTGTGAATGTTGTCTGTCTATCTGTGTTGGCCCTGTGATGAGGTGGCGACTTGTCCAGGGTGTACCCCGCCTTCCGCCCGATTGTAGCTGACATAGGCTCCAGCGAGCCCGAAGGGAATAAGCGGTAGAAAATGGATGGATGGATGGAGTCCATTGAAATTCATGACGTGTTTTTAAATGGCCAAATTGTTCCCACCTGCTGTTCTTAAATTGCTTAATGCTAAATGGTTATGCGTGTCTATCATAATTTGCATATAAACACACCCTTATTTCCCCAATATGCATATGTAAACACCCTTAATTCCGTAATTTGCAAAGGTAAACGTTCTTAATTCCCCATATAAGGGCACAATTCCGGCGGAAAAGCCGAACATCAAACACACGGAGAAAACACAAACAGGTTACAGAAGAGAAATTCGTATTATCCCGCGGGGAAAATACATAAAGTCAAAACGTAAGTTTAAGAAAGGGGGCACCGCTGAGGTAGCCTAAAGCGTTCAAATAAATATTCGTTACTTCGGGCAAATAGGTCTACATCAGGGGTCACCAACCTTTTTGAAACCAAGGGCTACTTCTTGGGTACTGATTACTGCGAAGGGCTACCAGTTAGATACACACTTAAATAAATTGCCAGAGGTAGCCAATTTGCTCAATTTACCTTTAACTCTGTTATTATTAATAATTAATGATATTTATCTTTGTGGAAACACTGATCATCTTAATGATTTCTCACAATAAATATATATAGAAACAGATAAATATCAATATGCAACACTTTATTTTTATATTTTCTCTAAGTGCACATTTTTCAAATTGAACATTTTCAAATGATCACTTCTAAGACAGTCTTGTGAAATCACAATATTCCATTTTAACTAGCTAGCCACTAACATTTTTTTAACAAATCATGAATTACTTTGCACCATGTTTGTACAAATAATATCTCATGTAAAATACAAAAGTAAACTCTCAAATTTTTAAATCATGTCACACTTTGAACTGGACACCAAATCTGTTATCTGTTTCTTTGTCAGTTAGTGGGAAGCCTGGCATTGCATGCTGTTAACTAGTGTGTTGTACTCTGGTGTGTAACTTGACACTGCAACTCTGAGTGAGTCTTGCAGATGTGCATCAGTGAGGCGTGTTCTGTGTTTGTTCTTGATGAAGTTCATGTCAGAAAAGGCTGATTCACAAAGATAAGATTTTTCCTCATTGTTTGCGGAACCTTCTTAATCTTTTGGACATATTTTCACAGCAATCTGGCCTTAAGCTTAATTATGATAAATGTAAAATGTTAAGGATCTGAAATCTAAAGGGAACGTCCTTTCGAATGGAATGCAAAGTGCCTGTTTTGTGGACAGATGGACCAGTTAACATACTTGGTGTTGTTGTCCCAGAAAATCTGGAAGATCTAGGCTCAGTAAATTATGATAATCGACTAAGAAAGCTGGACAAAATTATGCAATTATGGAAAGGGAGATCCCTAACCTTGTATGGTAAAATGTCTATTGCCAACTCGTTAATTATTCCTCAATTTATTTATTTGTTTTTGTCATTACCAGCTCCATCACAAAACTTTTTTAAGATTTATGAGCGGAGGGTCTTCGATTTTGTCTGGAACGGCAAACCAGAAAAGATTAAAAGAAATGTTTTGTACAAAGAGTATGAATATGGGGGCCTGAAACTTCTCAACCTTGAAGCTATGTGTCTGTCTTTAAAAGCATCAATTGTTCCAAAGATGTATTTAAACATTGAGTGGTACACAAATGTCCTGTTGGACAAAAAACATGTACTGTATCAAAAGAAATTGTATCCTTTTTTACAAGTGATCCCCTCCCAGAGAGTCTGCTGGGAAACATAGCGGGGTTCATAAAGGAAACAATCCACTCATAGTGGTGTTTTCAATTTTATGTGCCAGAAAAAAGAGACGATATTTTGCAGCAGTTAATATGGATGAACTCTAATATTGTAATAGATGGAAAGCCTTTCTTTTGGAAAAATATGTTTGAAAGAGGAATCATTTTTGTCAATGATATTATCAATGAGAATGGTAAAATTATGAAGTATGATGAATTTAGAGCTATGTATGGTGATGCTTGCTCAAGCTTTTCATTTTATCAACTAACTGGAGTAATTGGGAAACGATGGAAACAAATAATTAATTATGGAACTACTAAATTATTAGTTTGTAAACCTCTAATAAGAAATTCTAGTTGGCAAAAAGGAACTAAAATATATAGAAAAATATATAATTTTTATTTGATAAAGAAATCTTTGAAGGCTGCCTCATACAACACAAATGGAAAATGGGAGGACTTTTTTGACTGCCCGTTGCCATGGGATGCCATATTCAAACTAATCTATAAAACCACTATCGATGTGCAAAATCGTTATTTTCAAATTAAAATTATTTATAACTTCTTACCCACAGGGAAAATGTTAAAATTATGGAATATGACAAAGTCAGATGATTGCCGATTTTGTTGTCAGGAGCCTGAATCCACCCTGCATTTGTTTTGGTATTGTCATATTGTGTCTTTGTTTTGGGTGGAAGTTGAAAAAATGTGTTTAAGGATTGGTTTGTTTATGAAGCTTAATGTGGTTTCTGTTATTTTAGGAGAGTTCATTGACAATCATGATTTAGTCAATTTAATTATAGTACTCGGTAAAATTTTTATTTTTAAGGCCAAAAACAGATATTCACTTAGTATTACTTTCTTTAAAACATTTATTCAGTATTTTCTAACTTTAGAAAGTTACATGGTTGAAAACGATAATGATGCCAAAAAACATTTAAAAAAAGATGAGAAGTCCTCAAAGGCTTATTTTGAAAGTATAATTATGTATATAGATTATATGATATCTGTTGTTGTGTTCCCTCATTTGAGTGACCTGGACATAATCTGGACTGTACATACATGCTTATTTTGAAAATGTAATTTTGTTTATAAATTATATGCAATCTGTTGTGTTCCCTAATTTTTTTCTGTGTACATGAATGAAGGTGTGTGTTGCTGAGTCCGACTTGGACTTTATCTGGACTGGGCCTGGTTTAAAAAACCTTTTAAACAAATCTAATTTCATTGACAACCTGGTCTGTTGAAGATAAGGCCCTTTTTAAAAAAAATAAAATAAAATAAGATAAATAAATAAAAAACATTTTCTTGGATAAAAAACTAAGTAAAACAATATAAAAATAATTACATAAAAAATAGTAATCAATGAAAATGTTAGTGGACCAGCAGCCTATACAATCATGTGTGCTTCAGGGACTGTGTCCCTTGCAGATGTGTTGTCTATGTTGTGTTCAGGGACTGTGTCCCTTGCAGATGTGTTGTCTATGTTGTGGGAACCAGAATATTGGTAGCAGAAAGAAATAACCCCTTTTGTGTGAGTGGGTGTGGATGAGTGTGCATGGGGGAGGTTGTTTGGGTTGATGCACTGATTGAAAGTGTATCTTGTGTTTTTTCTATGTAGATTTAATTTAAAAAAAAAAAAAATTTTTTTTTTTTTTTTTTTTTTTTAAATTTTTTTTAATTTATTATTATTTTTTTTTAGAACAGGCCCGCAGGCGACTCATCTGATCCTTACGGGCGACCTGGTGCCCGCGGGCACCGCGTTGGTGACCCCTGGTCTACATGGTCGTGAAATATGCACTCCCTCCCCAGAGCACGATCTGCAGCATATTGCAGTAGCAGCTAGTGTGTGTGCGTGCGTACATGTGTGTGTGTGTGCGTACACGCCGTGCCGGCCCAAGCCTCCATGGGGCCCTAAGCAAAATTTGATTTTGGGGCCCTCTATTTCTGGCAATAATATTGATTGTTGATCATTCACACACCTACTATAAACTCATTGCGTCTCTGGCAGTGTTGTTTACATTATCCTATTGTCAGCCTGGCATGTCTTTACAAATGACATGTCATTTATAAAGATATGGGGGTGGCCCAGTTAAGAACATAAATAATACCAATGAATGAACGAATGATGTCCAGAGTGCCACATATGGTTCCTAATCTTAAAATATAGAAAATATTCAGCTACAAGAGTGGCCTGGGGTTGAACAGTCCAAGTGATAAAGCTTTGTATTTACAGTAAAAGTGTCATCTTGTCTCATCAGTATTGTACATATTAGTCTTTAATTACTAGATTATATTTTTAGTTAATTGTTTATATTTAATGTTTACTTTGTACAAAGAGAGCGCAGTCTACTGAAGTTAAATTCCATGTGTGTTAAACTTAACTGGACAATAAAGCTGATTCTGATTCACTTTATTATTTTTGGTAACAAAAACCTGAAACAGCAATGTGCAAAAATAATTCGTAGTGCAAGAAAAACAATAAAGTGCAACAATAAAATCACTTAAATATATATAAAAAGGAACAAATTCAATTGTACAAAAAACAACATAATTACATTAAATATCAAGCAAATACTTAAATAATATTAATGAACAGAGTTACCAGAAACAAGGTAACATAACGGTTTATAAACAAATATAAAGTTACTACATATTAAAACTATGTAAATGTACATAACGATGTGCAAACATTTTTTGGGGAAAAAATCTAAATAAACTACCTTAAATTAAGGTCCTTAATTCACACATTTGACCATTACATCACAGTTTTGTTCCTCTGTTCTTCACCACCCACACCACTCCACCCACTCCTCACTCCTACCCACTTCTCTAAAGTGGGCTGGCTCAAGGTGGAGGACAGAGTTAAACAACTTGCACTGAGCCTAGTCTATAAAATCCGCTACACCTCCCTGATACCGAAGTACATGTCAAACTACTTCCTTAACGTAATTGACCGCCATAACCACAACACCAGGGGGAGCTCCACAAACCACATTAAACCCAGATTCCGAACTAACAAAGGTCTTAACTCATTCTCTTTCTATGCCACATCAATGTGGAATGCGCTCCCAACAGGTATAAAAGAAAGGGCATCTCTATCCTCCTTCAAAACCGCAATAAAAGTTCACCTCCAGGCAGCTACAACCCTAAACTAACACCCTCCCCGGATTGCTAATAATCAAATGTAAACAATCAAATGCAGATACTTTTTCTTATGCCTTCTAATCTCTCTCCCTCTCTCTCTCTCTCTCTCTCTCTCTCTCTCTATGTCCACTACTTGATGTCCATATCCTACCCCCCCCCTCCACACCCCTGATTGTAAATAATGTAAATAATTCAATGTGATTATCTTGTGTGATGACTGTATTATGATGATAGTATGTATGATAGTATATATCTGTATCATGAATCAATTTAAGTGGACCCCGATTTAAACAAGTTGAAAAACTTATTTGGGTGTTCACTGTGCAACCTACTAATAAAAGTCTCAATCAATCAATCCTTAAAACCTGTGCTTCCTGGCTTTTCTGGAGGCAAAGTAATTTATGACATCACTGTAAGAAATCTGATGGCTGACTTTGTTATTAATACTAATCACTGCCAGTCCACTCAGTCTTTCTTGAGCCAACTTTTAGTGTAGGGTCAGTAGTTTTTTCCCTGACTTCTAACAAAGCCTCTCTTACCTTGTCTGCTGAGAAAGTGACCAAAGAAAGACAATGACTAAAAAAGAAGGACCTATAAGGTCATTAAATTGGACTGTTGGACATAATTATTAATCTCAGAATGTTCTGCAGTACAATGAGCAATTATAAAGGGTGTTTTGCAGTTAACTTACTAGATAAATCAGCTGTGGTTTCAGACATGGAGGGGACAGTGGGCACAGAGGATGGAGGTGTGTGAGAGAGCACTGTAGAGATGAAATACATACATACATACATAGGCACACATATTAATGAGATACTTTGACCATATTAATTTCCCTTCAGGTGTAATGTTTATACTAAGAAATTAAATGTATACTGTATGGTGACAGTCTTTTCCTCACCTGATTCATCACTCACAGTTGAGCCTGAGGATGTGGACTGGCTCTGGGCTGATTCTGTGCTTCCAAAGTATTTTAACAATGCTCCTGGGGAAGTTTCACATAACTTATGAGTTGATGTAAAAAATAATAATGTTTATTTTACTCACATAAATTACCGTGCTCTGCTGCAAACAATTTGTGCAAACAACATATCTCACTAGTAACCTGTTGCTAAAAACATATTGCTAGCACCGCGCTAGCTAGCTAACGTCACCTAGCTAAAGCTAATTACAGCTACAAATCTCTTTGATAAACTTTTTATTACCAAGTCATGCAAACATACCTTTATCGTGGCATTTTTTCTCCTCTTCCACTTTCTTCTTCTTCCTTTTTTCTGCACCTGAAGGATATGTCCTTTTTTGTGACATTGTTTTGCCTCTAGCTGCGCTTTTGATGCCCAGTGCGCACTGGCATTGCACGGCAGGCGGCAAACGTCACAGGTGCAGCGGAGGCAGCTTTACATATAAAGAGAGGCAGGAAGAATCACTAGGCCTAGATCAGCAGCAGCACTCTGTTGACCTAAAATTGTGTTTTTGTACAATAATATATCTTTGATCATTGAGAAATCATCAGTCAGACTCGTACATGCAAAAAATAAAAAATAAGAATTTTTTGTTATTTGTTTTTGGGGGCCCCCTGGTGGCCGCGGGGCCCTAAGCAAGCGCTTAGTACGCTTATGCCTTGGGCCGGCTCTGCGTACACGGTATGTCTGTCTGTCTGTCTTGTCTATATCTATCTATCTATCTATCTATCTATCTATCTATCTATCTATCTATCTATCTATCTATCTATCTATCTATCTATCTATCTATCTATCTATCTATCTATCTATCTATCTATCTATCTATCTATACATATATATATATCTATATCTATCTATCTATCTATCTATCTATATATTATATTAATTTAACATTAGACAATAGAAGTAAGGGAACTTGTCACACTTAAGAACAAATAGGCCACCCTAAGAGTGCTCTGGAGCACTCGTAGATTTTGTTCTTACCTACAAACAAATCCCAGCTAAGAAAACATTGGTGAATACAAAAATCTCCTTAAAAACTTCATAAGTGGGCCTAAGAACAAAATTTGTTCTTAAGAACGGTTGCTGAATGGGGCCCAATGACATCAGTGAATGATTAATACAGCAGTTCTTGTAATAGATAATTAAGTCAGTCATGGTAAACATACTGAGATGAAGAATATGCCGTTTTCAATAAGGTTGAAGGTGTTTGTCATAGTTCTTCTTCTATGTACTTTGTAAGCACGATTAATTTGAACCACCTCTTAATCTGGATCATATCAGTACATTGTTTAACTTCTTTGCTTAATCCATTCCATAGTTTAATTCCAAATACTGATATTTTAGGTTTTTAGTGTTGTACGAGCATACAAATGTTTTAAGTTAGTTTTTCCTCTAAGGTTATATTTCTCCTCTTTAGTTCTCTATATCCAACATTATGTATCAGTCTAACTAATCTTTTTTGTAACACGGTTAATGAATGAAGCGCACATTTGTAGTTGTTTCCCCATATTTCTACACAATAACTCAGATATGGTAACACTAGCGAGCAGTAGAGAATATGAAGTGACTTTTGATCCAGGACATATTTTCCTTTGTTCATTAGTGAAGTGAAGTGAAGTTAATTATACTTATATAGCGCTTTTCTCTAGTGACTCAAAGCGCTTTACATTGTGAAACCCGATATCTAAGTTACATTTTTAAACCAGTGTGGGTGGCACTGGGAGCAGGTGGGTAAAGTGTCTTACCCAAGGACACGACGGCAGTGACTAGGATGGCAGAAGCGGGGATCGAACCTGCAACCCTCAGGTTGCTGGCACGGCCACTCTACCAACCGACCTATACCGCCCCAATTATTGAACAAATATATTGTATTTTCTTAACTGATTTTGGAGTTGATACATTGAATAAAACACTTTTCTCTCACACAATTCTTATGTCTAACAATTAAATGTACAGTATGATCTGAGTCGTTTTTGGTGATGTTGAGTTGTAAACATGTTGTAAATATTACTTTAATAGTTTTGATGACCATAGCTTACAACTAATAAACATCCTTATCAGCAAATGAACTGCAAAAATACTTTCTGAGCCTTCCATTGCTCTCTTAAGTCCTCGTTATGCTACAGCGTCATAGCGTTAACTGGATCACTCCCCCTCTTTGAACCCCCCTCGCGTCAACAGTGACATGGACTGCTGAACTCTGATTGGTCAGCTTTTTATAACACAGCGGTACCTCGGTTAACGTCAATAATAAATTATAGAAGTTTATTATTGAACAGTTACAGCTTAACAAGCAGAAATAACTATAAAAGTCTAATGAAAAGAACAAATGAACACTTTACATAATTTTTTGCGTCATTGAACACGCTAACAATACAGTGAAGAAACAGGAGGGGAGAAGTGGAGAATAGAAACACCACGTCTAAGAGAAACTTCTCAACATCTTTAATCGTTTTTGGGCTCTGTTTTTTGAATACCTTCACTCTCTTTACAACATTATCATTCTCGTTCTTTCTTTGCCAGGATGCTACTTATTGTTGACACGGACTTTCTGTACTTCCTCGCTAGATCAGCCACTACAATTACAATAATTTCCTCATGGAATTTTGACAGTAGTTCTCATCCTTTTTTTCAGAATTCTGGCACTTTTGGTCCCAGAGTTTGTTACTAGGTGTCATGTCTGTGTTGATCATGTTTTTGTTTTGCTTGGTTTTTGGACACTTTTTAGTTCTTGTCTTCACTCCCTTGCTTTGTCACCATAGTAACCATTAGTTTCACCTGGTTCACATCCTCATGTCACGCACCTGTCTCACGTTTTCACTAATCATGTCACTAGTATTTAAGGCCATTGTTGCCAGGCAGTCGGCCTGGCGACATCACTCTTGACACACTCTCTACACACCATTACGATCCATGCCCTTTTCTTGTCAAAGTAAGTTTTTTGTTTATTAATGCTACAGTCAGTGTTTTTGTTTCATTGATCATAGTTTCTGCCATTGTGCAAGTTTTGTGTTTATTGCCAAGTTTGTTATCTCCGCTGTGAGCGCCTTTTGTTTGTACTTTTTTTGAGTTAGAATTAAAAATGTATTTAAATTCACGTCTTGCACGCGCCAATTTTCCATTGCCTTCTGGGAGAACAAACCACGCCATAGACCCAGTCATGACAGTATGTCGCCAGCATAAAAGTTCTCCCGCAAGAAAATTGGACGTTTTGGACGAGGCAGCGTGGGAGGAGGAGGAAACGCTGCGCTACTCCTCCGTGGAGTACAGAGACTCCATTTGGTCCGAGGATGGCGCTGTGTCACCGCAGTCTCGGAAGCGCCGCTCCCGACGAGGGACGTCAGGGAGGGCTTCCACAAGCAGTGGAAAGGACGCATCGTTCCCGCAAGCTCCTCCCCCTCCGGGCGGAAATGAGCTGCAGCCAGCCCGGCTTCCCCAGGACGACGTCACGCCGCTGCCAGTGGGTGAAGTCATGGATTTTTTTCCCCTGAACTCTTTTTCTTGTCAGCCACATCCAACCAAAGACTCTAAATCCATGATTAAATATTACCAAGACATGTTTTTAGAAATCAGATCCTGTCAATCACAGTCACCCAGTTTTCATGCCCCGCCCCCCAGGACTCAAGCCACGCCCAAGTCACAAAACATTTTTTTTTCACCCACTCAATCCCAGGTACAAAAAGAAAGACATTTTGGACAATTTATAGGGGAGGATTTTACCCCCCTCCTGACCTCCCTCCACCCACCCCAAAAAACGGTTCCAGACAGCGGGGAGCGCGTCTGGTATCCGCTCCTTGAGGGGGGGGCTAGGGCTGGGAACTTTTCAGGTGGGGTGGCTCAGCATCACCATGCCGAGCCACAGCCTCCAGCACGGCCGCCACCACCAGTCTTTTGGCCCGCCAAGCCACAGCCTCCAACACGGCCGCCGCCACCGGTTTTTCGGCCGGCTAAGCCGCAACCCCCAGCTAGGCCACCTCCACCGAAGCCACAGCTAGCACCTGTATCAGCACCAAGTCCAAGGCTAGCTCCAGTGCTGCCGGTAGCAGCACCACGCCAAGCTCCGGTACCAGCTCCACGACGCCAAGAGCCACCCGTCGCAGCGCCACGGCTGGCACCCGTCGCAGCACCACGGCTGACACCCGTCGCAGCACCACGGCTGGCACCCGTCGCAGCACCACGGCTGGCACCCGTCGCAGCACCAGCTCCACCACGCCAAGACCCACCACGCCGAGCTCCGGTACCAGCTCCACGATGGCCAGCTCCGGTACCAGCTCCACGACAGCAAGCTCCGGTACCAGCTCCACACCAAGACCAAGACCCACGCCAAGACCAAGACCCCAGTCAAGACCAAGACCCCCCACGCCAAGACCAAGACCCCAGCCAAGACCAAGACCAAGACCCAAGCCAAGACCAAGACCAAGACCCCCGCCAAGACCAAGATCAAGACCCCCGCCAAGACCAAGACCAAGACCCCCCACGCCAAGACCAAGACCAAGACCCCCGCCAAGACCCCCGCCAAGACCAAGACCCCCACCAAGACCAAGACCCACGCCAAGACCAAGACCAAGACCCCCCACGCCAAGACCAAGACCAAGACCCTCGCCAAGACCCGCCACGCCGAGACTCTCCACCTGACGCACCACGCCGAGCTTCGCTGCCTGCTTCGTCTGCTGCACCTGTGTCATCGGCTGCTTCCACGCCTGCAACGACGACGACGCGCCTGCCTCCTCGTCGGCCACGTATGTGGCCACTACCTGGTCGTCCGCCACGCCAAGTGCGCCGATCTCCTCGTCGGCCATGGATATGGCCATTCCCAGGTCGCCCACCTCGCCTGGTACAGCGGCGCTCTACGCGTCGCCGCCACCTGACTCTGCCCCGGTGGATTCGGGGCCACTTGGCCTGGCGACCCACCGCCATGTCCCCCTCCCGGCCTCCCATGACTCTTGCTCCTGTTTTTTTTGGACATCTGGGATCTGTCCGTAAGGGGGGGGGCTCTGTCATGTCTGTGTTGATCATGTTTTTGTTTTGCTTGGTTTTTGGACACTTTTTAGTTCTTGTCTTCACTCCCTTGCTTTGTCACCATAGTAACCATTAGTTTCACCTGGTTCACATCCTCATGTCACGCACCTGTCTCACGTTTTCACTAATCATGTCACTAGTATTTAAGGCCATTGTTGCCAGGCAGTCGGCCTGGCGACATCACTCTTGACACACTCTCTACACACCATTACGATCCATGCCCTTTTCTTGTCAAAGTAAGTTTTTTGTTTATTAATGCTACAGTCAGTGTTTTTGTTTCATTGATCATAGTTTCTGCCATTGTGCAAGTTTTGTGTTTATTGCCAAGTTTGTTATCTCCGCTGTGAGCGCCTTTTGTTTGTACTTTTTTTGAGTTAGAATTAAAAATGTATTTAAATTCACATCTTGCACGCGCCAATTTTCCATTGCCTTCTGGGAGAACAAACCACGCCATAGACCAAGTCATGACACTAGGCATTTGTTATTAGTCGCACTCCACAACAAATCCAAGTGCCGACTAGATCTGACCAGCATGAACTGATTAACCCTTTTCAGATGAGAGGTGAAATGTCTTCTAAGACAAATTTAACAGTCTAGTTGCAATCGATTGAGTGGGCAGAGAAAAAAATAACCGGGATTAATATTGTACTGGGATACTAATGAATCATAAACGGTACTATACCACTTCTAAAAAGTACCGGTTCCCTTTTTTAATTTTTTTATTTTATTAACGGGCATGACAGTGAGCCGTCGTCACGTCCAGACATTGCTGGTTTTACGAGCAGAGGAGCATGTTCGGCGGCACACAATCACAGAGTACTTACAAGCAGACACAGTGTGGAGACAGAAAAGGGAGAACGGACCCATTTTGCCTTAAAAACTAACGATAAAGGTGAAGCTATAACACCGAAACGCCGCTCTACAAGAGGTGCTTTAAAACATGGCTAGCTAGCTCGCGGGTAACATCCATCCGCAGTCGACAGTGTTTTAGCTACTTCTAAATCACTAATCCTCGCCTCCATGGCGACAAATAAAGTACGTTTCTTACAAGTATCATCCCTGCAGGACGAGGAATAGCTAAACATGTTTCACTACACACCACAGGGGGATACAATAGCTAACCGCTAACATGCTATCTCTCCTCAATGTAAACAAATGCCATGGGTGGATCTACACCTGACATCCACTGTAATGATACCAAGTACAATAGCGTATCTAGTCGATACTACAATGATTACATCGATATTTTTTATCATCACAAAATCTTTTTTCCTTTTAAAAAAAATAATATTATGTTTTTAAACTCATGGAATACGTCCCTGGACACATGGGGTCTTTAAATATGACCGATGTATGATCTTGTAACTACTTGGTATCGGATCGATACCCAAATTTGTGGTATCATCCAAAACAAATGTAAAGCATCCAAACAACAAAAGAATAAGTGCTTCTTACATTTTAACAAAAGTGTAGATAAAACATGTTAAAACAGAAAGTAAGCATATATTAACAGTAAATGAACAAGTAGATTAATAATGCATTTTCTACCGCTTGTCCCTCATAATTTTGACAAAATAAATGAATTAGAAATGACACAGTATATTACTGCAAACATCAGCAGCCAAGTTAGGAGTCTTTGTACTACTAAAAGACAAGTTGTCTAGTATGTTCGCTATTTTATTAAAGGACAAAATTGTTCTTCGATTGGAATAAGAAACATATGTTTAATTGTTTAATTGTGTTCAAATAACGCCAATAATGCCTTTTTTTGTGATCCCCTTTATTTAGAAAGTATCGAAATACATTTTGGTACGGGTACCGGTACAAAAGTACGGGTATTGGGACAACCCTACTTACAGGTGTGTCGCGACTCGCAAAATTTGATGTCGTCAACAAACTAATGTGAATTCCAGTAGTCTATTACGCGCAGTATTGGAAATTAACCCGAACAAAAACAACTCTAACTTCGGCAACATTTTGGCAAAATAATGTCATGTAGGGCATTTGTCAACTAAGGTTCCAGAATTAGCCTTATCTGTTTTTCCCTCCTGTGAAAGCTCTATTCCTATATACAAGATCCAAGATGGCGGCGCTTCAAGGCAGCGGCTTCTTGCGAGCGCTCCTGGAAGTGTAGACCGATTTGGCAAAAATACCCCTCAATTCAGTCAATTTCATGGCTGGCTCACAGCGTGTTCACTCCGTGATCACTTACGACCGACTTACGATTCTGGATGTGGAGAGATCGGGCCATTTTGGGCTGAAAGATGCGTGTACGGTGGACCTACTCGCTAGCTTGGGAATTCTTTGCGAGCTACATCCAGCAGTGGCCTTTGAAGCAGCGGCGTCCACTACCAGCGGAGACCGTCAACGAAAGAGACGTAAGCGATGCGCTCGGAAGCAGAAGCGGGGGTGTCGGGCGGGGCTAACAACAAAGCTAAATGCGTTGTTGTTAGCGGGGCTAACGAAATAGCTAAATGCTAATCCACAAAGAAGCGCTAATAAGGAGTCTGTTATGCTAGAACTAGCCAGCGCCAGGCTGGATAATCCCTGCACACATAGCAATTCTCTTAGAATAATATACAACTCGCATAATGTTTTTTCTGTGTCAGAGGTGGACATGCATTTTACTGAGGTGGCAAACAATCTAAAAATTCCTGTCATATCAATTCCTAGATATGGTCGAAATTATTTAAAGTGCACTACGCATAATAAACGTAACATTATTAATATTGCTCCTACGGATACTTTCAACAAAAACTCCTCAAAACAGCCCACTACCTATAATATGGGCTTTTTAAACATAAGGTTATTAGTTAATGAAGTCATCAGAGACAACAATCTTGATGTCGTTGGTCTAGCCGAGACCTGGCTCAAACCAGACAAATTTTTTGCGCTGGGTGAGGCGTCTCCTCCTGGCTATACGGGAACGCATATTGCCCGTCCCATTAAAAGGGGTGGGGGTGTTGCACTAATATACAACAAAAACTTTGGCCTTACCTCGGACCTAAATAATAAATATAACTCGTTTGAGGTGCTTACTGTGAAGTTTGTCACACCGCTGCCTCTGCACCTGGCTGTCATCTACCGCCCCCCAGGGCCCTATTCGAACTTTATCAATGAATTTTCAGAGTTCGTTGCTGATCTAGTGACGCACGCCGACAATATAATCATAATGGGAGACTTTAACATCCATATGAATACCCCATCGGACCCTCCATGCGTGGCGCTCCAGACTATAATTGATAGCTGTGGTCTTACACAAATAATAAATGAACCCACGCATCGCAACGGTAATACGATAGATCTAGTGCTTGTCAGGGGTGTCACCACCTCTAAAGTTACGATACTCCCGTACACTAAAGTAATGTCCGATCATTACCTTATAAAATTCGAAGTTCTGACTCATTGTCAACAAACTAATAATAATAATAATAACTACTATAGCAGCCGCAACATTAATGCTGCCACAACGACGACTCTTACTGACCTACTGCCTTCGGTAATGGCACCATTCCCAAATTATGTGGGCTCTATCGATAACCTCACTAATAGCTTTAACGACGCCCTGCGCGACACCATTGATAGTGTAGCACCGCTAAAGCTAAAAAGGGCCCCTAAAAGGCGTACCCCATGGTTTACAGAAGAAACTAAAGCCCAGAAATTATCATGTAGAAAGCTGGAACGCAAATGGCGTGCGACTAAACTTGAGGTTTTCCATCAAGCATGGAGTGATAGTTTAATAACTTATAAACGCATGCTTACCTCAGCTAAAGCTAAATATTACTCAAATCAAAAAATTGAAGTCATTACAAAAGAGATTAAAGACAATGCATCTCAGCTACAACTGGGTTCTATTAACACAAATACGACTGTATATACGACGGACACTGCCCTCCAAAATAGTTTCTCTCTCTTTGATGAAATAACATTGGAGGAATTGTTAGAATGTGTAAATGGGACAAAACAAACAACATGTTTACTTGACCCAATTCCTGGGAAACTTATCAAGGAGCTTTTTGTTTTATTAGGTCCATCAGTGTTAAATATTATAAACTTATCACTTTCCTCTGGTACTGTTCCCCTAGCATCCAAAAAAGCGGTTATTCATCCTCTACTCAAAAGACCTAACCTCGATCCTGACCTCATGGTGAACTACCGGCCGGTGTCCCACCTTCCGTTTATCTCGAAAATTCTCTAAAAAATTGTCGCACAGCAGCTAAATGAACACTTAGCGTCTAACAATCTCTGTGAACCTTTTCAATCCGGTTTCAGGGCAAATCACTCTACGGAGACAGCCCTCGCAAAAATGACTAATGATCTATTGCTAACGATGGATTCTGATGCGTCATCTATGTTGCTGCTTCTGCAGCCCAGCCAAGCCACAACCTCCAGGCAGGCCACCTCCGCCAAAGTCACGACCAGCACCAGCTCCAAGACTGGTTTCCGCACCAGTACCTGCCCCCAGGCTGGTTTCCGCACCAGCACCTGCCCCTAGGCTGGTTTCCGCACCAGCACCTGCCCCCAGGCTGATTTCCGCCACTTCCCCCAGGCTGGTTTCCGCACCAGCACCTGCCCCCAGGCTGGTTTCCGCACCAGCACCTTCCCCCAGGCTAGCTCTAAGGCAAGCTCCGGTACCTTCTCCCAGGCAAGCTCCGGTACCTGCTCCCACGGCGACGACTCCTCCTGCTCCTGCTCCCACGGCGGCGATGTCGACTCCTCCTGCTTCCACGGCGGCGACGTCGACTCCTCCTGCTTCCACGGCGGCGACGTCGACTCCTCCTGCTTCCACGGCGACGACGTCGACAACTCATGCTTCCACGGAGGCGACGTCGACAACTCCTGCTTCCACGGCGACGTCTCCTGCTTCCACAGCGACGGCGACGTCTCCTGCTGCTGCCTCGCCTACCTCGATGACGATGCCTGCCGCTTCCACGCCGACGTCTGCTCCTTCCTCGTCTCTGGTGGGCCTTCCCACGGCGCCGCCACCTTCCTCGTCGCCAGCGTCGTCGCCTCCGCAACCTCCAGCTGGCCAGCTGCGCAAACAGCCATCAGATGCCGGCATGCAACCCTCTCAGGGGTTAATTCTTGCACGCCCACAAATTGGGCGTAAGACTCAAAGACTGCTGAAGTTCTGGTGTCACTCCCGCCCACCTCGTCGGCCATGGATGTGGCCTTTCCGTGGTCGCCCGCCTCACCTGCGGCAGCGGCGTTCCATTCACCGCTGCCACCTGACTCGTCCCCGGTGGATTTGGGGACACGTGGCCTGGCGACCCTCCGCTAAGTCCTCCCTCCGCCCTCCCTTGACTCTTGAACTGTCTTGTAGTTGGTGGGTTGTAGTTTTTCCAGGGGACATCTGGAATCTGTCCCTCAAGGGGGGGTACTGTTATGATCCGCTGCCCGGATCATATTGCTGTTTACGTTTTTGAGGCACTTGTGTTTTCTGTTAGTTTTGGACTCCTTAAGTGCCTGTTTGTGTTTTATTATTAAATCAAGTTGTTACCTGCAAGACCTGTCCGGATTCGTCCTTTGCCTCTTGGGAGAACAATACCCCGCATCACCATGCGCCCCGAACATGACACATGTACTACTTTTTATGATCATTTAGAAGTAGTCCTGCATTGTATCTATAATGAAACCACTTTTTTGGGTTATTTCTTTTTATAGTTGAAGGTACGCTCATTTGCGAGAGGCTGCACTTACTCCTTTCAAGATGCAAACAAATGCATAGTTAAATACGTTTTTTTCATATAAGAAAAATGTTATTAATATATATTGTATGTGAAAAAAATTAAAAAATACTAAAAGACACCAAAACGCATCAATTTAATTTGTATTCATCTCCTATTGCAACTTCTTCACAGCAATCATTTTTAAAGCAAACAATTATAACAAGAACACCACCTGCTAGCTTATGTTACCATTAGTGGTTTAACAGAACACATTAGTTTAAAAATTGTGTCTTTATTTATCACAATCACAAAGTTTATGTAATAAACATTTTTACTTGAATAAAATGATTGGTGTTTACGGCGGTCACTCACCCGGTCTCGTGAACACGTGCGCTTAGGGAGCACATGCACGCATAACAAAGCAGTCCAAGAGTAGCAAAGGACAATTTACATTCATGTTGTTGTTATGATAGAGTGCACATTCAATGACAGCTAACGCTAGCTATCCAAATTGCTATTATTAGCTAACAAAACCTAAAGCTAATGCGCGTACTTGTGTTACGTATGTTTGTAATTACATCATTACGTACGAGAAGCCGTAAGAGGTCAGGATATACTGTGCAAAATACATTGGAAAGTTGGTACCCTCTAGGCGTCTGTGTAAATGTTGCAAAAAGCCCCTTTAAGTCCTCTAGCAGCTATAAAATTGTAAAAGTATGTTGCTGAATAGATGATGTGTCTAAAATTATACATTTTTTTAAATTTGTATATTATATTTTATTTTTACCGTCCACAATGTTGACACACACGTAGGACGAAGGGTTCTCCTTTGTCCATCATCTGTGTAGACAGCGCAAATACTGAACCTACAACCGTGTGTGGAACTGTGTCATTTTGCACGTCCTTCTCACAAGTGCTACATAAAATGCAAAATAGTGCTCGCAAAACGGTGATGAGTGTTGATAAATCACATTGCGCATGCTGAATAATTATATTTGCATCTTCTCCTCCCAGTATTGTGGGTATTTTGATGATCAGCTTATATTTTGCATATTAATGATGACAGAGACGCAAAATTGATTGCACGCCTTATTCTGCTCCATTAACAGACACAATCCCCTTTGCACACGTTTAGTAGATCATGTTAGCGTGTGCTATCAAGTTTGCATGTGTTTTAGGCAGGGCCAGCCTTTGACGATTTGACTTCCCAGGTGAGAGTGTACGACCCTCTCCCTGGCCCCTCCAGAAAAGTTTTCCCTGCAACCCCAGAGAAAAGATTATATGCAACACTAGACAGTTAGCAATGATTTATTTGACATGTCAAAACAAAAAAATGCAATTACAAAAAAAATATAAACCATTTAAGTAATTTCCCTGAGAATAAAAAAAAGAAAAAAATGTTAATGTAGTGCAGATGGCATGAGGGTAAAATTGGGGAATACATCAGCTATGTTCTCTTAATTTTCTCTCTATTTACTAAATGTCTGTAAAAGTAGTGGTGATGGAAACGTTTTCCATCATATCTTTTCGGGAATGTGATGTCTGAGTTCACCTCATAAGGTCCTCGACTAAGTAATTTAATTCTTAGTGTGTCAGTCAAATGGTGTGGCCATTTAGCAGGATTAATAGGGGCAGCTTTGATAGATTCACAAGTATTTGTTGAAGCTGAGGTGTCTTCAGGTTGTTGAAATGTGACATTGAGTCTGATGCTTCATTATCCTGTAAGAAAATTAAACACACAGAACAACTTTGGTAAATGGTAAATGGGTTATACTTGTATAGCGCTTTTCTACCTTTTTTAAGGAACTCAAAGCGCTTTGACACTATTTCCACATTCACCCATTCACACACTGATGGCAAAAGCTGCCATGCAAGGCGCTAACCAGGACCAATCAGGAGCAAGGGTGAAATGTCTTGCTCAAGGACACAACGGACGTGACTAGGATGGTAGAAGGTGGGGATTGAACCAGGAACCCTCAGGTTGCTGGCACAGACACTCTCCCAACCGCGCCACGCCGTCCCACTTTCACTTTGAAATGTATCTGTAAATGTATTAATAATGATGATTTTAGTTCAATTACAAGACCAACATTTTCAATTTTGACTTTTTTTAAACATTTGCTATGTCCTGTTAACATAATGAGTATATATAATGATATACTGTAATTATATATCAAAGCCTATAAGCAAAGTATATACAATATATATGAGCATAATATAACGATATGGTGCAATCCATAATATATGTACAGTATAACCTTGTACTTCCTATTCCGGTAATAAAGTTATAATGACTATACTTTTCCATTACTAAAAAGTCTGTATAACAGCACTGAAAGCTACATGAGTATGAGCATGCAAGCTAATATCCATTATTAATATCCATTATTTTCTCTTTTAGAATTATTTTATCAGTATTAGAATACATTCAAGCACGTGTTTGAATGCAGCCAAAAAGACAGCTGTTTCAGATGAATAGACAAGGATGTCTTGAGAAGATTTTAAAATTATTGTGGCAAAAATGAGTCTGATATTGAATAAGATGTATTACCGTTGAACATATATGTTGTATACTTTTTAATTGAAAAATGATTTTTACGACAGTTTATTACAAATTATAAACACTTACCTGGATCTACATGTTGAGTCTGTCTCTCAGCAGCAAATGTGCTGCTTCTTGCTGTCAGAATAGATGCTGTAGTGTAAAACACAAAATGGCATGCATTGTAACTCTAAAGTAATTTTTCTAATATGATACACATATTACACTCATATTGTATTTATTGTTTAAAAAACACCGAAAATGGGAAGACTTTGGCCTGCAATCATATTCCAAAACTGAAAAAACCTACATTATTCTTCACGGTGAGGCTCAGGTAAACACGCCCCTCCTCCCTTATACCAGCCTCCATGTGCCTGTCGTGGCTGTAAATATTTTCTAATAGCTTCTATATAATCGCAAATAGCATCCATTATTTACGATAAATATTAGCTTACATTTCAGCCAAATGTACCAATAGTTGAGCGTACATTAAATACAGTTTTAGTTTGGGTTACTGACTTTTTCACCATTCGTGCATTTCTGGATTTTCTGCTTTACAGATGTTGCTTATTTACTTTCTGTTCACTTCAGAAGTTCACCCAATTGAGCTTATAGTTACTGTATGCGAACTACTCTCGCTGTTCCTGTTGAAAAAAGTCATGATGCTAACGCAAAAAATGAATTAGCTGAATTTACATACATACTTCTGCTTTAAGCCCGCTTTAAAGGCCGCACCAGATAACTTTGATGTCCCCCTTTTCATCGTAAAAGATTATCAATCAGATAAAATTGCTCCACTAGCCTTCTTTGATTGTGACGCGACATCATGTGGCGTCACAATCAAAGAGCAGTAGCAGCACGTCACGTCATAGGTCATAGGTTTGATTGTTATTGTTTTAAAGAAAACGTTCCAATTAAGTGTACAGAGTGTGCTTTATACAAACACTTTTATTTACGTATCTTTGTTGTTATCAAAAATGTTTTTTGTTTTTTTACATACTGCAATTTGGCGGCCCCTCTAAAAAATGGCGCCTCAGGCGGCCGCCTTCTTCACCGGTCTGTCTGGTTTTAGTACACGCATACCTTTAATAAATCAGGCCCTATATGTGTGTGTGTGTGTGTGTGTGTGTGTTTGTGTGTGTGTCAACCACCAGCCTCTGTGACTATTTCACATGTTGAATTTAATATTAATTTGGGCTGTCTTGACTAAAGATTTTTCTAGTCAAATCTGATTCGTTAGATTCTTCCCATTGTCGACCATCAGTCGAATCTATGTATTTATTTTTGCCCAATTTCTGACAGCACAGCATCAACTCTACTACGTCCCACATATAGAAACATCCTCCCAACACTATTAGTAAAATAATTTTGTGTACAGACAAATATATTTTACAGCCAAACCAGAAAGCAACGACTGCTTTGAGCCGAAACTGTAAGTAGGTAAGAATTATACTCTCTAAAAACTATTTGTCTGCACACAAGAATATATTACTAATATTTAAAGAAACATGATGAACACAATATTTTTTTCCTTCCAACACACCCGCTGGTATTAACTTACCTGCGAGGTTGATCAGATTCCTCCAAATCGAATCGTTGAATCTTTGACTATATGAAGACAGCCAAATTATTCAATGGTGAATTAATTATCACAATCTTTGAACATTTACATTTGAGATATTATTCATTGGCTCACTTCACTTATCACATTTCTCATAGAATTCATCAACGTATCTAATTCGTAATTGTGAATCACTCAAAGAGAAACAATAAGAAGACCGATCTAATTCACACAAATCTGTGTGTAATTAGACAGCGCTCAAAAGAATTGCCCTTGAGAAATGATGAACGATGAGCTCCAGAGGTCTCGGCTGTCAAGAGTGCACCGATACGAACGGACTTATGTTCAAATCACATTATGCAATTTTCACACAGCGCAGAGTGCAAGCAGGAACAGGAACAGATAGTTATTCAGCTGTAAAATCTCTGCATAGGCAGAGAGCTTACTGGATCATTTTGACAGGATTCAGTTGGGCTTTATTAAACACATCTCTGTGTGCCTGCACGTGTTTCATTGCTGGTTTGGGACTATCAGTCAAAGTGCTTTGGACATACAACTCCTAGAAGATAACATTGTTGGGCTTTTTTAACAAGACTGTGTGCAAGAGTGAAAATCACAGTGTGAGGTACTTTCAACTGTTCTCTCAGTTGCTGTTTTCTCGTACTCTATTTTATTTCTCTTTTCTCTCTTTTCAGAGCATCGTATACCGAGTTGCTGATTTAAAGCTCTGGTCCTCATCTCTGACCAGAGTGGACAACCACACTCTAAAGTCTAGAGCAACATGACCCAGGAGGGGCAGGCTTTGCCGTCTCCCACCCCAACAGAGAACCCAGCAGAGCCCATTAACACCACCAGCGACCTGCCCACAGAGGCTCAGGACCAGGCAGAGCAAGACAAGCCTGGTTGTGAAGACATAAACGAAGGAAAACAAGAAGAAGACATCTGCAAGGAAGAAGAGGAAACACAGGGGGAGGCACACTATAATGTTGAAGGGAGGGAAGAAACAAAAGCAGAGGGAGGAGAGGGTGTTCACCATCGCCAGGCGGATGAGGAGGAGGAGGAGGAGAGGGATGCGGCAAACGGGAATGGATGCGGAAAGGATGAGGTGAGCTCAACAGGGGAGGAGGAAACACATGCTGCAGATGAGATGAAAGAAGAAGAGGAGGGGAAAGAGAATGAAGAGATGCAACCACAAACAGAGGAGGAAGCAACTCGGCCCAGACAAGCTGGACGGTTAGTTCAACAACTCCTCACTATTCAGATGAGAAAATGTTAGCAAAAATGTTAAAATACATGACATGCATGAGAAAAAAACAAAACAAAAAAAAACATCCATGACTTACACTTCCTCTTACTTTTACTGCTTAGCCCAGCTCAGGCTTAGTGCACTGAAACCACTGCAACTGAATCTGTTTTTGGCAAAGCATTTGCATACACAGAGCATCACATAAGCTTCACAGGAGCATTTTATCAGCCTTAGTAACCTTAAATGGAACAACATGCTCAAACATGCACACACTAACACACTTTTTGTGGGTGGTAGAACAATGGGGAATGTCCTAATAAATTGGCCATCAATCAGTATGGGAAGATTTTCGTGAAAAAGTATGTGATTGCCATTGCCGATTAATGCCTTTTAATGCCGATCACAATCGCTGATGTCTTTTGGCTGACACTATCTATCTATTTTTAGTACCTCGGCCAACAAAGTTAAAAAAGTTAAAGTACCACTGATATTCACACACACACTAGGTGTGGTGAAATTACTCTCTGCATTTGACCCATCCCCTTATTCCACACCCTGGGAGGTGAGGGAATCATTTTAGTGATTTAACCCCCAATTCCAACCCTTGATGCTGAGAGCCAAGCATGGAGGTAATGGGTCCCATTTTTATAGTCTTTGGTATGACTCGGCGGGGTTTGAACTCACAACCTACCGATCTCAGGGCGCACACTCTAACCACAAGGCCACTGAGCAGGCTAACAAGTGGCCAACAGCTGATTTTGTGTCTCCACACACAAATGCATGTAGGTTCATTTTAATCACCTCCATTATGGCAAATAAACTACACTTCCAAATATCATTATCAAGATTCATTATCACTGGAAGATGAGGCTAAATATTATTAGCAAGACAGGAACAGACATGGTAATAGCTATGCTAACCACTAAGCGAGCTTGAAACAACACCAATAAATAACTGTTTAGTTAAGTTGAAGAAGTGTAAATGGAAGCAGGTTGCAGCAGAAAGTAAGTAGTTGTCAACAGGAAATTAACAAATAGATAATTAAGAGTCTAGACTGAGAGAGGATGATATAACAACAACTGTTGGTGTGTCAGCATTCTCAAAATAGGTACACAACACTTAAGAGAAGGGCGGATCGATCCACAAATTGGTGGTGTCCTTTCCAAGGGCATTGTATACTAAAGTGATTAGGTCGATATTTTTATTTTCTTGACATTGTTTTAATGTTTAAAAACTCAGTAATAATTCCCTTGACTCAGGAGGACTTTGAGGGGGAAAAAGCAAAGGATTTAAAGGAATAGTGGATAGTAGTATTTGATTTTGTGTAGTTGCTCTGTAGTATTGATTTTGTTTTGATCCAACAATTGTATGTAATGAAAGAGAATAAGGAAGTAGTTTAAATATTGTGTTGTTCATGTTTAAAGGCCAATAGCACACATTATGAATACATTGAAAAATGTATACTTAATATGTGTGCTCGGTATTGGTATTGGCCAATCTCACTCATGGATGACCGGACTCAGCAGCATAAAACCCTATAACATCCCTATTTTACACATATTTTACAATATGTTTTACTTTTCCACCATCCGCCATAATATTAGGTACACCTACACAATCAAATGAGATAATCATACAGTCAAACCTAAGATCTCTTTAGTACCAATGATCTGTTTCAAAAACTTGAATCATATCAAAACCAAAGCAGTTTTTTTTCTATAAGAAATAACGTAAATTCAATTTCTCCATTGCAGGAAAACAAATATATGTATGTTTAAATTTTTTTTACTAATTATAGTTTTACAGGCAGAAAAAACAATGCAAAATACATATAGACAGTACTGTAAATATTGAATGAAATGGATTAATGAACATTTAACATTGATTTCACTTCTGTTTTTTCTTCATTTAGTTGTCAACCCAATCAAAAAAAGCACAGAGACTGAGTCACCAATGTGTAGGATGCTTTGTTTGGGCACTTGATTCTGTGTAATGATACTCGGGTAAACAGACTAAATTGTTGAGTCCAATGTGTGAGGGTACTATTACAGAGGCGGTGTACGAGAACTGGGACAAAATATTGCCGTATATTTTTGTTAAAAAATTAACCATTCGAAACGTGGGGCATACGAAAATCCGAGTTGTGCTTTAACAACAATTTTGCTTTTTCAAAGATAATAAACTCAGCTATGGATAAAGAAATATAACAGTATGTTTATTGTTGTGGTGGTAGTGGTAGTTGTAGCACTTGTGTTATATTTTGGAATGTTGCTAATATTTTGTCACCGCTCTACAAACTGCACGGCATAACAGCCTCCCTAAGGCTTAGGGAGACTGTTATGCCGTGCAGTTTGTTTTATAGATATGATAAATATCGACAAGCAATAAATATACGTTGTTAAAATGAATAAGATCACAAGAATATGAGAATTGTTGTCATAGTACGCATAGTATCCTCCCGAGAAACTTTGGTCTTCTGCAGTGGACATTTGTTGTTGGTTTTATTTATTTTATTAGAGTTGCACATTTTTAGGGGAAAAATTTGAACTTTTTTGCAAAACATAAACATCCACTGTATAGGACCATGGTTCTCAGGAGGTTATGAGATAAAAAGATTGCGTACAACACAGGCATACCTAAGATTGTAGCTGATGAATGTTTTTAATGTTCAATTGTTATGTTGTTAATTAGCCTAATGTATTCACACAAAGAATAGTACCACTCAAATTAAAGATACTGTGTCATGAGTAAATCATATGCTATTCTTCCTCCTAATACAGATTAACCAATGGCATAAATGGGGATCAAGAAGATGACGACGGTGGTGAAGAGAACCATGAAGAAGGCGAGGGCGGGGCACACTTAGACACTTTTAGCTCTGACTTTGAAACCACTGTGGAACAGGCTGACACTGAAGTGGAGGAGGAGGCGGAGGAGGAGGAGGAGGAGGAGGAGGAGGATGTGCCAAAAGAAGGTGATGGGAGAGGAAACCAGGACAGTTTCAGCTCAACGTTTGAGCACATTGTTGAGCAGGTGCAAGAGGAGGAAAAAGACGAGGAGGAGTTGAAAGAAGGTAGAAGCAAAGGTCAGGTGGACAACAAAGATGGCTTCAGCTCCACCTTTGAGCGTATCATAGAGTCTGCCCTGCTAAGGGGCGGGACCTGTTACAGCAGCCTGGACTCTCTGGATGTGCTGTCGCTTACAGATGAGACTGACAGCTGTGTGAGCTTTGAAGCACCACTGACACCACTCATCCAACAGAGGGCTCTCTTACAGGGCCCAGAGCCTCTGGAGCTGGAGCTAGAAACTGTTCAGGAGCAGGAAGGGGCTGAGGCTGGACCAGATGCCCCAGCTAGTGATCTCAAGGCGAGCTGTGTGGATGGAGTAGGAGGAAGCCCTCTCAGAACCACCATACCAGGGAGCCGCTCAGAGTTTGTTTTGAGTCAGCCAGGACGCTGGGCCATCCCCAATGGATACCACACTGACTCCCAGGGAGCCATGCACAATTCTGACAGGTAAGGAGAAGGTCCGGTTTTGTGCGCCATACTCTTATGTTTTGATTCTCAAGAATCTGAAGAACATGTGCATTTGGAAATCCACTTAATGTAACCTCCAAAGAGCCAACGTCTACTGCAGTGGACATTTGTGTTTTGCACAACAGGGCTATTTTCCCAAAATATGTAACTTTGACCAAACATTTAGAAAAGTCAAATGTCCATGGCAGAGAATGTGTTTCTCAGGATGTACACCAGCTCAAACTAAAATACGACATGGTATTTGATAGACAATGGGATGTTAATATTTCATATACAAGTCATATTCCATTATGATACGACTTTGACAATCAGAGCTACGAAATAAATAGGTCATGTAATTTGGAACGTTAGTAATCAGTCATTCTTCACATTTGATCACTTTCAGCAAAACAGTGTGTAAGGACCGCAATAACACTCAAAATAATGCAAGTGATATGATATGTTGGTAGTCTTTGTGCAGACATGATGTGACAAAGAGATGGTGGTGTGATATTGTGATAATTGCATTTAGCTGGTACTTCTGTGTCATGTGATATTGTGATAATTGCTTTTAGCTGGTACTTCTGTGTCATGACTTGTGTGCTACATACATATAACTGGTTAGTCATGGGTTAATTGTACTGTGTCCTGAAGTTGCAACCTCAGAATAGAAGCTTTTTATGTTGACCCTGATATGAAATTGGCAATGACCTTGACTGAACCAGCAGGTGGCGTGAGGGCTCTGACAGGAAGTGGGATGATGGGTTGAGGGATGTGGGTCTGCTGTGTATTGTGTTGTTACTTAAATGTGAACAAATTCTCACCAGAAAAAAGCAAAGCTGTGTTTAAACATGTATAGGCTACAAAAGCATTCTGGAATGTACCATTAAAATAATCATACTTGTAGTCTTGCACTTTTTATACAGTAAGTAGGACTGATGAAATGGAATGAAACTAACTTTCTTCCCTCTTTTAAAAGTTGTCAGTTGGTTAGACTGTTTAAAAAATACTTAAAGCAAGTATTGTTCATTACTGAACGTTTGTTAAATAGTGATATCACCAAGTATAGAGTTTATTCATAGATGTATTATCTTGCACATTGGTATAAGACGAACATGGAATTAAACTACTACTGATCTTGCCAATCAAATAACAATTTTGTTATCTGGCCAATGAATAATAACCAGAGCTACGTAACTATTTGAAATATGCTATTCTTCAGTGGAACCTCTGAAGTGTAAGCCAACATATTCTGGAAAAGCAGGTCTCTATACAGTTGCACTTTGAACTAGTAACTTGCATGACACCACACAAGATATGAGAATACAAGCAATGCAAGCCAAGGTGGGTTTTGCTTCTTCTTAGACATTAAAAAAAAAAAAGATGGACAGCAATTATGGTTATGGTATTAGTTTATTCCAAACATGCATACAATTACAATATGATACATCAAATATTTACAGTTTCTCATTACACATTATGCATAAGTTAAATGAAAAACAACATGAAAAGAGAAGAATATACACTGAACGTCATTTCTAGCAAACTCCAATTCACAGCCGTTGATCGTACATTGCGTTTGATCAATGTGAAACATGACCTGAGCAATTAATACATGCTTTCTTGCTGGTTTCCACTTTGCAACTTTTATGAAATACAACAAATATGGTCTTAGGGGCATTCCAGCAAACTGGTGCTTGTAAAAAACAATAACAAATAAACTTAAATGTCTGTCTTTTTCAACTCTAACTCTGATCATAGACATAGTGGACTACTCAAAATGTGTATTGGTCTATCGCAAGCAACGTTTTATTTAAACAATGACTCATTTGTGTAACAGGACTGAAAGTAACAGGAATGAGTTGTCAGCATAGAAATATATCCACATAATAGTATTTGGACACCAAGCACGTTACAATGATTAGGGCGAGAGGCAGGATACTCCTTAGACTGGTCGCCAGTCAATTGCTGCACACATATAGACAAACAATTCATACATTCATACCAACATGTTCAAAATAGTGTCTCCAATTAACCTACGGCAACATGAATATTTTTGGAATGTGTGAGAAAGCCGCTAGAAAAGTACCCGGGCAGAACATGCAAACTCCACACAGAGATTTAAACCAAAAGTTGCTACATGCTAAATACTAGGTCACCATGTGGCCCAAGAAAAAAAGAAGAAAAAAAAAAAAAAAAAAAAAAAAAAAAAAAAAAAATATATATATATATATATATATATATATGAAAACAAAAAACAAATAAGAAATAACATCAAACAATTATTGAGGTAACAGGACTGTGTGGAGATTTGAACACCCTTTGTCATAACTGAATTATCATTAAATATATAGAAACATAAATGAGTTAACTTTTGGCCTTCCCATGGCCTGTAGAGGATCTGAATGATGCAACTTCCCATGGACCATTGAAAATATTCCACAGACAGGTTTAATGTGTTAGAGCAGGGGTGGGCAATTAACTTTTACCGGGGGCCGCATGAGCAACCCAAGCCCTGTTGGAGGGCCACATCGACAATATTTCAATGAAATTTTGTTCAATATTATTTTTTATATATACCGTAAGATAAATAATAATAATAATCATTAATAATAATAATAATACTTTCATTTAACCTAACTTAACTTTATACCAAAAGCACTGCTTTGGAAATCATTTGTACCCCTTTCAGAGATCACATTTAGTTCCCCTTAAACATCCTCATGTTGCACAATGAAATGTAAGCATAGGATGAAGTGTGCATTCCTGTAACTTTCTCTAGTAACAGCATTCCATGATTACTATAAATAAATTAACATTAATAATAAATGACAGTAAAATAAGCACACAAATGACAGAGGAGTCATAGTGTAACTTTGTGTGGTGTTTGAGTTGTAGGACTTTTTGTGTGGCCATAAACGCACCAGTGGTTTAGTGGTATGCGTGTTGGTGACAGATGACAAGTTGGTTTTGGCCTGGTTTGTACGGCAGAAAATGACTAGTTTTTCGAGATAGAAATGTTTTACTCATGTTTTTGGTGTGGTTATGGCCGAATATAAACAGTTTTGCTCAATAAAGTGATCGATATAATTCCTGGCCTCGAAGCATCTCGATAGACGTTACAATAATTGAACGGTGTTCAATTGAACGGTGTTGACGAACACCGTTAGGGCCGCTTGTTGTCACTGTCACTCAAAGTTGTATTGCAAAACTACACAGAATAAATGTGTTTATTTTGTTTAGAATTCAGATGGGATTTGATTTGGTGCGCGGCATATATTTGCTGTGCGCAGAGGACGCTTGAGCAGTGCGCAATTGCGCAGGCGCGCACCTTAGAGGGAACGTTGCTTGGCAGTCCATGTCTTGTTGAAAACACGGCATTCGTCATCAACTTTTCTCTTTTTAGCGTCTCGGGTGTAAACCGTGCATCACTTGTCGCTGTGCACCTTCACTCACAGGTTACACACGGACATACGCCCATAAATAACACTTTTCAAAATAAAAGCAGCACAGTTGTATTGCGCGCACGACATAGATGTTTTTTCAACTTTATTTTGTAATTTGTGATTGCAGCTGTTCACATTCACTCACAATCACGCACGTGCATACGTCCACACGGAAGTAATACAAATAACGCTTTTCAAAACAAAAGCAGCACCGTTGTATTGCACACTCGAAATTGATATTTTTTAAAATGTATTTTGTAATTTATGATTGGCCTCACGCGGGCCGGACAGGGACGCACAAAGAGCCAGATGTGGCCCGCGGGCCGCAGAATGCCCAGGTCTGTGTTAGAGTAACAGGTCTAAGTGAAAACACAGGGAAATGCAAATTAAATTTGTATTCTTTTAAACTTAAAGTAACACAGATATGTATAATAACAACATTTATGCAGAATTTAAATTAATATATTTTACAGTAAAATCAAAATGTAGGTAGAGTGGCAGGGAACAAATAGTATTTTTTTGTATTTTTTTATGTTCAGGGTGTTAGGTTCTGTTGGTCTTGAACCCTAAGAAGCAGAGATGACAGTTTTTAATGTCAAAAGGATAATAGTGCAACTGGGAAGTGCACATGCAGGAAAAATTCATTTCAAACAAGAAACAATGATCGAGCTCTGTGTGCAGGGCAGGCTGGTTGTTAAAAAAGCCTAATTGGCAACCTGGAACAGGTGTGCTCAGATTGCTAATCAGGGACAGGTGTGGGAGACAGCGCTGGGGCTAATGGGGCAAACAGGAAGTATCACTGAAAATAACTGCACTGGAAAGGAAACAATACCAAACACAGTAAATAAAATATACAAAGTCGAAACCTGTCGTGACATAGGGTAGTTATATACTATTTATCTTTATTAAAAATGCAATCAGACAAATGTGCAGGACACATTTGATATTAAAATATATATTTTATAGTTGATTTATCATGCATTTACTGTATATATTTTTATATTTTGGGATTAAAATGGCATCTATTTTGTGAAATGGTTCCACAGCTGAGTAGCTCAACAAAGCGTTAAAGAATATTTGTTTAAACTCTCAGTATTTGTACAAGTGTTAATTTCAGACAACATGCTTCTATTTAATTAAAAATGACCACAAAATAGCACAAAGACAATGGCAGCAAAGGTTGAATGAATGTCTACTTCCTAATTAATGTACAATTTAAATGTTGCCAGTTATATAAATAAAACACAAAGGGCCTGATTTACTAAGATCCAAATACCACACGCTGAACAACGTGTGCTTAAAATTTAAATAGCGTATGCATGTGCAATTGAAAATTGGTGTATACTGCCTTATTTGAATGAAGATTTTGCATGCTTACAGGCCTTTTAACATGGAGATGATAATTTTCTCCACATTCATGTTATCATGCTCCTACCTGTGTGTGATGTGCTGAACCAGCAGCAGACATCTATAACCTGTGACACCTGTTCTGAATCGTGGCGCGGTTGGGAGAGTGGCCGTGCCAGCAACCTGAGGGTTCCTGGTTCAATCCCCACCTTCTACCAATCTAGTCACGTCCGTTGTGTCCTTGAGCAAGACACTTCACCCTTGCTCCTGATGGGTCGTGGTTAGCACCTTGAATGGTAGCTCCCGCCATCAGTGTGTGAATGGGTGAATGTGGAAATACTGCCATATCGCTTTGAGTACCTTGAAGGTAGAAAAGCGCTTTACAAGTATAACCCATTTACCATAATATAGACCACAGAAACATATGCACACTGACACTTAATTCTGCGCACAAGGCTGTGGATCTCATCACCAGCGCATTTGTGCATTTGGAATGACTCAAAAGCAAGAACATGCATAATGAAAGATATCTTTAAATGTAGGAGATATTTTATACCAATATATTTCCTAAATAAAATGGACAACATTAACACAAAATGCATTAATAGAATTCATTTTAATCATGAGTCATCCAGCAGCTATCCAATTATAAAAGAAAATTGCTGAATAGACTTACCAACTAGCTGTCAATCGTCTGTCTGTGCAGCGCATGCACTGATCTTGTGCCGTGTGTGTAACTATTAGTTTGCACGTCCTTCTGACACGTGGTAAATGAAACACTGAATAGTGCTTGCAAAACGGTGATGAGTGATGATGAATCACATGGCGCCTGCTAAATAATTATATTTGTTTCTTCTCCTCCCAAGTATTTTGGGCGGGCGTTTCGATGATCAGCATATATTTTGCATATTAAAGAAGACAGAGACGCTGACTGAATTGCACGCCTTAGACTGCTCACTTAACAGACACAATCCACTTTGCACATGTTTAGTAGATCAGCTTTGCGTGTGCTATCAAATGTGCACGTGTTTTAGGACACACAAACTTTTGTCCATGCATTGTCAAGGCCCCACGGACATGAGGGTACAGCGACCTAATGCTCACTTGTGTGTAATTACCTTAATACTACCAAAGAGTGCCGAAGAAGACAGATGGGTGCCACTGAAGGGGGAGGTGCTAACACGAACCATATGGGAAGAGCCATGTAACCTGAACTATGGCTGTATGGTGGTTTGGTTTGCCTGCTTGCACTCGTTCTCGCCCGCACGGTTTCTACAGTTACAAACTGACTGGAATGCTAAATAGATGCACAGGCCTTTGACATGATCCTCCTTACTTACTTCTGGGATTTGTTCTCAGGCTCTCGTGGTGCTTCCACAATTCAGTAAGCTTTAAAAAAGATAAAGAGACAGTTTTTTTTGTTTTTTTTGGGGGTACGGGTCCTCTATTCTTGTTTCTACAGATGTTGTCCTTTAGCACGACTTGCTTCCTGACCACTATTGCCAAACTGAAAGAGCTATTGTTTATGCAATGACATCATCGTCTTCAGCTTTTCTCTACCCGGTGGGCTTTTAGAATATGAATGCGTGTGTGTGGGTGTGCATGTGTGTGTGTGTGTGTGTGTGTGTGTGTGTGTGTGTGTGTGTGTGTGTGTGTGTGTGTGTGTGTGTGTGTGTGTGTGTGTGTGTGTGTGTGTGTGTGTGTGTGTGTGTGTGTGTGAAAGAGAGATTATTGCCCCTCTGTGCTGGCTGCCTTGCCACACATTTGACCAATTAAATCTAGAGTGGATACATCTGGTGGGGTAGTTTTCTTCTAAACCCAATCTATGTATAATACACATGACGTTACTTATGTCCATCCAAGCTTTTGAGACATTTAAGGCAGATGCAAGCCTTACCAACTCGCTCTAGCAACTCTTCCAACATTATTTATGGTGGGTAATTACAACATTTTAAAACTATTTGTCTATCAGTCTGTTTGTCTGCACGTTCTTCTTAAAGTGTTTGTGTGAGTCACAACATCTGTAAGGCAGATGTGAGTACAGGCAAACATTTCCCCTGCAATGGTCTTGCTTGTTGTCCTCTTCCACAATAAATAGACAGGCACAATTGCACAGATATTTTCCATAGGCGTATTTTCTTATACTCCCAAATAACCGTACTGTATGTGTTTTTGTGGAATTGGATGTTATGACTCAGTCATTAGATTATCATTATACAGCCACTTCCTGCCACAAATAATTGTTCTTACAGGCTACATGGGCACGAATACAACGCTGGTTAGCGCGGGGGTCAGCAACCCGTGGCTCTCGAGCTGCATATGGCTCTTTAGCACTGCACTGGTGGCTCCCTAGAGCATTTTAAAAAAAGGATTAGAAATGGAAAAAATGAGGGGAAAATAATTTTTTTGTTTTAGTATGTTTTTTTTTTAAGACAAACATGACAAACCTTCCCAATTGTTAGAAAGCCCACTGTTTAATATGTTTGTGTGTATGCTTCACGGATGAGAGTATTTGGTGAACATCGTTTTGTCCTACTAATTTCGGCGGTTCCTGAACTCACCGTAGTGTGGACTGTGACGCAACAGTTTGTTTACATGTAAAACCTACCACTCCTTTGTCTCATTTTGTCCACCAACAGTTTTATGCTGTGGGTGAATGCACAAAGGTGCGCTTTGTTGATGTTATTGATTTGTGTGGAGTGCTAATCAGGCATATTTGGTCACTACATGACTGCAAGCTTATCAATGCTAACATGCTATTTAGGCTAGCTGTATGTACATATTGCATCATTATGCCTCATTTGTAGGTATATTTGAGCTAATTTAATTTCCTTTACTTTTATCCTCTGTATATAATTTATATTTGCATGTCTCATGACACATTAACTATATGTAATATTGGCTGTAATTCTGATAGTTGTTTGTGTGCCATGTTGTTCCAGACCACAGCAAAAGTTACCTAGCTTGCCAAAGATTGTCCATCCATTCATCCATCCATATTCTACCGCTTGTCCCGTTCGGGGTCGCGGGGGTGCTGGAGCCTATCTCAGCTGCATTCGGGCGGAAGGCGGGGTACACCCTGGACAAGTCGTCACCTCATCACAGGGCCAACACAGATAGACAGACAACATTCACACTCACATTCACACACTAGGGCCAATTTAGTGTTGCCAATCAACCTATCCCCAGGTGCATGTCTTTGAAGGTGGGAGGAAACCGGAGTACCCGGAGGAAACCCACGTATTCATGGGGAGAACATGCAAACTCCAAACAGAAAGATCCCGAGCCCAGGATCGAACCCAAGACCTTCGTATTGTGAGGCAGACGCACTAACCCCTGTGCCGACGCACTAACCCCTGTGCCACCGTACTGCCCTCTGCCAAAGATTGTAATAAATATATTAAAAGAAGACAGCCTTAACTTGGACACACACATCTATACCTTTGGCCATTAAAAGCCAGTCATTTCCAAGAGTTATCTCACCTTCTGAGTAGCCTCTGATTTACTAATGGTTTCTAATGTTGTAAAAATGTGTAGAATGAGTATTACATTTCAACATTTCTGTCAACGAAGATTTGCTTCAGTCTGCGACACATAGTCAATTTGATAGTAGGCTATTATAGCTAATATCCAATCAATCCAATCCACTTTATTTATATAGCACATTTACACAACAAGAACGTTTCCAAAGTGCTGCACAGCCATGTTAAAAACAATATTAAAAACAATATTAAAAACGATATTAAAAACAATATTAAAAACAATATTATGCTACACCAATGACTGAATAAAAACAAAGAATAAATGAATAGGAAACCAATACAGAGACAATATAAAAAATAAATATGATTAAAAACGATTTTAAAGGGTAAAACCAATTAAAACAGTAAAATAGACATAAACATTTATAACCCTAACCACACAGGACAACAGAGGACAGAAGACCACACAACTCACGTAGTGTTAAAAGCCAAAGAATAAAAGTGGGTCTTAAGGCGAGACTTAAAACACTCCACTGTAGAAGCAGTTTGAACATGGAGGGGCAGAGTGTTCCAGAGTTTAAGGCCGACCACAGAGAAGGCCTTGTCTCCCCTGGTTTTAAGTCTCGTCCTGGGCACCACGAGTTGGAGCTGGCTCTCGGACCTCAGAGCGCGCGCAGGAGTGTAAATTTGGATGAGGTCCGAGATATACTGAGGTGCCAGTCCATGTAAAGCTTTAAAAACAAACAGCAAGGATTTAAAATCAATTCTAAAATGAACAGGGAGCCAGTGCAAACTCCGAAGAATTGGGGTTATATGCTGGCGTTTCCTGGCCCCTGTTAAAAGTCGTGCTGACGCGTTCTGGACTAACTGCAACCGGGAGAGAGCTTTTTGGCTAATGCCAGCATAAAGTGCATTGCAGTAGTCCAGGCGACTTGAAATAAAAGCATGCACGACTTGTTCAAAAAGGTTAAACGATAAAAATGGTTTTACCTTTGCTAAAAGACGAAGATGATAAAAACACGATTTTAAAACGCCATTGACTTGTTTGTCAAATTTAAAATCGCTGTCTATATAGACACTTACGTCATGTGTTGTCTTCATTATAAGACTTATGCACGGCTTTTCCTTTTTTGCGGCTCCAGACAGATTTGTTTTTTGTATTTTTGGTCCAATATGGCTCTTTCAACGTTTTGGGTTGCCGACCCCTGGGTTAGCATATGTTTTGGACTGAGCTTTGATTTTGTTGTCACAGAAACCAAACCTTAACAAACAGCGCTAGAGTAGTGTAACACAAATTGATGTGTATCTTTCACACTACCTCACTACGTGTGTGCCGCAGCTGTGGCTGCACATTTGCATGTGTGCACGCCTCCTCTCAGCGTCTCCATGCTGAAAGCATGCTGTGAGTGTGTTCTTCCCCCTTGTGCTCACGTCCACCAGATCTAAGCCCAAGCAGAGCTGATAAAAGCCAGGCACAGTTGATTCCATATCACAGGCAGCTCTGCCTTGAGAACTAATCTCTTTTACATTTACTGTCATGTGCAGAAACATGCACACATAAGACACAGCGTACAGTGCATATACAAACAACATGTACATAATGCTCAATCACAACAAATGATGCACCCTCTCTGAGTCTCTCAGTTTCTCATGTGCAAATTTCAGGATTTCACTGAAGGAATAAAACCTTGAGCTGGATTCTATAGCGTGGCAAAACCATCCAGCAGATTATCCCCCTGGCTCTTAGTAAGGTATAGTGACACATACATTTGCACACCCGAGAGACAGGAATAGATATGCACACTCAAAGCAGTAAGAGTGTAAGACATACACATTCTGCTGCATCCTCGTTCCCACAGGCACACACACAAATGCACACACACAACCACATATTCACACACGCACACAAACACACACTGTCGCTGAATCATTTTAGCACTGACAGATTTATTCTAGTCTATTTATAGCTGCACTGTGTGTTTGACACACATCCCAAAGTCTGACTATAACGATAATAGGTTTGGTTGATTTAGGTTCTTCTACCACAAGCTTCTTTCTCTCTAACTGTCAGCACTTCCGATTAGTCAAATTCTTTGTCTGCTTTTTAGTATTCAGTATTGTTTTTGAGAAATTATGTTTACACTGAATTTTCTGCCATCTTTAAGAAAAATCTTATTTCTTTGACATTTGCTCATTTGTCTGTAGCAATATAGATCATAAGACACATCCACCTTTTTGTCCTCCCTCCTGTGTAATATGTAAAACGCAGACAGATGTGTTTGATAAAGACTGTTCATGGCTTGTCACCATGATTTCATCATTTAACCAGTCAGCAAACACAATTCCCTGGGTAATTTCTACCATTGGACATGGCTGTAAACTATAGGTAATTGTCCCTGCAGATTACATAATTTGTATTGGGCAGCTCGTGTGCCCTAGAAACAAAAAGCAATTGTTTCATTAATTGGTCGTTAATTATCTCCATTGCTGAAATTTAGTTAAATGCACATTACTGGTTGGGAGAACCTCTCTCGGAATGTTCTGATCTCCTTTTTCCATGTAAGTGCTGCATTAAGCAGAGGTGTTTGTCCATAGCACATTATTGTGTGGATGTAGCTTCTAAACGGAGACTGACTAGACCTGCGGCCTCATGCATTGACTTGCGTGGATGTTCTACTAAAAAATGGTGTACGCTCAAATCCAGAAAATGTGTGACGCACAAACAAATTCAGATCTGTTAAAGTGTGCGCCTACATTAATCCAAGCACATTTATTTTGTACATCACTATCAACGTGGAATTAAGTGTACGTATTCTAGTGGCTGGGCCACTCCTTGTCCACGCCACCATTTAAATATGCAAATCACATTCAAATTAGCTATGTGCCTGAGGTGTCCCATTGGCACAGGGAAAAAACACAAAGAAAATGAGAAAGATGTCAAAACAAAAATAATTTCAGTGAGCTGGAGGTGCTTTTTACTGGAGTGTAAAAATGTAGTCCATTCCAGTATTGTTGCCGGTTAGTGCAGCAGGAGGAGGAAAAGGTGTGGTTTAGTACTTCACACTTTTTGCACAGGTTTTTAACATGAGTATACTTTGCACACAGAGACACTCATGGGCTTGTTTGAAAGACCTTAAGATGTAGTTTACCCAGAAAAAAAACACCAAGTCACTAACTTTAACCGCTGGCTCGTATGCTGTAAAGATGGTAAATACAGTTTGGGGGATACATATGCTCAATGTGCATCGCAGGAATTCATTTTATATATCCACAGCACGTAGAAATGTGCGCACGGCAGCCATGAGGTTGGCATGAAGCACCGCACATTACCACATTCAGTTCACTCCTGATAATATCCCAACTTTGCCGTGAAAAAGGGCGTATAGTTTTGTGTGCGTACGCATGTCTAATACATGAGGCCCCCGATGTCTATCAAAAAAGGCCATTTTGCCCGCTCTTTCACTATAGAAAAATAGTCTTTAGCCGCAAAACACAACATAGTTCATAAACTTTAAAAGAGAGTTCATAAAGTTGATATCCTTTTTACTAGTTTTACAGGCAAATGATTATTTGAGATGAATGTATTAATGGTTATCTTGCAGAGGTCTCTCTCAAAGCACACACATAAATACACTGGCTAATTGTGCACATCCAATCACCAGTCAGGACACATTCATGGCTTTGCAGACAGTTGGAAACTATAGAACTTTTTTTTCAAATGCAGATTTCCCTTCCTTCTGGTGTTATAAAGAATCCTCTCTTAAGGAGGAACAACACTTTTTTTAGGATTTTTTTTCTATCGTTCACAATCATTATGAAAGACATGGCGACGGATGGATTTTTAAAAATGCATTCTAAATATTAAATAAATACGATCAAAAGTCCACTTACTGTGGGACCCATTCAATTCTGTCTTTAGATACCCTAAACCAGGGGTCAGCAACCCGCGGCTCTAGAGCCGCATGCAGCTCTTTAGCGCCGCCCTAGTGGCTCCCTGGACCTCTTTCATAGATGTGGAAAAATGGAAAAAGATGAAGAAATTATTATTTTTTTGTTTTAATATAATTTCTGTAGAAGAACAAACATGACACAAACCTTCCTAATTGATAGATATCGCACTGTTTATGTTATACATACTTCACTGATGAGAGTATTTGGCAAGCACCGTATTGTCCTAATTTCAGCGACCCTTGAACTCATCGTAGTTTGTTTACATGTACAATTTTCTCCGATGCTGCCACAGAAAGACGTGTTTTATGCCACTCCTTCTTTGTGTCATTTTGTCCACCAAATGTTTTATGCTGTGCGTGAATCCACAAAGGTGAGCTTTGTTGATTTTATTGATTTGCTGGAGTGCTTATCAGGCATATTTTGGTCAATCCATGACTGCAAGCTAATTGATGCTAACATGCTATTTAGGCTAGCTGTATGTACATATTGCATCATTATGCCTCGTTTGTAGGTATATTTGAGCTCATTTAATTTCCTTTACTTTTGTCCTCTGTGTATTTAATTTATATTTGCATGTCTCATGACACATTATCTGTATGTAATATTGGCTGCATTTCTCATCGTTGTTCGTGTGCCATGTTGTTCCAGACCACAGTAAACGTTACCCAACTAGCAAAGATTGGAATGAATTTATTAGAAGAAGACAGCCTTAAACTTGGACACACACATCTATACCTTTGACCATTCTGAGCCAGTAATTTCCAGAAGTTATCTCATCCTGTGAGAAGCCTCCATTTCACTAATGATTTCCAATGTTGCAAAAATGTGTAGAATAAAAATGTAAATACAACATTTCTGTTAACGAAGATTTGCATGAGCCTTTGGTAGTAGGCTAATATAGCTAATATAGACACTTACATCATGTGTTGCCTTCATTATAACACTTGTATAAGGCTTTTAATTTTTTGTGGCTCCAGACACAATTTTGTTTTGTATTTTTAGTCCAATATGGCTCTTTCAACATTTTGGGTTGCCGACCCCTGCCCTAAACAAACTTCCAAATACCTCCATTAGGGTTTTATACACATAATGTAAATATAAATGTAATGTAGTAACTAGCACATTTATAATAACATTTCATATTTACATATATTGATAATTTCAAGCATACGCAGCGCATTAATTTAAAAAACGCATCACGTTTGCTTTTTTTTTTCCTTCATCAGTGATTTCTGCTCACTGCAGACTTTAGGAGAGACAACAAACATAATAAAACATCACTTACTGTGCAAGGTCTGCTGTCATTAGGATGCTGACGGCTAGGATGTTCATATATTCCCATTTAGATGAAAAATGTCTCGTAATCCCCGCAAAGAAATGGGGTGGGGGGCGGGAGGGTGCGTGGTGGGAACAAGTGCTTTTCGTGTCCTCCTCGCCAGTTCCAGGTCCTATATAGCTGTCAACATGTTCCAACTTGTCAGATTATATCAACAGCCACATTCTGTGCAGGTGAGAGGCATGATTTATGATCTAGAATAAATTTACAGGGAGCAGGGAAACGAGGAAGCAGCTGATCAGTCGATGATGTAAACAGGAAGTGATTACGGCACCGCTTTAAATACTTTCTCTGCATTAGCGCTTATAATATTATTATCACTAATACTTGGTTAATATTCAAGTCACGAAATTCAAATGGAGTATTTCATGGGCGGAATACTGGGGCTGCCATTGAAAACGCTGTAAGTGGACTATTTATCCATCCATCCATCCATTTTCTATCGCTTGTCCCTTTAATCTTTAGAATGCATTAAAAAAAATCCATCCGTCATCATGTCTTTCATAATTATTGTGAACGATAGGCAAAATTCCAAAAAAAGTGCAGTTCCCCTTTCAAGCCCCAACAAGGAGGTTGAAGAGCCACCGGTTGCCGACCTGTGGACCGAATCAACAGCCAAAAACTGCACTCCTTACATTTGTAAAATTCTCAGCTATCAATTAATTGGTTACCGTGCACTTTTCTCATTTGGAATGCTCCTAAATGTTTAGGTTTTAATCGTTTGCAGGGTTTGATACATGATACTGTACAAGATTTCACTTTATACACTAGATGTGACTACTTCAGCTTTTTTAGGTGTCGCCATACATTAGGCAGCAGATAATCCGTCCAAACGACAATGAGGATTTTTTTTTAATCGGTAGAACAAAAGCTTAAAACAGGTTGCTACTCTGTAACAGGTTGCTACTCTGTAAAAAAAAAAACATCCATCAGTGGTGCATCTCTATTCTTATCATCTTAAAGTACTTTTGACCTTCCAGCTGCTTCTCTGTCATCTGCTTCTTCTTTCTGTCTTTCCACTTCATCAAAAAAGGAAGGGAGCATGCAAGGATGTGTCAGTGTGTTTTCCTGTGTTCTTGTGGCCTTCAACACATGCATGTCGTTTGACAATCATGTACTAGCCATGTACTGCATATGTAAACTGTCCTTCTGTCAGAGGTAATTCCAGTTTCTCTTCTTTTAACAGCCATGTTATAAATAGCCTTAACCGAAATTAGATACTGAAACAGAATTGCTCAGATTATTTTTGCTTATATCACATGCTCACTTGTTGCCAGGCAAAGTTCTCAGGGCGGAAGTCTAGCTGTCCCTTTGACCAACACAAATGGACATTATGATATTTAAACTAATTAGATGCAGCTGACAGGATATTCATTTCACAAATTTCTCTGTCCCACTATGTCCCAAACTTTGGCAGTAAACAAAATAACATGGAACCCACTTACGTAGGGGCCACTTTTTAAAAAAAAATGTAATTGACGTTTTATGGGAAGATACGTACAATGTTCATGTTTAAAAGGTAATGTCGAAAATTATCGGTATCACATGGTAATGTCCAAACGTAAAGTTGATCCAAAACCAGGACACACAAACACCATAAAACACATACAATGTGAACATAAAGGCCAAAAATACACACATATTCCAAAACAACTGCATGAAAAAAAAAAAATCTACATGTTTATGGAACAAAGTAAAAGTTAGGCTTTTTGGGAAGCCAGACCTGAGGGAGGTACGTCCTTAAAGACATGAGCGGGATGACCAGAAGAGAAGGTATGTTTTTTTTTATGTCTTTGTTAAATACTTGGTCGTAAGATTTTACAATGCTGGATTATGGAGCAACTCATTTTTACAGCCAGGTGTTTTATCAAAGACATAAAATAGAATTTACCTTCTCATTTCACCAACCAGTTCAGGTCTTTGAAGGTTTGGAGCCCTATAGGCAGCATAGCGAACCTCTGTTTCGTTCTGTAAGCATTTTTCTCATGTAGTTTTAGGTTTGTGTGCCCACACACAGTAACGGTCTTTGTGTCTGAAAGGATTAAAACAAACAGATGCAACGGCCGCCGTGCAGAGTTTATAAACAGGTGAGCGAGACCATGAATCACTCCAAACACCGGCCTTGTGCCCTGACGTTCTTTTTCTCCATGTTTGTGCTAAAGGTTTAAACTAGGAAGAGGGCGGGTCACAATGATTGAAGGCGAGCGCCCTCTAAGCATCTAACTAACCGTGACATACAGCAGCTTTAATGTAAAACTCTGATATTAAAATCCGTCCAGCTGATGTGATCTGGCGGGAACAAACAAATAGCCAACGTCCTAATAACTTACATTGGCAGACTAACAAGGACCCTTGGCCAACTAGCAAAACGCGCTTATTACAACCAGATGGGTTGACAGCGAGCACGACCAATCACAGTTTAGTAAGAAATGACAGACCTCGATGAGATTGTGGGCAGTCTGAAAGAAAACAGACTTCCATTTCAACGCTTGGTTCTAGTGCTTGCTTGACCTGTCTCCAAATATTACAACACAGTGTCACAATATTCAGGTCACAATATGTATATAGAATATTGTTGGCGGGTTTTGGATGGTTATTTAGAGAGTTTTCTGGGCGAATAAGAGAGCCTTCATTGACTACATTGTTAGCTGACTTTTTATTTATTTACAACTTATGACGCATAAAAAAAGAAAAACGTGTTCATGTCTTGTATAGGGATTGTGAATGAGGCAGTACATCTCTCTCTCTCTAATTTTTGCTTATTACCAGTATAACTGATCTGATTCTATGGTCAGAGTGCCGAAGCGTTACTACAGTGACGTCAATCTACGGAAATTACTGATGACGTTCGGAATGGAATATTCAAAGCGGCTGACTGAATTTGTGGCATTTTGTGATGTTTAGACGGTATTTTCACATACTTTGCGTATTGTAAATGTAATTGGATATGGTTTAATGGATACAATGAAACACAATTAAGCTTATGAAGTGAACTTGTTTTTCCACTCTACTTGTACTTTAAATGGATTCTTAAAAATAGGTTGAAGTCAAACCAGTAATGCTCCCATAGATTAACTTTTCCTTGGACTCTGTCTTTTAAAACCCTGATTATTTCCGTGGTGCTATTGTTTGTCTATTGTGTCCATATTATCTATGTGTCTAACTGTGTGTTTGTGTTATTGAACCCACATAATGTGGCACAAAAGACAAGCGCATATCGACCATTACACCACCATGATGTATGTGCAAATTTAGCTCATATTGATTTGTTTCAAGTTTATGTTTTTCATACTGCTCACTGAGCGGGAAACGGCTTGGATTAACTTTGCTGTCAAATTTAATATCATCTGTCATTCGGGAAGAGCTCAGGGTAAAGCTGCTGCTCCTCCACATGTAGGTCAGAATGCCCCCTGTCTGACCGGTAGGAGGCCATGGTGAAGACCCAGGACACGTTGGAGAGGCTATGTCTCCCAGCTGGCCTGGGAACGAACGAGACGAAGTAGCTGGGAAGATGGAAGTCTAGGATTCTCTGCTTAGGCTGCTGCTTTGAAGATGGATGAATGGATGAATGCGCTGTTATTCTTGTATTCTATTGGCATTTAGAAAAAAAAGTGTACTCTATCCAGATTCTCAACAGACCGCAACTTTCAAAAGCCCGCGTTTTTAATGGCGTTTTATATGTTGTCAAATCTCCCCGCAAAATCTGAACCGCGTCCTGAGGCAGGCATGTGGTATGGCTTGGCAGCGAGGCTTCTCAGATGGTAATTTCCGGGTCTACACCCCCTTCATTACTCGACGCAAGCCTGGAAGGCTAGGCACACATCGGGATGTCACATCACCAGATTAAGCACATGGACTACCACCACCCACAGGATATGTGCGCAACATCCGCTGTCCTACTACGTTCATATGCTTCAAATCGTTCCACTTCTGAGTGGGGTGGCACCTGGGGGCCTATCGAATTCTCGGCGTGTCACGTGCCACCTAAGTCCACCCCCTAGACACGCCACTGCTCCCAGTAGTTCCATTGTGAACTGACTTTTATTTACGTTTATTTACGAGTTACAATGTAAAAAAAAAATACATAGCTTATGTGTTCTTGTCTCTAATAAGGCTCGTGAATTATAGGCAAAATTCCCCAAAAATGCAATGTGTTAGTAGAGATACAATTACAATAATATATATATATATATATATATATATATATATATATATATATATATATATATATATATATATATATATATATATATATATATATATATATATATATATATATATATATATATATATATATATATATGTATATATATATATATATATACAGTATATATACTGTCTGATAGATAATTCTTCTCACTAAGCAGATTTTATGTTAGAGTGTTTTACTTGTTTTAAGGGTTTTGGTCCGAAATTATCTCAGTAAGATATTACAGCTTGTTGCTGAGATTTTATGACCTGTATTGAGTAAAACATGCTTGAAATTAGAAAATCAACTGATGCAAAGCTGTTTCATTAACACTCACAAGTATAAAACTACTTTTTTAAAGTAATAATTTCTTACTTCAAGCATGAAAAAAAAAAATCATTATGCCAAGCGCATATCATTATGTAAAAATAATGGCACTAGCATTTACTTATTTAAGAATATTTTTCAACATATTGAGCAAAAAGGTCTAATTTTTTTTTCTACCAAGAAAAGTGCACTTGTTATTAGTGAGAATATACTTATTTTAAGGTATTTTTCTTAGCTAATTTTACTTGTTTGGGAAAGTCTTGACAAGCCGAATTTTCTTGTTCTATTGCAGTGGTTCTTAACCTTGTTGGAGGTACGGAACCCCACCAGTTTCATATGCGCATTCACCGAACCCTTCTTTAGTGAAAAATAAAATGTTTTTTTTTTTCAAATTCAAGACAAAGTTATATGTTTTTGGTAACACTTTAGTATGGGGAAATATTCTAAGTAACAAAGACTTAATTTTGAGTTTTTTTGGACACTATGGGAACATATTCTAAGTAACAAAGACTTAATTTTGAGTTATTTGGTTGAGTTATTTGGTTAGGGTTAGGCAGCACGGTGACAGAGGGGTTAGTGCGTCTGCCTCACAATACGAAGGTCCTGAGTAGTCGTGAGTTCAATCCCGGCCTCGGGATCTTTCTGTGTGGAGTTTGCATGTTCTCCCCGTGACTGCGTGGGTTCCCTCCGGGTACTCCGGCTTCCTCCCACCTCCAAAGACATGCACCTGGGGATAGGTTGATTGGTAACACTAAATTGGCCCTAGTGTGTGAATGTTGTCTGTCTATCTGTGTTGGTCCTGCGATGAGGTGGCGACTTGTCCAGGGTGTACCCCGCCTTCCGCCCGATTGTAGCTGAGATAGGCTCCAGCGCCCCCCGCGACCCCGAAGGGAATGAGCGGTAGAAAATGAATGGATGGATGGTTAGGGTTAGGGTTAAAGGGTTCGGACCAGGGTTAGAGGGTTAGCGTTATAATAAGGCCATGCCGAATAATGCATTAATAAGTACTTAATAATGACTAGTTAAGAGCCAATATGTTACTAATATGCATGTTAATAAGCAACTAATTAATGATGAATATGTTCCCCATACTAAAGTGTTACCATGTTTTTTTACTGGTGCACAAAATGAACCGTGCATGAACATCGCCTTGTTCAAAGAAGAAAACCAACACAGTGCATAAACTCACAACAAATTACACACCTGCAAATCAGTGTGACTTCTGCAGTTGCCGTATCCGTAATACGCCGATAGGGAAAAGTTTTTATTTACACGATGAGTCGGGTGTGTCTCGACCTCCGCCGAACCCCTGAGCCCGACTCACCGAACCCTTAGGGTTCGATCGAACCCAGGTTAAGAAGCACTGTTCTATTGGCAGATAATTTTGCTTAGTTCAAGTAAAATACCCCTAATTTTTGTATTTTTTTTCTTGTTTTTGAACACTAACTTTTTGCAGTGCATGCTTGACGGTAGGAGTGGTGTTCCTGGGATTAACTGCCTCATCCTTTTCTCCTCCAAACATATTGCTGGGTATTTTGGCCAAACAGCTCAATTTTTGTTTCATCTGACACCACATGGACAAAGATAAGACCTTCTGGAGGAAAGTTCTATGGTCAGATGAAACCAAAATTGAGCCGTAGTTTGGGGACCCTTGTTCTAAATGTCGGTTTCGATTAATCGCCCAGCTCAAGTCAACACTAGCATTGTTTTTTGCAAATTGAGATGACTCAGTGCAACAACATAGAAACGCAACAGGAATGTCTAATGTGAAAACGGACGGAGTTAGGTTAAGAGAAAAACACAAAATTTAATTTTTAAATACATTTTGGAACAAGAAGAAAAACAGCGTCCTTCACTGGATATGACGGGACAATACACAGTAGGGCTGGGCGATATATCAATATACTCGATATTTCGCGGGTTTGTCTCTGTGCGATATAGAAAATGACTATATCGTGATATTCGAGTATACGTTCTCACGCAGTTGCTTTTAGCTGCGTGCATAACACTACAGGCTCTTCCCACTCCTTCTTGTGTCTCCTTCTCACAGACAGCAAGCGCACTTTCTTACATACGTCACATACTGTCACGTCATACGTCACATACGTATACGCCCTCGCAGAGCAGAGAGGTAGCAGCATGGGTAACGTTAGCTGTGATGCTAGCGGAGAGGTGCGAGCGGTAATACGAAAGAAGGTGCGAGTCTGGTAACAAATGAAGGAAGAATTAATTCCCAAGAAAAACAGCAGGGGGTCCATCGTCTGGCGGTGGTTTGGCTTCAAGTGGGAATATGTCGAACAGACAACCGTAATTTGTCAAGTGTGGGGCAAAAGTGTTGCTACAAAAAGTAGCATTACTGCTAATATGTAGCATCATTTGAAAAGTCCCCTGCTCGAGAATAAGGAGGCAAACATTTCCAGATCAACACCGTATGAAAAAAATAGTCAACAAAAGGAGATAATGTCCGCAGCAACCTACCACATAGCGAAGGACATACACTACTTGATTTCCTATTATGCAGCTCATTTTTATTGTAGTGGCGTTCTGTACAGAAACACTTTAATTTAGTGTTGTTTTTATATGTCATCTTAGGACACGCACAAAAGTGCATTAATAGCTTGTTTTAAAATGTCTCTGACAAACTTGCACTTTCTGTTTTGGAAATGACATGAATGGTTGTGCCACTGCTTAATAACTGTTCAATAAATACACTTTTGGTCAATTCACTTAGTTGTGATTTCCCTCTCTGCATGAAAGTTTAAAATGAACATATATTAATGCAGTATGAAGAAGAATGTTTTAATGTAGACACATAGAATCATCATACTGCTGTGATTTTGTGTTCATTCAAGGCTAAGGCAAAATATCGAGATATATATCGTGTATCGGCCTAAAAAATATCGAGATATTAAAAAAAGGACATATCGCCCAGCCCTACTACACAGTACTACTAATCTATTTCTAACGAAGCGCTGCTTGGACTGACCAATTATTAGAAAAAAATTTTTTAGTTTGTACATTACAGCAGTGTGGAATATACAGAAAGACTTAACTTTTAAGAGCACATAAAGCAGGATGTGCACTGAGGAAGCCGGCGAGGCAACAGGAACTATTGAGTGTGCACATACAAAAGCAGCAACATCAGGACAAGTCTCGGTTAGCCCCGCCCCTACATCCTCTCTGCGCCGCTCACTAACTTCTAGGAAAAAAAGTCCAAATGTATTCCCCGCCTGCTGACTGTATGGCGGAATAACAGAGCTACGTACTATTCGGAGGCTGTACTTCCATTCCAGCGGACTTCCGCTTCACTCCACTAACATTGGGAGCCGAAAGTGGAATAAGAATATAACCAGAGAGTCGGATGATGTGTCGCGGGCGCATCGAGCCTCTCAGCAGCGATTCGCCCAAGCTGACACCATGTGGAAAGAAGAATATGATGCTCACTTCGACTTTTTGCTGCAGCTACTGTAAGTCCAATCATTTTACTTCGCTAACCTTTTTACTCTCCTACGCGATTTGCTGCGTGGCAAAGTGGAAGCAGTGAGGCGTTGTTGCAAAAATAAATACTATGTGACTAATAATGACTTTAGCTGACGAAATGTAACAGTTTCCACTGCAAGTCGGCATGTAATAGGTTCATGAACAATGGCCACTTTTTAATTATCATAATTATCTTACAACATAGTGTAAGTTATCTCTTTAGTTTAACCTGGTTATATTATTCACTGTGCTTTGACCACCACTTTGCAAAATAATATATGAGGCAACTCTTTACTCACCAAAACAAACTTTAGTTCAAGTCAGGCAATATACACTGCAGCAGTTGTTTATTTTGGTATGCCAATAAGCCTTATAAGCTTTGCTTTTGTCTGCTGGTGTCCCCTGGCAAAGCACCATTTGGACAATGAAATACCATAATTTCATAATCCTGTAACGACTGATGTATATCTCTCGTTCACTGTCCTTGTCATGCACACACTCATGCACACAAACTTGCAAACACACCTTGGAAGCAGACACAACCTGGGTGAGATCAGGTGAGTCACTGGCATGCACCATCATGCTCGCTTTTAAAGAAAGACAGACTCTGTATACCAGACCTGGGCATTGTACGGCCCGCGGGCCGCATCCGGCCCTTTGCGCATCCCTGTCCGGCCCGCGTGAGGCCAATCATAAATTACAAAATAAATTTAAAAAAGTATCTATGTCGAGTGTGCAATACAACGGCGCTGCTTTTGTTTTGAAAAGCGTTATTTGTATTACTTCCGTGTGGACGTATGCGCGTGTGCGATTGTGAGTGAATTGAACGGCGCAATTACAAATTACAAAATAAAGTTTAAAAAACATCTATGTCGTGCGCGCAATACAACTGTGCTGCTTTTATTTTGAAATGTGTTATTTATGCCGTATTTCCGGAGGGAACCTGTGAGTGAAGGTGCATGGAGACAAGTGATGAGACGCTAAAAAAAGAAAAGTTGATGAGGAATGGCGTGTTTCCAACAAGACATGGACTGCCAAGTATTTCTTTACATAAATTAATGGTAAAGCCATGTGCTTAATGTGTGGTACACAGGTTGCTGTGTTTAAATATCATTTTAATCGCCACTACACGAAGAAACACGAGGGAAAATACCGGAAGGTGTTTGATGAAGCGCGCGCAAGGGAGGCTGATGCGTTGATGGTAAAACTGCAAACCCAACAAGGACTTTGTGCCATATTTCACACCCCCAGAGATGCAGCCGTCAGGACAAGTTTCGTCATTTCTCACAAAAGCGCCAGAAAAAGTAAGGCGTTTTCTGACGGAGAGTTTATTAAGGAGTGCTTATTGGACTTTGTTGCGCTGATAATGCCCGGAGACATGGACTGTTTTTCGCTAACTTTGGATGAGAGCTCTGATGCAGTCAATTAAAGAGACAACCACAGGTAATGACTTGTTCACAGAGGTAAATGCGTGTTGGGACAAGCTGGCAGGTGTGACAATCCAATCCACTTTATTTATATAGCACATTTAAACAACAAAATGTTTCCAAAGTGCTGCACAACAATATTACAAACGATATTCAAATATTATCCTTAGCTCCACCAATGACTGAATAAAAAGATAAAACAATTACATATAAAACCAATATAAAAAACAATATAAATTAATATGATTAAAAACTATTTTTAACAACAGATGGTTGTCCAAATCTGATGGGGAAAAATGTTGGATAATGCAGGATAAAGTGACCATCAAAAGCAATCTGCTATTGTATAAAGTTAAGTTAGGTTAGATTAAATTATTATTATTATTATTGATTATTATTATTATTATCATCATTATTATTTATCTTACGGTATATCAAAAATAATATTGAGCAAAATTTAATTGAAATATTGTCGTGTGGCCCTCCAGCAGTGCTCGGGTTGCTTATGCGGCCCCCGGTGAAAATTAATTGCCCACCCCTGCTGTATACAGTAGGTATGTTTATTCTAGGGCAGTGGTTCTTAACCTGGGTTCGATCGAACCCTAAGGGTTCGGTGAGTCGGGCTCAGGGGTTCGGCGGAGGACAAGACACACCCGACTCATCGTGTAAATAAAAACTTCTCCCTATCGGCGTATTACGGATACGGCAACAGCAGATGACAGACTGATTTGCAGGTGTGTAATTTGTTGTGAGTTCATGCACTGTGTTGGTTTTGTTCTTTGAACAAGGTGATGTTCATGCACGGTTCATTTTGTGCACCAGTAAAAAAACATGGTAACACTTTAGTATGGGGAACATATTCACCATGAATCCCCCCCCCCTCCACACCCCTGATTGTAAATAATGTAAATAATTCAATGTGATTATCTTGTGTGATGACTGTATTATGATGATAGTATATATGATAGTATATATCTGTATCATGAATCAATTTAAGTGGACCCCGACTTAAACAAGTTGAAAAACTTATTCGGGTGTTACCATTTAGTGGTCAATTGTACGGAATATGTACTTCACTGTGCAACCTACTAATAAAAGTCTCAATCAATCAATCAATCAATGCTTATTAACATGCAAATTAGTAACATATTGGCTTTTAACTAGACATTATTAAGTGCTTATTAATGCCTTATTCGGCATGGCCTTATTATAACCCTACCCCTCTAACCCTGGCCCTAACCCTCTAACGCTAACCCTAACCAAATAACTCTAAATTAAGTGTTTGTTACTTAGAATATGTTCCCCATTCTAAAGTGTTACCAAAAACATATAACTTTGTCTTGAATTTGAAAAAAAACAACATTTTATTTTTCACTAAAGAAGGGTTCGGTGAATGCGCATATGAAACTGGTGGGGTTCGGTACCTCCAACAAGGTTAAGAACCACTGTTCTAGGGCTGTCTAGTTGTCAATTTTTTAAAATAAGATTCATCGCATTTTGGAATTCGGACGAATCAAAGGCGATTCCTCGTTTGCAAAATTAAAATTTGCTCAATAAAAGACCCCAATATTTGTACACAAATGCAATTTTATTGTCAGCATGTCATCCAGGAACATTTTTAACCTTTTACTTGAATGCATGTCATTTATTTGCACAATAATTGGTAACGGTTTTATGTGAAGTCATTTTAGGCTGTATTTTGGAGTGAAATTTGCATCAGTCGGAGCCCTCTCACTCATTTTTGTACTGACGTATGCATCGATCTGATCACTGACCAAATAACGATTAAGGTAAAAGAGCTTGTACTCTCAAAATAAATTGCATGATTAATCAAAGCGTGTTCATAATTAATGTGATCATTTTTTGTGATTAATCACATGGCTTAACATGTTAATTTTGAGGGACCTGATTTATTTATGTTGCGCTGGTGTGTGTTGAATTGCTTTTGCACACATCATCCATTGCATAAGAACAGCCTTCAGAGCACCCTTTTTATCTTATGAATAAATTATGAGCGTTATATTGAATTAATTTGGTCGGATAAGTCCACACAATTTCAGGACTTATTCTATATGAACACATAGATCTCAGTTAGTTATATAGTTTGGCAACGAATCTCTGCAAACACCAGTGCCCAGTCTGCCTTACAGGAAGCATCTTAATCAGATCTCCCGACAAACTCTACTGGCTACCCCTCAATACACAACTCTTCTTATGGTTTCACTCCTTCCGGATATAACAGCTGCCCACCCTGTCCCCAAGGATGAGTCCAGACTCCCTACACATGAAAGGAATTTTAGCTGATACAATCTTATACTTTAATTACGTGCAGTCCATGTCAACTAATGTTTGATGGAATTGTGTGAACCTGGGAGTCGTGTTGTTGAGGGCAGAGACTCCAAGCATGGTGTTACAGGGGTGATAGTGGTACTAGGTCACAGGCATCATGGGGACTAATTAAGATCTTATTGAAGCAGCCGAGACAAGAAAATATAACCTTGCTTGCAGCAGGTTTGTCTGGAAGCAAGGAAAGAGGTTATTGGAGATGTTGTAAGGCTTAAAGACAGCTTCTGCAGTTTGGCTGTCAGGGATGGCCGATTTGGCCTAAAATCTATATTGCAATATATATTGCAGCCTCCTGCGATAACAATTCATATCATAATATATGTGCCATATGAGTGATACTCCTAATTTGGTTGCTAACGTTTGCGGTAACAAGATTGCGCTATATCCAGTGGTATTACTTCTCAAAATTATAAATAATTTACTGTTAATAGATGGTTCCTTTCTGATGTGACATAGTTTCATTGTACACTTATGTTAAAGTGTGATAATCACTTATTATTCTATTGTTTAGAGACTTTATATAAGTTTTGAGTAATGCTACAAATTTGGGTATCGATCCAATACTAAGTAGTTACAGGGATAATATCGTTATTACCATCAGCCTTGGTACTGATCATTGAATAATTCAGATTTTGGTCAAAATTATAATAAAGTCAATAGTGCAAAAAAAATAAAAAATACAAATAGGCAGTAGCTACTATTGGGTCTGTGTGAAATTCTTTTTTGCACCTTAAGTCCTCCTGTGTTTATGGACTTACTGTATTTCCTGAGTTTGTAAACAATAACAAAAATTTAAAATATCAATCTAATCACTGTAACATTAACCATACTGATACTATACTTGGTATGGTTACTGCCGATATTTATGTTCAAGAGCTCTTATTACAATAAGTCATGCGTGTGTAGTGGAGCATGTTTTACTGTTTTCGTCCAAGCTCTATCAACGACTAAGTTTATATAATTTACCGTATTTTTCGGAGTGTAAGTCGCTCCGGAGTATAAGTCGCACCGACCGAAAATGCATAATAAAGAAGGAAAACAACATATATAAGTCACACTGGAGTATAAGTCGCATTTTTTTGGTTTTTTATTCGATAAAACCCAACACCAAGAATAGACATTTGAAAGGCAATTTAAAATAAATAAAGAACAGTGAACAACAGGCTGAATAAGTGTACGTTATATGACGCATAAATAACCAACTGAGAATGTGCCTGGTATGTTAACGTAACATATTATGGTAAAAGTCATTCAAATAACTATAACATACAGAACATGCTATACGTTTACCAAACAATCTGTCACTCCTATCGCTAAATCTGATGAAATCTTATACATCTAGTCTCTTACGTGAATGAGCTAAATAATATAATTTGATATTTTACGGTAATGTGTTAATAATTTCACACATAAGTCGCTACTGAGTATAAGTCGCACCCCCGGCCAAACTATGAAAAAAACTGCGACCTATAGTCCGAAAAATACAATATATGATATATATCGTCTATATCGCGCAATCCTAATGGTTCTGGAAAATATTTGTTTGCATATTGATCTGTCGCTTGATCTTTAGCGTCAGCCTGAATTCACACGGCAGTTTTTGACAAGGTGCACTATAGAAACTGGCAGTCCTCAGAATGTCTTATAGTACACACCGCACATAGCTTCTGCTGTATCTATGGTAACTGCCAAATCCCTAATGATAATGGCTAGTAATGTATTGAATTTGTGAGGATAATGCAATCAGGCTGATCTGATTATGCAAAAATCTTCGGAATCATCTGGCCGGAATGCTGACATGCCACATTGCACATGCACACCCCAAGGAAATGAACAAATGCCATCTCGACTGACAGAGGTGAAAGGAAATGTATATTGAGAAACAGTTTAATGTGCTGCTGTGTATCTTTCCTCATGCATTTATATAAAAAGAACGTTTGTTTCATGTACTTCATGTACAATTGTTATTAGCTCTTAATATAGCTATCAAAGTCGACAGCGTGTCTCTTTATGAAGACAATTACAGGAGGATAGTGGATTACATACATACACATTATGTATTACTCTTAAAATACGAAACAATTCCCACTTTGTAGAGGGTTGGCACATGGACTAAAGAAGAAGACATTACATTTTAGTGAGGAGCTACATCATGGCACCCCTTTCTGTCATCTTCCATGAGCAAGGATGTAGTAAAAAAAAATTACTAGTACACATTCACCACAATTGCAGTCATTTATTATATATATATATATATATATATATATATATATATATATATATATATATATATATATATATATTAGGGCTGCAACAACTAATCGATTAAATCGATTAAAATCGATTATAAAAATAGTTTGCGATTAATTTAGTCATCGATTCGTTGGATCTATGCTATGCGCATGCGCAGAGGCATTTTTTATTTTTATTTATTTATTTTTTCTATTTTATTTTTATTTTTTATAAACCTTTATTTATAAACTGCAACATGTACAAACAGCTGAGAAACAATAATCAACATAAGTATGGTGCCAGTATGCTGTTTTTTTCCCCAATAAAATACTGGAAAGGATAGGAATGTAGTTTGTCTCTTTTATCGATTATTAATCGATTAATCGAAGTAATAATCGACAGATTAATCGATTATCAAGTTAATCGTTAGTTGCAGCCCTAATATATATATGCGTGTGTGTGTGTGTATATATATATATATATATATATATATATATATATATATATATATATATATATATATATATATATATATACTGTATATATGTACATGTATATATACATATATATATATATATATATATATATATATATATATATATATATATATATATATATATCCGTATATATATATCCGTATATATATATATATATATATATATATATATATATATATATATATATATATATATATATATATATATATATATATATATATATATATATATATATATATATATATATATATATATATATATATATATGATATGATAACAATTCTGCATTTGTGGAGGTCTGTGTGACATTCTAGTTATATGTGGTTGGCAAAACAAAATATATGGTGACCTAAGACCTTTGCAAAGTACTTTCTGTGTATTACTGTGAATAATGTGTACTCAACAAATGATGTTCTACTAGATTGGCCTTTGTTGTGAAATGTCACTTGTCACTTTTGCTGAAAAAAAAAAAGGCGAGGAAGAAGAACTTATGTCGACAAGCGTCATTGAGCCATCATTTTGCATATGGAAAAAGTTCAATATATTTATCTGTACAGTAACCTATTTATTTATTTATTTATATATGCACCTTATTGCTTTTTTATCCTGCACTACCATGAGCTAATGTAACGAAATGTGATTCTTATCTATACTGTAAAGTTAAAATTTGAATGACAATAAAAAGTAAGTCTAAGTCTAAGTCTTTTATTTTAAATAAGCATAAACTGAGCCAACATCATAAAAAGTGTTTTAGTATTTTATTCTAATTCAATGACAATTATTTTTGTCTTAAGCAATCTACCTGCACTGGCTGGAGTCCAGTTAAAAAGACCTACATAAATTGTGGCCATGTTTACTTCCATAAACACACTGCACCACGTGTGGCGTCATTCCTATTACATTATACACAAATCAAAGTTGTATTTTTTGTAATGTAATGCAATAATCAATCAGACAGAGAATTTATAACCTTTTCCAGCATTGATCATAATAGTATAGAATTGGACAGTGCTATAGATCCAGACACACATTTTTTTCTCTCACATTGACAGTAATCGTTTATATTATACATAAGTACAGTACAACACCAACATTAATTCAAATAACAAACTGTCAATTATTCATATTAACTGCAGAAGCTTGTATGCCAATTTTAACGATATGAAATAATTTTTGGAACAATTTAAAGAACCCTTCAAAATTATCGCTGTATCAGAGACATGGATGGATACAAAAAAGGAATGGACTTCGGACTAGAAGGATATGAACTCAATTATATTAATAGAGTAAATAAGAATGGAGGCGGAGTTGCTGTATATGTGACGAAGGACTTCCATTACGAGGTGGTAAAAAACATGTCACTGGCTATTGACAATGTTTTAGAGTGTATAACCATTGAGATATGTCATGAAAGAAGCAGAAATGTATTGATCAGTTGTATATATAGGGCACCTAGCTCAAGTATTGAAGGATTTGAAGACTGAATTAAGGGAACTTTCAATGGAATCAGTCAAAAAGTACTTTTTTATGTGGATATTTCAATATTGATCTCTTGAACCCTAATAAGCAAAAGTCCATTAATGACTTCACAGATACAATGTATAGTATGCATTTGTATCCCCAAACCAGAATTGCAAGTCACAGTGCTACACTTATAGACAATGTCTTTACTAATGTCTTTGATAATAATACAACAAGTGAACTGTTAACAACCGACATCAGCGACCATCTGCCAGTTTTTACTATTTATGATGGGAACTACAGGAAGAAGAACATTGAGTAAAATATATTTAAAAGACTACGCACGGAGGAAGGAATGGTTTCCTTCAAAAAGCATCTGAGGAAACAAATTTGGGACAATGTCTACAATGAAGATGATGCATATGGGAATTTTTTCAACACTTTTCTAACACTCTATTATAAACATTGTCCATGGAAAGAACTTAGTAAGATGCAAAATAAAAACAACCAACTATGGATGACAAAATGACTGAGAAATGCTTGTCACAAAAAAAATACATTATATCGAATATTTATAACACAGAGATCTATAGAGGCAGAAAATAAGTTTAAGAAATATAAAAACAAGTTAATTGGTATATTACGAACATATAAGAAGGAATACTACAGTCAATTATTAAACAAGAACAGAAACAACATGAGAGCTACATGGGGCATCCTAAATTGCATTATTAAAAATGGTGCTAAGAAAGATTACCCCCAGTACTTTCTAGATGGAAATACAAAAAATTACAATATGAACCAAATAGTTGAGTTTCAATGATTACTTTGTTAATATCGGAAAAATCTATCTTTGCATCTCAGTAAAACTAAAATAATGCTATTTGGTAACAGTAGAAAAGAGCATCATACACAAATACAAATAGACGGAGTAGACATAGAAAGGGTAAAAGAAATCAGATTTTTGGGAGTATTAATAGATGATAAAATGAACTGGAAATCTCATATACAAAACATACAACATAAGGTGGCAAAAAACATTTCAATAATGAATAAAGCAAAATATGTCCTGGGACAAAAAATCACTTCATATTCTCTACTGCTCGCTAGTGTTACCATATCTGAGTTATTGTGCAGAAATATGGGGAAATAACTACAAATGTGCGCTACATTCATTAACCGTGTTACAAAAAAAATCAATTAGACTGATACATAATATTGGATATAGAGAACATACAAACCCTTTATTTATTGAGTCAAAAGTATTAAAGTTCGATGATTTGGTAAAATTGCAAACAGCTAAAATTATGTACAAAGCAAACTATAACCTGCTACCAAAGAATGTATAACAATTCTTTTCAACTAAAGAGGAGAAATATAAACTTAGAGTAAATTCTAATTTAAAACATTTTTATGCACGTACAACACTTAGAACCTTTAGCTTATCAGTATGTGGAATTAAATTATGCAATGGATTAAGTAAAGAAGTTAAACATTGTACTGATATGATCCAGTTTAAGAGGTTGTTCAAATTAATAGTGCTTACAAAGTACAAAGAAGAATTATGAGAAATACTTTCAACCTTATTGAAAATAACATATTCTTCATCTCAGTATGTTAATAATGACTGACTTAATTACATATTACAAAACTGTTGTATTACTCATTCACGGACGTCATTTTACTATAAAAAAGTCAGTAAATGAATGTATATATTTGTAAATGCTCGGAAGTGGGAAAGGGGTAGGATTAAATAAGCTTTGCTTCTTCCTACTCCTTTTCGGACATGATGTAAAGTGAAATGATATGAAATTGTGTGATGTATTATGCTGTAAGTGTGTTCATGTTCGAAATAAACTAAAGAAAGAAAGAAATGTGAGCGACTACATAAAAAATGTGGATTTGAAAAAAAAAATCGGAATTGAGTTTTTCTGGTCTCAAACTGAGCTCCTCCTCCACCACAACTGTACATATTTTTACATACTTAAAGCATTTAAACTTCAACAGGATACATTTTTCACTTATTTATTGGAAACAGAAAGCCTTTTTTACTTTTAACTTTTTTCAAGCTTTACAAATCCTAACAGGGGTGACTAAGTAGTGTACATCCTGTCCTCAGAGAGATCAGAGGGCATGCATGTCACACTCGTACATCCATTTACTGCTCAGATAGGCAGTGAGCGAGCATGAGATGGACAATTTAGTAGGACAGCGGAAGGTTGCGGGTTTGGCTCAGGGGCATCTTGAAGGGTTGTTGAGTCCAGACATTCAATGCTTCTTTGAGGATCCTTAAAATAATAAAGGCTTATTTTAGTTTTGTTGAGTTCACATTTTCCTCTTATAATGGAGTATTATATTAACTGAATGAGCTTTTAGGGAGAGCCTGAGACTGGTGAGATTTATCTCAGCTTTTTATAGTCAGTCACTATAATGAAAAGGGATATCATGGGAGTTGGGAATTAGGTCAGTGTTGTCCGTAATTTAAACAGAATGTCGCCTGTTTTTTTTGTTTGTCAAATATTTGATTGGAATTGGCTTGTAAGTATAACAGTTTTGTGAAATGTGTTTCATTCATTAACCTGGGCACCTGCTTGTGTGTTTGTGTGTGTTTGTTTTTGTCCATCCATGTGTATGTTCTCCTCCCTACAGCGATGCCAACCTCACAGACGTGCTGTCTGACTCAGACGAGTGCGATTTGGGCAGTCTGGAGCATTTGGAGCGCGGTAGTACCGACACTTTGGCCAATGGCTGCCGAGCTGACTACGAAGGTGCCAAAAGGCTCGCCAAGCGCCTTTATCACCTTGAGGGCTTCAAGCGCTGTGATGTGGCCAGACACCTGGGCAAGAAGTAAGCATGTCACGGCATGCGTGACATTAAGATGCATTCATTTGTGACTTTATTCCTTCTGCTTCGCTCTAGTAATGACTTCAGTCAGTTGGTGGCGTCAGAGTACCTGAGCTTCTTTGACTTCTCCGGCTTATCTCTGGATCGGGCCCTAAGGTAATGCTGATTAAGCACACAAAAACTGTATAGTACAGTAAGAGTGGCAGTGTAGCTGCCCGTACACATGCGTGCAGTTGTCACATTCCTCCTTCACAAGGCATTATAATCTTTATTAATGGCCATGCAAAGAAATGGTGGAATTCACAATCGGTAACACTTTGTTAGCTCACGTCTACTATGCAGTTACAAACAAATAATTAAGCATACAGTACAAGACACAGCAACAACAACAAAAAGGCATTCCTGTTTGTAGCGTAATTACTTTAAAGTTTCAATGAGTGTCCGTATGGCAGAGGGGATGAAACAGTGATCCGTAGTGCCTCCCTGGTGTCATACGAGTGAACAGAAGCTATAGTGGACGTGTGGGGTCAGAGGTGATCTTATAGGCTCTTTAAGTGATGCTGTTGATAGCACAAAGTGTCCATGGAAGAGAGGGTTTGATCTAGGGCTGGGCGATATGGCCTTTTTTTAATATCCCGATATTTTAAGGCCATATCGCGATACACGATATATATCTCGATATTTTACCTTAGCCTTGAATGAACACTCTATGCATATAATCACAGCAGTATGATGATTCTATGTGTCAACATTAAAACATTCTTCTTCATACTGCATTAATATATGCTACTTTAAAACTTTCATGCAGAGAAGGAAATCACAACTAAAAAAATCACTATTTTTTTCATACGGTGTTGATCAGGAAGTGTTTGCCTCGGCATTTTGATGGTGTGGGCGTGTGGCACCGAACGGAGATGTTGACATGCGGAGTAAGCACTCTTCATTCTCTAGCAGGTGACTTTTCAAATGATGCTACATGTTAGCAGTAATGCTACTTTTTATAGCAACGCTTTTGCCCCACACTTGACAAATTACGGTTGTCTGTTCGACATATTCCCACTTGAAGCCAAACCACCGCCAGACGATGGACCCCTGCTGTTTTTTGGGGGAATTAATTATTCCTTCATTTGTTACCAGATTCGCAGTTTCTCTCTCTCGTATTACCACTCGCACGGCTACGCTAGCATCACAGCTAACGTTACCCATGCTGCTACCTCTTTGCTCTGCGAGGGCGTATACGTATGTCGTGACAGTATGTGACGTGTATAAGAAGGTGCGCTTGTCTGTCTGTGAGAAGGAGACACAGGAAAGAGCGAGGAGAGCCTGTAGTGTAATGCCAGCAGCTAAAAGCAACTGCGTGAGAACGTATACTCGAATATCACGATAGTAATTTTCTATATTGCACAGAGACAAACCCGCGATATATTGCCCAGCCCTAGTTTGATCTGTGATACGGCTGGATTTATCCACGATGCACTGTTGTTGTTTGCGTGAATTTGAGTCCAAATTACCAAACCAAACAGTTATACGGCTAGATTTATCCACAATGTGCTGTTGTTGTTTGCGTGAATGAGTCCAAATTACCAAACCAAACAGTTATTGAGAAGGTGAGTATGTTTTGGACGATTTAGGTGTAGAACTGTCAAAGGAGGCTGGGTCTGACTCTGAATTTTCTGAGCTGGCAAGGGAAAAATAGCCAGGAGTCTGGCTATGTGGGGTAACCATCAGTCTTGACTGGTTGGGTTGAGATACAGAGACAGAGTAGTGGAAAAATGGTATATAGTGAGGGAGAACAGCATAGAGGGGTTGAGTGACCAGATGAGGGCAGAGAACAATACATTAGGCACAACAACAGTTGTAACAATAACAGTAATACTCCCATGACAAAGCAACAACAATAATGGTCCGCTACAAGCCCCACCGTCACAAGTCTCACCACTTCCAATCACAAGCGGAAATTGTAAAGGTCCACTGGTGCCCCTGCCGGCCGTATACCCGGAAACGGAACACTAAACACCGGGGAGAGACAGAAAGAGGGGTTACAGCACACCTAACGATAGTTTTATCCATAGCTGTAGTAATATTATTATTATAGGCAGAGTAAGATACAAAGATAGGACTAATAGAGAAACAGAGAAGAGGCAAAAGAGTATCTAAAAAGATCTAGCAGTGTAGGCCTATGGCAGCATAAGTAGTGTAGGCTGATGGCAGCATAACTAAGAGATGACCAAGATACGCCTGAGTCTGCACTGACTATAATCATTATCAAACATGTACGTTTTAAGTTTAGTTTTGAGTGAGAAGGTGGTGAATATGGTTCGATAATAGCCTTGTACCATTTAACTTTTAAAAGTTCTTGGGAGTAAGTAAGTATAAGCTCTGGGAACAGAGCGCACTATTACGGTAGTTTGATAAGGCACCACTTTAAGGTACTCTACGATAAAACCTGGCCATGTAGTGTCATATATATGTGAGGAGCAGGATTTTGAATTCCATCTTATACTTTTTTTTTAGTTAGGCAGTGCAGTGACACGAGCAGAGGAAACATTTTATATCCTCTCCTAGTTGTGGTTAGAACTCTTGCAGCAGCATTTTGGACCGGCTAGAGGGTCTTTACATACTTGCTTGGGCAGCCGGTTAGCACGGAGTTGCAATAATCCAACCCGGAGGTCACAGAAGCATAAACTACTTTGTTAGCATCAGCAACTGTCAGGAAATTATTTTTTTAATATTTTGCAGTTACAAAAAATGTTGTTCTTGTCATTTGTTGCATTTGGGAATTAAATGATAAACCCTGATCAATAATAAGTGTGCTGCTGTGAGCAAGTGTGAAGACATCTAAATCAGTTATATCATTCGGAGCCTTTTCTCTGTGGTTATGGGGGCCAAGGATTACAATTTCAGTTTTATTTGAGTTAAGTAGGAGGAAGATGAAACTAATCCACTTTAGACCCATCTGGAATTGACCTAGCCAATTAGCTTCATTGGGTTTCATTGATAAATAAAGTTGTGTGTCATCTGCATAACAGTGACATTTAAGAGAGTGCTTTCTAATAACATTGTGGTTAAATGTGTTTGAATAATGCTATAGCAGCTGTTTAGTCTCAAAATGCTGAGAAGAAATTAAACCAACTAATTGTAACCTATACAATGTACTGTTGTGAAAATAATTAACTAAATACATAAAAAATAATCCATGGCAGTGCCCTTCACAAGCACATATAAAGTATATATTCAGTTTCAACAATTGTAATAGTATTTCCATTTTCAGTGGATCTGACCTTTTTCTAAGAAATATCCTTTTATAAAAAATGAGCCGTTAATTTAGGGTGAGTTCATTGAGAGAAAAGCAAATTATGTATTTGCATGACACGTGAGGATTGCTAAGAACTGCTGTGATGTCAGACTGATTTATTTAATTCTGTCTTTGGCATTTCGCCCCCGGCAACCCTTTGTCTCGTCATTCATACGCAATATCTGACAGTATTTTACATGACCTCATTTTGCCTTGTTTCTAAAGGAACGCCTGTCCATATCTGTGACCTCCACACATTCTATTGACTAGCAGGCATGATTAATGTGCATATTTTGCAGCGTAACTGGGAGACATCTGACCTCCAGTTGGCCTCTTGATGTCATTTATGTGTGACAGGAACTTTTTAAAAGCCTTTCCGCTGATGGGGGAGACGCAGGAAAGAGAGCGAGTCCTGGTGCATTTCTCCAAACGCTTCTGCCACTGCAATCAACAAACAATCACATCTGAAGGTTAGAGCAAACTAATGAGCTTTGTGATCAATGCTAACACATGTACTGTATTTGTATATACTGTGATGTGCGGTCACAAACCAACCTCCCAGAGACAGTTTTGTTTAAAGTTCAAACGCCGCAGCGTTGTTTTATTCAGTCAGTTTTTCTGAATAAAGGTTAACTTAAAGTTCTTCCCGATTGGGGCTTCCATTGAAACAAACAAATTGTCACTTTTTCCAAGTCTTGATCATGTCTCCTAAATTGCCTGGAACATATAGCAAAGAAACTGATCAGTGCAAAGTTAAATAAATCCCAGCATTCAATGAATCAAACATCTTACACATTTAGCAGACTAATTTACAAACTATATTTCAGTGGAGCAACACACTTACCGCCCGATGGAAGCAGACCTTTCCCAGCAGGGAGCCAGCCACACCATGAGTCAAACACCGAGGTGCTATTTAACTCCAACACAGTGATTGCCAACCTGCCACAGCTGCCTTGGGGCAGGTGGCCACACCTCAGCCTGATTGAGGATAAAATTAGGGATGTACTTGCCTTCAATGACCACACCTAAAGAGTGGCGTAGTTTGACCTCCTGGTGCATGCTTTCACTGTGATGGCTGGCCCTCTGCCCAGTCTCACCTGTTCGGAGGTATTGTGATGCTCCACATATCCCCCCCCTAAGCTCCTTGTTGGTACGAGGAGCTTCCTGTTCCTCATCTTCGTAGCGGCGGGACATCGCGTCGGCGTGGCGGATATCCTTTCCAGGGCGGTGCTCGACAGTGAATTTATAATTTTGCAGTTCCAGGAACCAGCGTGTCACCCGAGCGTTGCTGTCCTTATTGGTGGCCATCCATTTGAGGGGGGCGTGGTCGGTCACCAGAGTGAAGCGTCTTCCCCATAGGTAATACCTGAGATGGTGGATGGCCCACTTCACAGCAAGACACTCCTTCTCCACGGTAGAGTAGTTTTTTTCGTGCTTTAGCAGTTTTCGGCTAATGAAGGTTACGGGGTGTTCATCGGCGCCCACCAATTGGGCTAGGACTGCCCCGATCCCAGTGCCAGAGGCATCTGTGTGGAGGACGAATGGCTTCGTGAAGTCAGGTGCAACAAGGATGGGTTCCTCACACAGAGCCTGCTTTAGCTTCTCGAAGGCCCCTTCCGTTTCGGTGGTCCAAGATACTCGGTGGGTTGACCGTTGGCGCGTGAGGTCGTTGAGGGGGGCCGCTATTGTGGCAAAGTCTTTGATAAACTTCTGGTAGTAGCCGATCAGACCTAAGAAGGACTGCACCTGTCTTTTAGTGATGGGGCGGGGCCAATTCCGTATCTTCTCCACCTTCTGGGCTTGGGGTCGCACACACCCCCGGCCTATCGTATACCCGAGGTAGTCGGTTTCGGTCCATCCTACCCGGCACTTCTTGGCGTTCGCTGTTAGACCAGCCTGACGAAGGGCCCTGAGGACAGCCTCCAGGTGTTCCAGATGGTGGGCCCAGGTTGCGCTGTGGACCACGATGTCATCAAGGTAGGCGGCGGCATAGGCTTGGTGAGGACGGAGGATTCGGTCCATCATGCGCTGGAAGGTCGCAGGGGCCCCGTGGATGCCGAAGGGGAGGACAGTGTACTGGAACAAGCCATCTGGAGTTGAGAAGGCAGTCTTGGGTTTGGCTCTCTGGGTCAGGGGTACCTGCCAATAACCTTTTGTCAAGTCCATGGTGCTGACAAAGCGGGCAGGTCCAAGGCGGTCAATCAGCTCATCGGCTCTAGGCATGGGATATGCATCGAAGGTGGAGATTTCGTTTAGTTTTCGGAAGTCGTTGCAAAACCTCAAGGAGCCATCTGGTTTAGGGACGATGACAATTGGACTGGACCAAGGGCTGTAGGACTCTTCAATGACGCCTTGGTCAAGCATCTTTTTTACCTCTTCTCTTATCGCTTCCCTCCGCGCTTCTGGGACCCTGTATGGTCGTTGCCTGATCACCTTCCCAGGCGGGGTCTCTATGTCATGTTCTATGACATGGGTGCGCCCGGGCATCTCTGCAAAAATGTCCCGGTAGCGGCCCAAGAGCTCTTGGACATCTTGGACTTGTGTTGGGCCAAGGTCTACGCCTACATTGACGGCGGGTTTCTGGGAAGAGAGGTCCGTTAGAAGGGCAGGGCTAGGCAAAGGTGCAGCAGTGTGCCATCTTTTCAATACATTTACATGATACAGCTGCAAACCTTTCCTCCGGCCGGGTTGCTGCACACGGTAGTTGACGGCCCCCACTCGCTCAGTGATCTCGTACGGGCCGTGCCATTTAGCCAAGAATTTGCACTCTGCCGTCGGGACCAATACTAAGACAAGGTCACCCACCTTAAACTCACGGAGACGGGCGCCCTTGTTGTATGTTCGTGCCTGGGCAGCTTGAGCCTTTTCCATATGGTTCCGGACCAGTGGCCATACCCTTCTGGCTCTCTCCTGTAGGTGTTCCACGTGGTCTATAACGTTCCGGTGGGGGGAGGGCTGACTTTCCCAGGCTTGCTTGGCGAGGTCCAGCAGACCCCGTGGATTCCGCCCGTAGAGCAGCTCAAAAGGGGAAAAACCTGTAGAGGCTTGTGGCACTTCACGAATAGCAAACAGTACATAAGGAATTAATTGGTCCCAGTCTTTCCCGTCAATTTCAACCAGTTTCCTTAACATTGTCTTCAAGGTTGAATTAAAGCGTTCCACTAGTCCGTTAGTTTGTGGGTGATAGACAGAGGTTCTTATCTGTTTTATCTTAAGCCATTTATACAATGCTGTCATTACACGGGCCATAAAACAGGTACCCTGGTCCGTCAAAACCTCGTCTGCTATTCCAACCCGGCTAAAAAGCATGAGTAGTTCATGGGCAACATTCTTGGCTGTAGCAACACGCAAGGGAATGGCCTCGGGGTATCGGGTTGCATAATCGACAATGACAAGTATATAGCGGTGTCCACGAGACGACTTTGGCAACGGCCCCACAATGTCCATAGCTATCCGTGAAAATGGCGTCTCAATAATAGGAAGGGGTATGAGGGGATTCCGGAGAAAGGGCCGCGGTGCCGCTTTTTGACATTCCGGACATGTGCGACAAAAGTCCTCGACGGCTCGTTTCACCCCAGGCCAATAAAAACGTGCAACCACTCGGTCGTAAGTCTTCTGGGCTCCCAGATGAGCCCCTAATTGGTGGGAGTGAGCGAGGTACAACACCCGGGTGACAAAACTTTTCGGCACTAATAGTTGTTCGACAACTTCCCCTCCCTTAGTTTTTTCACTTCGGTACAACAGACCCGCTTTTACCAAAAAATGAGGATAAGACACCCCACTCACCCCAGCGACCAGTTGACCGTCTATGGTGGCGATGCTTTGGCGGGCCATTTCCAGGTTCGGGTCAGCCCATTGGGCTGTGGCGTACTCGCCTTGAGGTGGATTCCCCTCGACCGGCATGAGCGGGAACTCAGAGAAGGGGTCTTCACTGGCTGGAGGGGTCTCTCCCCCACTGGCGTCTCTCTCAGATGCTCCACTTTCTGGTGAGGTTCCTCTAGGTGCTCGGAAGGTGGGGAATGCGGTCCGCGGGGTCGAGGCTGCGGGGCGCCGGTCCCGGCGTCTTGTTTGTCGGGAAAGATGTGGGCGGCGGCGGCCTGGGTTCCAATACCGCTGGAAGAGGACACAATCCGTGCCTATCAGCAGAGGGACAGGTAGGTTGGGGACCACCCCAGCAGCCACAACGGCGTCTCCACGGGGGGTCTGGACCCGGATATGACTGACCGGATAATGGCGGACATCACCATGGACGCAGGTGACCGGGACGGTGTCTGAGCCGACAGGACCAGCGTAGTCAGCCCTCACCAAGGTGACGACGCTGCCAGAATCAATCAGGGCATGGGCGTCGGTACCTCCCACCCGCACCGGCAGGGAGGCATGGGGTCGGCCGGTGTCCCCGGTGTGCAAGCAAGGTCGGTGGGCACCCGAGCTGGCGGCAGACGGCATTGAGACGTCTCGGTCCCGCTCCGGACAGGCCCAGGAGATGTGGCCTTCTCGCCCGCAGACATAGCACCTTCTGGGGGGCCGGGCCCACCTTTCCGGTGGGTTACTATCCCTTGGGGAATTACGTGGAGGAGTATGGGGCGGAGATCGCCGGCGCTCACGACCCATCCTTTCAGCAGGGGTGGGGCGGCTTGGCTCAGCTCTGGTGGTTCGGAGCATCTCGTTGCTAACTTGGTAGTTCTCCAACAGAGCTACCAGAGAATCCAGGGAGGTGGGGCTCACCTGCGCAGCATACTTTCTGGCATCGGGCGGCAAAGCTCGAATACACCGATCAATCACCAATCTTTGGATCCAGGGTGTCTCCCCGCCACTCATCAGCCAGCCCTTGGTAAGACGTAGCAGCTCTGCGAGCTGGGCCCTGGGCGGCTGACTGGCACAGTAGGCCCAGGCGTGGTATCGCTGAGCCCTAGCTGGTAGGCTGTACCCATGGCTTGCTAATATGGCGGCCTTGAGCTTGGGGTAGTCTCGTGCGTCCTCTGCTGGCAGGTCTCGGCAGGCGTGCTGGGCCTCCCCAATGAGGAACGGGGCAATTATTCCTGCCCACTCACCGGGTGGCCATCGCTCCCTTGTAGCAGTGCGCTCAAAGAGCTCCAAATAGGCTTCAACGTCGTCCTCGGGGCCTTGTTTGGTGAGGACTCCCCCCGGGGCTCGAACCACTGCTTCGTCTTTGTCGACCATCTTGAGCAGTTCCTTCATCGCATTCTGCAACTCCGCCTGGCTTTGCAAAAGCGCCATTACTGCTTGCTCCATACTGTGGTTGGGGAGGGTCTTCTATACCTGCATTCTCCACCAATTTGTGATGTGCGGTCACAAACCAACCTCCCAGAGACAGTTTTGTTTAAAGTTCAAACGCCGCAGCGTTGTTTTATTCAGTCAGTTTTTCTGAATAAAGGTTAACTTAAAGTTCTTCCCGATTGGGGCTTCCATTGAAACAAACAAATTGTCACTTTTTCCAAGTCTTGATCATGTCTCCTAAATTGCCTGGAACATATAGCAAAGAAACTGATCAGTGCAAAGTTAAATAAATCCCAGCATTCAATGAATCAAACATCTTACACATTTAGCAGACTAATTTACAAACTATATTTCAGTGGAGCAACACACTTACCGCCCGATGGAAGCAGACCTTTCCCAGCAGGGAGCCAGCCACACCATGAGTCAAACACCGAGGTGCTATTTAACTCCAACACAGTGATTGCCAACCTGCCACAGCTGCCTTGGGGCAGGTGGCCACACCTCAGCCTGATTGAGGATAAAATTAGGGATGTACTTGCCTTCAATGACCACACCTAAAGAGTGGCGTAGTTTGACCTCCTGGTGCATGCTTTCACTGTGATGGCTGGCCCTCTGCCCAGTCTCACCTGTTCGGAGGTATTGTGATGCTCCACAATACACTCTATAGTCACATTAGGTATAGCCTTAAACCCAATCCAAGAGCTTTTACAATTTAACCAAAAAAGTGTCAGAGCTAAATTGTGATGTAATGTACAAGTTTCCCCTCCTTTATGTTGTTTATTTTAATAAGGCCAACACACTATTGTGCACTTCTACATGACAGTAAATTAATGCATGCCCACCACATAGCTCTTGTATTGACTTCACAGGACTGGGAGGTGGGCGTGTGGGGTTATGACATAATTACTAATTTATTAATAATAATACTAATTTAATAATAATAATAGATGTATACAGTGCTTTTTATTTAGTAATTCAAACCACATGACATTGACAAACCAAACTTACTCAAGCCATGATTAATTCACTCCACATTCACCATTATGGTGGTAAGCTACATTTGTGGCCACAGCTGCCCTGGGATAGAATGACAAAACCATGGCTGCCATTAATTCACATTCACATACTAGTGTGGGCTGCACTGGAGGTAAAGGGAGTGAAGTGTCTTGCACAAGGACACAATGATTGTATTCATTTGTGCAGGTGTACCTAATGTTGTGGCTGATGAATATATGAGGCACTGCTCTTATAATAACCTTACAGGATTACATTTTTCACGGCACAAGATAGAAATAGATAACGTAGACCTAAGTAAAATGTGACTTTGTGTCCCTTTACTGGATTTTGACATCAGGTTGGCCTTGTGTGTGTTGTGTTGCAGATGGAGCCCACACACTAACCTGTGCCCTCATGCTGCTCAACACAGATCTACATGGACACGTATGTGTTTACCTTGTTTTGCACTCTGTTTATGGATTCCTGCTCGTATAATCTCCATACATATTTGGAAAAAGGCCATGGCATGTCTAGATTATCATCCTATTTTGGATCTGCATTTTTTGCCTTCTTAAGACTCACTCAAGCCTCTCTCTCGCTCTCTCTCTTCTCTATTTGCACTCTCTTGCTTCCCAGCCTACTTTTTGACCTGTTTCTGTCTCTCCTGTCCTCAGATAGTCTCTTGTGATCACTTTTAAACTAGAGCATTGTGGTATGAGCCACACAGAACCATCAGAAGTCATCACATGTTCAATGCTTGTCGTTAAACACTGTTGTTCACATGTACCATGTAGACCCTGCTAAACTCTTGTGTTGTAGAATAACCCTCCTTTAACTAACATCCTTTCTCTCTTTTCCTCTTCTTCCCTTTCAAATATTTCCCCTGCTCACCACATCTGGTTTCCTGGTCTCTCTCTGTCCCTGCAGGTGGTAAGTATTCCTCCTGTGCCAGAAATAGACTTGTTCCTCTTTTGGCGTGTGCTCCTTTTTCTTTTAGCAGTATTTAGCCATAATTGTAGTCCAGCTTTCTCTTTAGATGAAATTGGCAGTGGAATCTTTTAGATGGGCCCAAATAAAGACAAAAATAGGATGGATTTATTGAGGATCATTAAGAATTATTTCACTTTTTAATAAAAAAAATAAAGTGCACTACATTGCTACTACCAGCAGTGGTGACATGGACTCTTTCTTACAATAACCAGTTTGTGGTTTAATTTTTATTAAATAAATGAACAAACCAGTGGATACACAGGTTAATTATGTACCTTCTGCCATCTGCTGGAAAAGCATTTAATTTTTCTCTCTGTCACTATATACATCAGGGGTCCCCAACCTTTTTTGCCACAAACACCGGTTTAATGTAGGCATTATTGTGTGTGGCAGATAAATACAGCAAAAATAAGTACATAAAAAATACAACTCACCATAACGCTGATTTAGTGGGAGCCCTGATCCTGTTTTTTCGCGATGAGATGGTCGCCATCAGGTTGTTGGTACAATATACCATCAGCCTGCTGGGGACTGCAGATGGAAATCAGCCCTTGGCTACAATCTGTCACATTTACATTTTATATGTTCATTGATGTGCATTGTATTATGTCACAACGTTATAACAAGTATAACAAATGGTGACTTCCTATCAGGAATTGTATTATAAATCTATAAACAAGCTTATTGGTGTGTCTATCTAAGTTAACGCAGAGAAAATGTGTTTGTTTATAAATTATTTAATGTTTCTGTGCGGCCCGGTAGCAAATGCGTCACGGGCCGTGTTTGGGGACCACTGCTATACATCACTGGTGTAAATCAAAGAACAAATATACATTCTTGCAGTAAATACATCATATTTTTTGGACCAATTAGGTGAAATTAAATTATTTATGTGGCACACCTGATGATCTCTTAAGGTACACTAATATGCTGCGGCTAATTGGTTGGGGATCACTGCTCTAAATAATAACAACAACATGACGTCAGCTATGGTGAAATGAACTATGTCATTGCAAACTATACAGTATGCCACTCCTCAGGGCAGTATGGTTCTGCACAATAGACACACAGATTAAAACAGGAGTTGAGAACATTCAGATTTTTTTAAATGGCATATAAAAATAAACTAATGATGCAAATTGGTTGTTAATATTCCCCACAGTCAATCACGTAGTATATTCCCTAATCTGCACGATTGGAGTTTTGTAGAAATGTGGAAAAAAAAAGGTATCTGAAAAATAATGCACATTTGTGTGTGTGTGTGTGTGTGTGTGTGTGTGTGTGTGTGTGTGTGTATATATGTATATATATATAAACATTTATATTTTTATAAAAGATGATAATGATGATAAAACAAAGCATTAGTTTGGACTGTCTGTGAAAAGATATGCACTGCCATCCGGTGGCTGGTTGTGTTATTGCATCTTGTTTGGGCCTGGGGATTGCCAACTATTTTTCAGGGGGAGTATTTGTCACCTTTTATAGAAAAAATAAAACTGTTGAATTAATTAACCACACAATTTGTTCTCCCATTGATGTTTTTCCCTCCTCAGAACATTGGGAAGAAAATGTCCTGCCAACAGTTTATTGGTAATCTAGATGGCCTCAACAATGGCAAAGACTTTCCCAAAGACTTACTGAAGGTACACATATTTTCCTAAAGCTAGTGTTATGTGTGCCGATAATTTCAGTTTCTTGTCCTGCAAAGGTCTTATACAACTCCATCAAGAACGAGAAGCTTGAGTGGGCTGTGTGAGTATGCTTTTTTCTCTGCTCAAATTGTTCAATACGTGTGTCTCATGTTCATCTGAGTGTTTTTTGCTGTGTGCAGTGAAGAAGAAGAGCTAAGGAAAAGCCTGTCAGAGCTTGTGGAGGAACAGTGTGAGGGCGGGAGTAAACGTGTTGCCAGGGTAACGGACAGCAATAACCCTTTCATCGCCATCCCCATCCTCCTCAATGCCGTAACCTACAAACACGGAGTGCTAACTCGGAAAAGCCACGCTGATATGGATGGCAAAAGGAGTGAGTTCATAAACTCACTGACATCTTACATGTTTTATAATATCATATGGTTTTGATGTAAAACGTGAATCCCGCTCAAATTTGCCCTTTCCAGCCCCAAGGGGTCGCCGTGGTTGGAAGAAGTTTTATGCCGTTCTCAAGGGGATGATCTTATATCTCCAGAAGGTACTGTGTCCTTGATGTTGTTGCTATAGAAACACACATGCACCATGGGCTGGTACTGATGCTGCTCCAGTAGTTGCACTGCGCCGTGAGTGATGTTGGCAAGTGTAGTTTGTGTTGTCTCCCTCTGCTGGGAGTAAGGCTGTAGCACATGAGAGGTAAAAATGTTACCTTTTTTTTAAACCATGATGCAGTGTTACTATTACTGCTACATTGGGTGTAATTGTCACATGGTGCTTCAATATTTGTACAGGACATTCATATATACACATTACATATAATAATCATATTTTTTCATTATTAAATGTTAGCTTTGGCATTCACAGCACAAAAGGAAATATAACACAATTTCCTCATTCAGGATGAATATAAGCCGGATGCTGACATTTCAGAGGTGGATCTGAAGAACGCTGTGCGGATCAACCACGCTTTAGCCACCCGTGCCACCGACTACAGCAAGCGAGCCAACGTACTCAAGCTCAAAACCTCTGACTGGAGAGTTTTTCTGCTGCAAGCGCCGTGCGTCGACTTCTTTGCCTCTCTGCAATTTGGAATCAGACATCCTCATGCTGTTTCTTCTCTTCAGGGACGAGGAGGAGATGATGTCGTGGATCTTCCGGATAAATCTGGTGGCAGCACTCTTCTCCGCTCCAGCCTTCCCTGCTGCTATTGGCTCCATGAAGAAATTTTGTCGTCCCATTTTGCCATCTTCATCTACGAGACTAAATCAGGTATTGTAAAGCAAATTGACATTAAATACTTTCACAATACAGTTAAAGCCACCAATAGCCTCCATTCAGACCCTTGTTTACATTATATCTGTACGTATTCTATTTGTGTGCACACCCGTCTGATTGGCTGTTTCGGCGGTCTTCTGTTTTTTTGCCTGGGCTGTGATTGGTGCAGCAGGAGCAGCTGCTGAGTCACGAGAACAAGCTAAAGCAGATGAGCCTGGAGCTGGAAGAGCACCGGAAAAACCCGCCCTCAGCTGACCCCAAAAACCGCGAGTGGGAGGAGTATCGGCTCAAAGAGCACTACCTCACATACGAGGTATACTCATTACTACGTCCACCATTTATTGTGTCATGTGTTATCAATTTATGGACAGCTTAATGTATATCAGATTTTTAAATACCACAATATTAGGTACACTTGCACAATCGAATAAGATCCAATATAATAAAATCATAAAATCTAATGTGTTTATTTCAGAGTTGTACTGAGAAATGTTTTACTTTTATGGTACATTAAATACTTGTAATCAAAAACAAACTACAACCACAATAAGAGACATAAGACCTAATCTACTACGATCCAAATACCATGCGCTAAACAGCATGTACAACCACACCAACATACAAAAGACCTAATATACTAAGATCCAAATACCACGCGCTAAACAGTGTGTGCAAACAATACAATTGTGTATACTATTAGTGGGCGAGTTGCGTGTGATCTACTCAGACTGCGTGTACAACTAGTGCAGATCGTTTAAATTAGGTTTTTGTGTTTACTACATGGCCAATACTCATTTACTGCAAATACTCATTTACTGCACATCATGTTATCACCTGTGGCATCAATATTTTTCATATATATATATATATAAAAGACTAACATCATTAAAAAAAACAGCAACAGACACCAAAACGCATCAATTTAATCAGCCCCTTAAGTCATCCAGCAGCTCTAAAATTATGAAATTATATTGGTTGATATTAGGGATGTCCGATAATGTCTTTTTGCCGATATCCGATATTCCGGTATTGTCCAACTTTTAATTATCGATACCGATATCAACCGATACCGATATCAACCGATACCGTTATATACAGTCGTGGAATTAACACATTATTATGCCTAATTTGGACAGCCAGGTATGGTGAAGATAAGGTCCTTTTTAAAAAAATTAATAAAATAAAATAAGATAAATAAATGTAAAACATTTTCTTGAATAAAAAAGAAAGTAAAACAATATAAAAACAGTTACATGGAAACTAGTAATTAATGAAAATGAGTCAAATTAACTGTTAAAGGTTAGTACTATTAGTGGAACAGCAGCACGCACAATCATGTGTGCTTACGGACTGTATCCCTTGCAGACTGTATTGACATATATTGATATATAATGTAGGAACCATAATATTAATAACAGAAAGAAACAAACCTTTTGTGTGAATGAGTGTAAATGAGGGAGGGAGGTTTTTTTGGGTTGGTGCACTAATTGTAAGTGTATCTTGTGTTTTTTATGTTGATTTAATAAAAAAAAACAAAAAAAAAACGATACCGATAATAAAAAAAAACGATACTGATAATTTCCGATATTACATTTTAAAGCATTTATCGGACATCTCTAGTTGATATTGAATGAACGATATGTCTAATATTTTTATTTTAGACAGTCCATATATGTTGACAAGCATATGTAGGATGGTGCTGCAGGGCGATCGCCTCTTTTCTCACAGTTATCGCTGCACAACTGCCAGCTTGCACGTTCTTTTGTCTTTTTGCACGATTTGAGTGAAGATGGAAGTGCTCTTATACCCAGTAAAAACAAAGGTTTATCTCTTCCGTCCATTGACTAACAAATCAAAAAAAGAAAAAGTACTATTTGAATTACATACTTTTTTCAGAAGGAAATAATTCAATGTTTCCCGTACAACTCTATTACGGATATGGTTGCAGGGGAGGGTTAGATGATGATAATTTGCTAAATTGGCCATGATGCATGTGTATTTCATTTTTTGGGGACGCTGTGGTAGACAAAAAGTAAACTAAAAACATGAAAAGCAAAACACGTTTTAGAATAGAATGCAACTTTTTGTTTATTTTTATTTCAGAAGTGCCTTTGAGAAGATGTGAAGGGGCCACAGCAGCACTTACTGATTGTTGAAAAGAGTGTGTTTTAATTTGAGAGTCCCCAGTAAGACTAGATAAAGTTGCTACATATGTCCCTAGTTGCTTTTTTGCTAAACAGACTCTAGAGGGGTTTGAATACTGGCTAAATATATATAGGTACTTTAATCTTTAATCTTTAATATTACTAAGTTGGAAACATTGATCCCTCCTGCTACATCCCCTTATTCTCTGGTATTCAAAGAGTGTTAAGAAGCAGAGCGACAATGTCGTCTACTGTACGCAGTTGGAACAGGTTACATTCACACACAGTCACATTAGTGCAGTGCTTCTCATATTGCGGGGCTGCGGGAGGAATTGTTTAGTGTTAGAGAGGCCTTGAGAGGCAGGGGGACTTCCAGTAGTAACGTCTTTTTTCTTGCTTGAACAATACGTCTACCTACAGCTAGGGTGCAGCAGTGCTTGAATTACAGCGATGAACAGGCAATGTGACAAATTATACTTGTAGGTTTACCATGAATAATATATATATATATTGTTCATAAGTAGAATAAGGTTTTTAATTAAAGTAAATGCTAGTCAACAACTAGCTTGACATATACAGAGAATTAATATGTATGATCAGGTTCTCAATAGTAGTACAATTTGGAGAGAAAGTAACAGTGACAGAAAGTAATGGAGAACCAGTGCATCCGTGTGTTTATGAACCAGGGCACCAAATCTATTTGTGGCGCTCCAAGTTTAGTTGTGGCAGACAAATGCATGTGTATCGCATTAGGTGTGCATGAAAAATGTATTTTGTATTCTACTAATGTGCGATTTGCTATTAGTCTGGACACTTTGTGGTCAAAACCAAGGTTAATACATTGTGTTCAAACAACGCAGTCCAGCATCTCACCTTGTACCCTGTACCAACCCCCCTTCCCACCTCTCTTTTCATGACGAGCAGAAGACTCGCTATGAGACGTACATCAGCCTCCTTCAGGCCAAAATCCGCACTGAGACAGACGATCTAGAGAAGATTGAGGCCAGCGTGGTGGGTGGCCTGTTGATGGAGGGCACTCTGGCCGGCCACCTCCGCAAGACGCAGTCCTCGCCGTCCATCAGTCATGAGGCTCACAGCGGCTTAAATGGGAGGGGCGCCGGATGCACTGCCCCGGGACAGATGAGCTGAGGGGACGGGGAGGAGGGGGTCACATGGACCACACCCTTCCAAGCAACATCCCTTGAAGCCAAAACCAGTGTCATGGTTTTCGGTCTGTCCTTTAATGGTTCGAATCAGAATCCTTCCTAGAATTTATCCCCCTGGTGATAAGTTTCCGAAAGCAATAGATGATGAAGACCTGCCATGACTGCCCCCCCCTCACTACTATTGCACATTTTAAAATGATCGGAACTGTGATCACTATTTATAACGTCATCAGTATTATTTTCTCGGACGCTGTTGTCTTTAGCTGTGTTTACTTTGGGCGAGAGAAAAGTATATATATGTGTTAGTCAGACAAATGTGTGCGATGGAGGAAATGGTACTACTGTAGCATTTTGTTTACACACTCACCTTTGGACCTATCATTGTGGTGCAGTGCGATTAGCAGCCATCTTTGTTACAGAAACTCACAAAGAACCTCTCAGAAGGGACCGTGCCATGTAGAGCATATTTATTTATTTATTTAATTCCTTACAAATAACCTGTATTGGCTCTCGCTGTTTTTACAACCATCTCTTTGCACACACATACACACACACACACATACACACACACACACATACACACAGAGGAACAGTTCTCTGGAGGAACTCGGGGTTGAGTGCCTTACTTACGGCACCTTGAGACCAGCTAGTGAGCAAAAAAAGAACTTGAATCGAAACGGTCCTGGATCAGAGCTCATCTCTGTCATTTGTAAGCTACCGTTACCCCAAACACGGACGGACACGTGTTGAAATAGTCCGTTTGTTTCCACCGTCTCAAAGACAAAATCATCAAGCACTGTGCCGTGTTCGGCTGGAACTACCGCCATGCTCTTTTTGAAGGGTTGGATTTCATTACGGAGGAAGCATATCAATACCATTTTTTTTTAAATTATATATTCTTTTTTACACCCCCACAATTGATTTAAAATAAAACAATCAAGATGTGATTCAAGTGCAGATTCAAAGTTGTAATTGAAGAGGTCTTACGGCAATTTGACTCCTTGACTTTTAGGGCTCAAAAGTATTTGGACAATTGAAGTAATTGTCATATTTTTGCCTGCCTGAAGTCTGACTAGGCTCCATGACCATATTAGGAGGTTCCTCCTTGGAGATGCCTTGCTAGTCCTTGACTGCAGTTTCCACTGCACCACGATGGACGCAGTTGTATCTCGTATGTGACCATGATCAGAGCCTATAGACCAGGGGTTTAAAACTTGTGGCTCATGTTTTGTGGCCCTCTTCTTGACTTCTTAGCAGCTAATAGGTAAACTTATTTTGGCAATCTCACACTAACTACAATACCACACATTGGGCAACACAAAGAGCAAAGCGGAAGTTTCTCTGACTATCTCCCGGGGAACTCATCAGTGTCAAAATATACAATTTTTACAGTCAATTTTACATTTATATTGAATTACAGCCTACCATAGCTAAGGGGTACTATAGCTACTGTTAGAAGTAGTTAAGTGCAGTTTAGTTAAATTTAGTCACATGGTTAAAACGTGATTCTGAAGTTATTACATAGTGCGGCCTAGCCTCACACATACTCTCCCAGCTAAATGGAGTTTGATGTACAGTAGATCTTTACATCATCAACAAACATTAGTGACAGCATTGCATTAGAAGCCATGCATGCTGGTACCAAACCTCCAACATGCTTTGGATCATCAGCTCTTTCTTTTCATTTCCACACTTTTCTAGTCCCATAATTACTGATGAAAGTGATCAATACTAGCAAGTAAGACCTGATGTTTTGGGAGGATGTTTCAGGGTTCACTGTGATATTTGCTGAGCCAACTAATGCCGAGGATGCTTGTAACTCAAAGTTTTTGCTTGCACCTAAAGCAAAACAATTACCGTATTTTTCGGACTATAAGTCGCTCCGGAGTATAAGTCGCACCGGCCGAAAATGCATAATAAAGAAGGAAAAAAACATATATTAGTCGCACTGGAGTATAAGTCGCATTTTTGGGGTAAATTTATTTGATAAAACCCAACACCAAGAATAGACATTTGAAAAGCAATTTAAAATAAATAAAGAATAGTGAACAACAGGCTGAATAAGTGTATGTTATATGACGCATAAATAACCAACTGAGAATGTGCCTGGTATGTTAACGTAACATATTATGGTAAGAGTCATTCAAATAACTATAACATATAGAACATGCTATACGTTTACCAAAGAATCTGTCACTCCTAATCGCTAAATCCGATGGAATCTTATACGTCTAGTCTCTTACGTGAATGAGCTAAATAATATTATTTGATATTTTACGGTAATGTGTTAATAATTTCACACATAAGTCGCTCCTGAGTATAAGTCGCACCCCCGGCCAAACTATAAAAAAAACTGCGACTTATAGTCTGAAAAATACGGTAGCCAATAGACTTATCTTAAAAGACTCTTAAGTTGAGGTACTTGCATGTTAACAATAGTTTGCAACATTCAAATAACTTCTTCAATAAAATTTTAAATACTAATGATTGTCACACACACACTAGGTGTGGTGAAACTTGTCCTCTGCATTTGACCCATCCCCTTGTTCACCCCCTGGGAGGTGAGGGGAGCAGTGAGCAGCAGCGGGAATCAGCCAGAATATTATTTTATTTTTATGATGCCAGGAAGTGTTTTTTTTTAGTTACTAAAGAAAGTAATATCCACTACCAAATACCTTTTTGTGAAACCTCTTAAATTAAAGCCGAAAGTCGACTTTTTGTTCACCTCAGTGTTAATGGTACACAGAGTCAAACCAGGAAGAGCATCGGGTGTAAAAACTAAGATGAAAACAATTATGCGATATATAAATACATTTAGAAAACTGTTTAGGATTTACAAAGTATTTCTCAGCTGACTTTGTTCACCAAACTATCACAGGGCCCGGCTTGATGGACCCATTGTGGTGCATCGAGCCTACATCCCTAAAACCGCATATGTGCGTCGGCATGCTATCTTCTTGTGACATGTTGATCCTGTAGGTTGCAAAGAAGACGTCGATGTAGCAGAACATGCTGTTTATGAGGTACAAACAATGCAGACATCATTTAAACTTCAACACAAATGCAGCACCCATCCTCTCCACAAGAATATTCCGCCACATCTCTGATGGCGTCTTTGGGCAAGCGTACAGCAGCAGGACTCGCTGCACCAACACAAATAAAACTGGGATGCAGCAGAAAAACAACATTCTCCATGTGGGTCAGCGTGAGCGTTACGAAAGACGTTCTCGGAAGACAATGGTTTGCTTTTCTCAGTAAGGCCCGGAAGGCAAACATTTAGCGGATATTTAACAAAGTATCGCTTTAAGGCTTGTTTTCTGGGAGCTCGCATAACGTCAGGACATTGGAGTTCGGGTACCGTTGTTTATCAGCACCTTATTGATCCCACCTAAATCCACACCTTTTTGCTGGTTCTTCGTCTTTTGCGACACAACTGTAGAGCTTTGGGGGGAAAATCCTGTTTAAAATCATTTGGAAATCCTAAAAGGACAAAAGTTGTATCATATCAGGATTAATAACTTCTTTTTTTTTTCCAGACTTCCCCTTGTAGTCCCTTTGGCTGTTGTTGTACTGACCAATGTTCCCAATATTCTAGGGTAGGCCTGTGCTGTAAAATAGGACTGTGACAAAAATATTTGTTATGTTTTATTGGGGGGGGGGGAGACAACTTCTGCACTTTGATGTCAGCATTACACCTGTTATTTTGTTTGTATATTTGAATCGTCTTTTTTTTTTTTTTTTTTTGGTTCATACAGTGTAAAGGACATATTTACTGAATATTTAGTCTGTGCTTCATGAAATAATAAGCTTTTATAGAGAGAATTGTAGTTGTGATTTATTAACATGTTGGAAACAGCACCTAAACCATGTGCAGTGCCAATGACATCACTGATGCACATATTTCTTTGTACTCTATATTAAAGGCTTTTTAGAAGAATACAACTGGAAGTGTCATTACTATCATTATTATTATTAAAGTAATTATTTAATGGGTTTAATGGTATACCACCAATACCACATTTCATATATACACACTTTGTTTTTGTACTGCACATGCATCAGGTACATTTGTAAACAATCATAAAAAATAAAAAAAATCCTGCGTATTATTTATGCACCAGCAAATATTTTGTATAAGCAAGCATATATTTGGCTATGAATTATAATATAAAGGCAAATATTCTGACTTGACCTTTGACCACTAATGCATGTCATGTTACCAATTGTCATTGTCGAGGAAATCATACATTTTCATTTATCAATTAAAAGAGAAGCGATATAACTACGGTACAAGTAATTTAAACAAATATAATATTTTAGGTCAATTGCGTTATTTTAATTTAATGTATCATTTGCTCTTTGAAAATAGTAAATAAATAAACCTATAACACATTGAAAAGTACACCGGGTCGCAGGGGCAGCAGCTATCTATATTTATATATATATATATATATATATATATATATATATATATATATATATATATATATATATATATATATATATATATATATATATATATATATATATATATATATATATATATATATATATATATAAACATATATATACATATGTTGATGTATCGTTATGCATTATTTTTAATTCACAAAAAAATAGTTGCTGCTGTGGTAATCATGATAATGTTTTTTTTTTATTATTCAAGATGCAGCTTGATGTTTTCCTGCACTGTGTAATGACAGCTAGGTGAGATGAGACAAAAACAATCAGAGCACACTGTTCAGTATCATGGCCACTCCAATCCTCAGGCACATTACTGTGCTGGATTAACAGAGTGTACAAATGACTATTAGGGTATTATTTGATGTATAAATGGCTATCATAATGTCAAAAAAAATATTAATAGGTTTTCTTGTGCTGTAGCTAGGACAATTCGATTTATAATCAATAATTGATACTTTGCGGGAATTATTTTTACAGCAGTCAGGAACCAATTAACAGCGATAAACAAGCATTTATTATACATCAGTATCTTTGGAATACATATGCAGTATTTGTTGACAATTTGTAAGATGCACATCACATCTTTCTTTCTTATAAGCGTACTAGATATTTAGTTATTCATTTGTATAGTTGTATCATACAGACGAGCAAGCCAAGGATGTCATGTATATTATAATTCATGATGGTGCCTTTACTCACCGTAGGAGTTATATTGTTCACAATCACAGACGCAAAAATTGTTAGTGTTAAAACCTTGAACATTTCATTTTCTGTTATTCAAATGTACACTAATTTAATAAAGTCAAACTTATCTTAGATTGTTTGAAATTAAACTACTGATAATTATTTGTTGCTACTTTTACATGTACTTTTATGTTTCGCTTCTCACAATGCCTTAAATGCCTAACTAGTTAGCTTTAATTTTTGTAAAAAATATTTTCACTGCCTATTAAGTCTCAAAGGAGCCATATGTAATAATTTAATGTCATTAAATGGCCCTGATATGTCAAAAGGCATTAATAAATTGTGTTATTTTCGAATACCTTTATAACTGATAATGGTAGTTCAGCCGGGATAAGCTCATTTAAAAATTAGATTTACAGCCCAGAAATGTTGTTATTGTTTTCATTTCGATGCCCCGCCCTCCACCGTTTAACCAATTAGAGAGTCTGTGAGTGTGTCACATCCAGGTTGCCAGTTACGCACCGCCCTCTTAGTCGAGCTACTGCTACTGGTAAAGTTACTAAACATGCCAGACCTTAGTAAATCTAAAAGGCGTCAAGATTCTGAACTTTTTCATGATAAAGCCAGGAACAAAACAAGGATTTGTATCGCGGATGCCTTTGAAAGATGGAGACGATTGAAGGCAGAGAATATTTATTCATCAGACGCCAAACTTGCTAATTTCCTCCTTGATATCCAAGTAAGGCATTTACGTTTTAATTAATGGAAACGGACATTCGTATGTAAACTATATTGTCCAATACAGTCTATGATCTTGTCTAACAAAGCTAGTATGTTCGTACAACGAATGCTTAGCATGCTAGCCCCGTCAACGACACATCGACATACAGGCTAAGGGGGGAAATATATGCCCGTTAGCCTGTATGTCGATGTGTCATACAACTAACAGGGCAAAATATATATTCGACAAATAAAACCTATGTGGGTATGGGTAGCGTCAGTGCCTATTTCGTTCTCAATATGCTGATACGCTGAGGAAATGTGTTCCAACATTAGCACGACTAATTGCGCTTTCTGGTACTGTATGTGCATCAGGCACATATGGAGTGGTATTTGCTTGGCACAATATAATGCATTACATGTAATCATTTTCTACTTTGGTAGTAGGCCATATGATTAATGCGTAACGCGGTTTTTGCGTAACATGGGTTGACTCATAGAATCACACTGAAAGATGGTGATGTGCGTACATGGAAGAGAATGCAGTGCGTCAGGTCGGATGCAACATAGGGCTATGCTGAATGAAATGTGGCGGTAATTTTACTGTTGGCCTTGGCTTGCCATCAAAGTAGGCCTATGCAATATATTATATATTATATATTATTATATATAACCATCTTGATGGTGGTCCGTGTGGTCAAACTAGGCATTTTAGCAAGGTAATGCCAACAATCTGTCCCGACTCCCGACGAAAATATTGCTGCGTTACTTTACAAATACATTTGGCTAAACGACATCAGTAAAATGTGGCATAACATCTTGCAAGAAGCATAAACAAGAGAAACCTTCAGCGTAGGACTCGTCGATTGCCATTTGAAGTTCCTTGGAGTAGGATTTGGATTCGGCTGCGTATCTGGCAACCTCACTCATGGAGAGTGTGATTGCAGTACCATTTCTAGCCACATTACTACATATGCCAACTTTAAGACAGAAATAACATTTAATAGAGTTTAACTTTATAGTATATAATAATAAACACATTTATATTACTTGATTTGTCCTACTGCTGACTAGATTAAAGATTAAAAAATATGAGCAAAAACTGAGTGTGCAATAACAATGATAAATAATGATTTATCATTAAAAAGATTAACAATGTGAGAAACAATTCTGAATGCATATACAGTCCCTAAAAGTGCTAATATTGCACAATTGCCAAGTTTCAAGGCCAGAAAAGGTCACATAATTTCATAATGACATATTTTTGTTTAAACATTTTTTTCCCCCTTTAGCTCTAAATATGTAGAACAACCATTTTGTATGTAAAAGCACATGTGAAATGTCAATACATTAAAGGCCTACTGAAATGAATTTTTTTTTATTCAAACGGGGATAGCAGATCCATTCTATGTGTCATACTTGATCATTTTGCGATATTGCCATATTTTTGCTGAAAGGATTTAGTAGAGAACATCGACGATAAAGTTCGCAACTTTTGGTCGCTGATAAAAAAAGCCTTGCCTGTACCGGAAGTAGCGTGACGTCGCAGGTTGAAGGGCTCCTCACATTTCCCCATTGTTTACACCAGCAGCGAGAGCGATTCGGACCGAAAGAGCGACGATTACCCCATTAATTTGAGCGAGGATGAAAGATTTGTGGATGAGGGACGTGAGAATGAAGGACTAGAGTGCATTGCAGGACGTATCTTTTTTCGCTCTGACCGTAACTTAGGTAAAAGGGCTCATTGGATTCCACACTTTCTCCTTTTTCTATTGTGGATCACGGATTTGTATTTTAAACCACCTCGGATACTATATCCTCTTGAAAATGAGAGTCGAGAACGCGAAATGGACATTTACAGTGACTTTTATCTCCACGCCAATACATCAGTGAAGCACTTTAGCTACGGAGCTAACGTGATAGCATCGTGCTTAAATGCAGATAGAAACAAAAGAAATAAGCCCCTGACTGGAAGGATAGACAGAAGATCAACAATACTACTATCAGGAGACACCGAACCAAACACTGGACCTGTAACCACACGGTTAATGCTGTGCCGCCTGTCGAAGCCTAGCAATGATGTTGCTAACGACGCCATTGAAGCTAACTTAGCTACGGGACCTCGTCAGAGCTATGATAAAAACATTAGCGCTCCACCTACGCCAGCCCTTATCTGCTCATCAACACCTGTGCTCACCTGCGTTCCAGCGATCGACGGCGCGACGAAGGACTTCACCCGATCATCGATGCGGTCGGCGGCTAGCGTCGGATAGCTCGTCTGCTATCCAACTCAAAGTCCTCCTGGTTGTGTTGCTGCAGCCAGCCGCTAACACACCGATCCCACATACAGCTTTCTTCTTTGCAGTCTTCATTGTTCATTAAACAAATTGCAAAAGATTCACCAACACAGATGTCCAGAATACTGTGGAATTTTGCGATGAAAACAGAGCTGTTTGTATTGAGATACAATGTGTCCGAATACTTCCGCTTCAGCCATCGACGTCACGCGCAAACGTCATCATACATAGACGTTTTCAACCGGAAGTTTCCCGGGAAATTTAAAATTGCACTTTATAAGTTAACCCGGTCGTATTGGCATGTGTTGCAATGTTAAGATTTTATCATTGATATATAAACTATCAGACTGCGTGGTCTGTAGTAGTGGGTTTCAGTAGGCCTTTAATGACAGGGCGCTAGTATGGAATTTTAAAGCAAGCATATGACTAGCCCCTTCCTGCACCGTCACTGATACAAATGATGACAAATGTCCCCACACAATCTCATGGTTCTCTGAGACACGCAGCATTAGTGCTGGGCTTGTAAACAATTCAAATGGGATCAAATCCTGTTACGAGACATACAAATGTACATTTTAATTGTTATTTTACAAAGAAAAATTTAAATTCAACAATTTCCTTCTAATTAATTATTTTAGTACAAAACATGCATCAAAATAAATTCAACTTTGATTTTAAAAGTATACAAACATTTTTATATAAATAAAGTGTGGCAAATGTTGTATGGGGGTAAAGCCTCAAACTGTAAATTTGGTTTATAATAAAATGTGAACACATCGTCAGAAAGTTAAATATTTGAGTAAATCGCTGCATTTACACTCTAAAAAGCACAATTTGTTTGTATTGAAGAGTAAGATCAATTAACTTTGGCATGATATTATTTATTTATTACGTTTCTATACCAAATAACATCCATGTGGTGTTTGAGACAGGTGTTTGCAGTGACAGGAACACATGGAATGACCTTTTATTGCATGATTAATCATTTTTCAGACAACAAGACTCCCCCAAACATTAAAAACAAACAGCACTGTACAAAACAGCACACCTTTTTCCATTTTTTTTTTTGCCATCAACAGAAATTTAATAAGGTGGTGAATGGAGCGGTGGACACAAGCTTTGACGATGTTGAGATGTACAGGATGAGCTTGTGTCAAAGTCAAAGTAAGCACCATCGTCATGAATCAGGAAAGGCCATAATTCAACAGGAAATTTTCTCCAAATGGTGGGGAGAGCTTGAACTTACAAGTGGGTCATGATCACAGTTCTCAGACATTTTTTTTTTTTTTACCAACTTAAAAAAACACAAAAAAACCAATATCGGTGTATAGCACTACTTTATCATGCAGTAAACTTTCTGACACACAGACAAAATATACTTCAATAACTCAATACATCGCTGTCCAGCAATAGTCACAAAGCTTGTAATTTATCATCTTTGAATTAGATCCCTATCAAAAATAATATGCAGACTTGGAGTCTTCTTAATATATCTAAAGTGCAATGTACTTCTGGAAGTATAAATATACAAAGCAAAAGAAAAACGCAGTATGTTTTTCCTGTTTACATCGTGTTATATTTTCTTCTGAAAGGAGGAGCATCATATATAACAAACATTTACATATTTACTCTATATATGTATATATATATATACACACACATATATGTATACATATATACATACATACATACATATATGTACACACACACACAAAATATTTTTGAAAGGTACAACGTATTATCTCACATGGGATGGTAAAGGGCTTGAGGGAAAACATGGGATATATTCATTGTGCATTGTACCCATTAAACCTACACTTTCTTGAAATCTTTAAAACAACACATCAGCACAGTCTATCCCAGTGATGGACACAACCAAGACAAGCATCTCTGTGGGGGGTTTGTGAGGAGTCATGTGACCAGAGGCTGCTATTGGTGGTTAACCAGGAAGTCATGCATGGCCAGTGAGGGTCAAGAACGCCTGATAGAAGTTCGATGTTGTCCAGTTTTGGTATACAGGACACCAGCACAAGGTACTTGTTCGAGACCCATGCTGTAAATCTATGCAGAGGTTGGTATACCACAACAATACAGTGGAACCCGTTTAAGTAACCATGGCGATAGCATATTTACTTGGGACTTCAGCCAGCGACGTAAGGCGACAAAGGGATTCTATAAGTACATCGTTTTACTCAAATTGTGCAATTTTGTCAGACGTCTACCGCCTAAGAAGAAAAGCACCGGCTTTGAACATCAAGTATCAAGTTTTTAATAATGACGTTAGATACTACCACACATTTTCATAAAAGTTACCCCTTTGGATTTCAAATTAACAAAAAAGATTGGCCTTGTATGCTTATGTCAACTTAAGCAGGCACTTTTGAGTAAATAATAAATAATACATGGGTTCCACTGTACTGTAACAAGTGTGCATTTTATTGTGTTCTATGAGTATTACCAGGGGTTTCATATGGCCCTATTTGTCACGGTTTACCTGACACATGTAATGTGACGAATTTGGTAATCAAAACTACAACCAAGATGTATTTTAGCCGCCAAACGGCAGTAGCGTATCCTAAAATCTGTTCCCACTTTGACCACAGCGTCAGTTCCTATGTTGGCGCTTTCCAAAATTTTCAGCGGAATGCATTGCAAAATTACTCACCCCCCGCCCCGCCCCTTTCCTCTCACGCGAGAGCCACCCAGGAAGGGGGCTATATGAATCTCTTCCCTACTACAGGTGTGCTGAAAATAATCCATTCACATCTAAATCGAGAATCTTAAGTTTTTTTCAGATACTTTTAGATCATTTTCACAAATCAAACGTCGGCAGGCAAGGGGAGATTTTGTAACCTGTAATCTGTTTAAAAAAGGTTTTATGATTGTTTTTATATCAAATAATATATAGTGAGAATTGCTTTGAGTGGAGCATCGATTTTCAATCGAATTGTCACTCCAAGAATGAAAATCGAATCAAGAGTTGTTGTAAGATCCACATCCCTAATGAGTAGGCTTGATCTTATATTTGGTCATAGAAAAAAATCACATAGACACAGAAACAACTTATGTATGAAATCTAGATCCAATTGTGTCATTGGCGTCTTTAGGCCTTTCACTCAAACTCAGACTGACGTTCAACCTTTTCTGAAAAATCAAACAGGTTAATAACTTTTGCAGTCGAACAAAGTATTTCGTTTTTTTTAAGAATACTACACTGCTTGTATTTTGTACTGTGATTGGTTGGTACAGTAGAGACACGGGTCACTCGAGAATGGATTCTAAGGATAGAGGGCCTCATTTTACTGTAGAGACTTCCCAAACACTCCAAAAGCAACATGAGGCCTCCGCAGGGGGGGACGGCTGTGTGTGCGTGTGTTAGTGAGACCCCTAAGTGAGTGTATGCTAACGTGTCCACGTTTAAATTCTATGTATCAAATTCCACACGCTGATCCAACATACTTCTGAAGCTATGAGAAAACAAAACACTTCACATTGTTAAGCACATCATCATGCTTTTTGAATATCTATAAATCACTATGTACTATGTTTTAGTTCATACGTACAGTCGCGATCAAAAGTTTACATACACTTGTAAAGAACATAATGTCATGGCTGTCTTGAGTTTCCAATCATTTCTACAACTCTTATTTTTTGTGATAGAGTGATTGGAGCACATACTTGTTGGTAACAAAAAACATTCATGAAGCTTGGTTCTTTTATGAATTTATTATGAGTCTACTGAAAATGTGACCAAATCTGCTGGGTCAAAAGTATACATACAGAAATGTTAATATTTGGTTACATGTCCCTTGGCAAGTTTCACTGCAATAAGGCACTTTTGGTAGCCATCCACAAGCTTCTGGTTGAATTTTTGACCAGTCCTTGTTGGTTTTCTGACATGGACTTGTTTCTTCAGCATTGTCCACACGTTTAAGTCAAGACTTTGGGAAGGCCATTCTAAAACCTTAATTCTAGCCTGATTTAGCCATTCCTTTACCACTTTTGACGTGTATTTGGGGGTAATTGTCCTGTTGGAACACCCAACTGCGCCCAAGACCCAACCTCCGGGCTGATGATTGTAGGTTGTCCAGAAGAATTTGGAGGTAATCCTGCTTTATCATTGTCCCATTTAAAGCACCAGTTCTATTGGCAGCAAAACAGGCCCAAAGCATAATACTACCACCACCATGCTTGACGGTAGGCGTGGCGTTAAGTGCTGACTTAAACGTGTGGACAATGCTGAAGAAACAAGTCCATGTCAGAAAACCAACACATTTAGCTGAACTGCACCAATTTTGTCAAGAGGAGTGGTCAAAAATTCAACTAGTTGTGGATGGCTACCAAAAGTGCCTTATTGCAGTGAAACTTGCCAAGGGACATGTAACCAAATATTAACATTGCTGTATGTATACTTTTGACCCAGCAGATTTGGTCACATTTTCAGTAGACCCATAATAAATTCATAAAATAACCAAACTTCATGAATGTTTTTTGTGACCAACAAGTAGTAGAGTTGTGGAAATGATTGGAAACGCAAGACAGCCATGACATTATGTTCTTTACAAGTGTATGTAAACTTTTGATCGCGACTGTATGTGACACATGGAATATTGCACACTAATATGACTTGTCCCCACGTGGTCGGTGTCTGCAGCTCCGTCTGAGAGGGAGAAACCCGACACGATGTCGGACAAACACAACGGATATGAGAAGGAGAGTCAGAGGGACTAGAATGCATAAGTGACGTACAAGCGAGCAATGGAGCAACATTGGAGCGATAGCACCATATAGAGATATTTACCACCTTGGCCCTGCGCTCATGTAGAAAAGGACGCCTCGTTTCGTCGCCGCTATGCACTGGAAAAAAGGTCTCAACCGAGCCGACTTTGATTTTAAACATCCTGTACGTGTGCAACAAGTGGAGTATAGGCCGCCACACGAGCAGTTTGGCTTCCTCTTGGTGTCACTGCCTCACATCCACGAGGGTGTGGATCCTGGTCAGTGTGGAGTTTGTTTCTGCCTAACATAGCACTCGTAAAATGAAAGTGGACAGAGGTCGAGGGTCACGGACCATCCACGTGAGGACACGTAAACGAGTGGAGTGTATAAGGCACGGGTTGTAATGATGCAAGAGGATGCCTGCACTGAGCAGGCGTGTCTTTTTTTTTTTTTTAATATATATATATGTATATATATAATTTAATTCAATTTCACGCCTTTGCACTCCCCCCCAAGTGGACCTTTTAGCATTTGTAACGCTCCCACAAGGAAAAAAACAAAAAAACTAAACACAAATTCTCCCCACAGAAAACGTGGGTATCTTAATAAGGATCTTTTTACAGCTGATTCACAAAATCATAACTAGTACATCTAAGTTAGCACTTTTTTTTCTTTCGTTTCTATAGAGATGGGTCCTTATGATAAGCAGAGATATGGACTGTATCCCATTTGTTGGATGTGCATGTGATCTGCGTAAGAGCACACTTTTTTTTAAGGTCAAATTACATTTCTGTGCACAATATGAGCCTACAAGCATGCCAGGTTTTTTTTTTGTTGCATCGGATAACACTTGTAGCGCGCTTTTCATATTGGAATCTGCAATTTTGGTTGTAATACATGTTCTCTTGTGCCGATTTGTGGTTTTATAATATTAGCTGTGCAAAACATTCTGCTTTTTTTTTTTTTTTTTTTGTACTGAAATCAAGTAGATAACTGTGACAGTCCTGGATAGCAGCGCTTTACTGTGACATGGTAATATAACGTGGGTGACATCCAGGTGCCATGTGTGTGTGTGTGTGTGTGTGTGAGATGGGGGGCGCAGGGGGTGAGATCTTCTTTCTTGATATCAACTTTTGCCCCCTAAAGAAGTCAGTCGTCGTCGGCGTCGTCCGCGCCGTGCGGGCCTTCAGGCAGCAGTTCCGAGGCCCGTTTCTCTCGACTCCTCTCCTGGATCTTCCGCATCTCCTCCGCGTACTTGCAGAAGGTGTTGCCGAATTTGGACCAGACTTTGCAGGGAACCGTAATGGAGTTCCGGTAGGTGGGCTTGACCTCGCTGACCCGCATGAACACGCCGTACTTGTTGGAGCCCACGTCGAAGAAGAAGCGCTTGTTGTCCACGGTGAGCGAGGTGCCCTCCGGGAGCTCGGCGGGTTCCTCGTCCACGCCGTAGTCGTCGATGAGTTTCGCCAAGGCGTCGCGGAACTCGATCAGCCCTTGCGCCGGCAGCGCGATGGTCTGGCCTTGCGAGCTCCCCAGCCCGGGCCCCCGGTTGACGGTCTGCCGGATCCTCAGGAACCGCCCCCTCTGGTTCTCCTTCAGATCCATGTAATATTTCCGGTTCTCCCGCACCAAGAACTCGCTCTTCAGCGCCCGCCGCGGCTCGTCGTGCACCATGTCGGGGTTGCTCGGGCCCAGCTGGGCGTAATGTTCGATAAAGTCCCCGAGGTAGTCGCGGAACTCCACGGCCACCGACATGGAGAGCGTGAGGCGGCTCTTGTTCCCCCCCGCGCCGACCTCGGCTATCTTCAGGAAGCGTCCTTTCACGTTCTGCTTGACGTCGAGGTAGAAGCGCTTGTTCTGGATGTCGACCCGCTTGGAGGCGAGCTCCTCGGTGTCGTGCTGCAGCCGCGACACGGCGCCGGCGGGCAGCGAGCACGGGCCTGCGGTGGGCCCTCCGTGGTCACTGCCACTGTCTCTGTCCGCCATGATGCTGCCTCCCTGCGTTACCTTCCTTCCACCGTCTCTCCCTCCGCCTGCTGCGACCTCGACTGCCTGTCAAAGCGCTCCGTGGCTCTTATCGCGAGAAGAGAGCAGAGGAGGATGGGAAAATGAAGAAGAAGAAGAAGAAGAAGAAGGAAAAAAAAAAAGGAAAGTAAGCGGCGTCATTACTGTGGTTCTCCGCGAGCGGGCCGCGTTCAAGACGTTCACGGATTCCGCAACGTTTTGCAACGGGTCAGTCCTCAACGCGTCACGTGACTCCTTTGCGGCACACATTTACTAACTAGGCCAGGGGTCGGCAACCCAAAATGTTGAAAGAGCCATATTGGACCAAAAATACAAAAAACAAATCTGTCTGGAGCCGCAAAAAATTAAAAGCCATATTATATACAGATAGTATGTCATGAGATATACATTGAATTAAGAGGACTTAAAGGAAACTAAATGACCTCAATAAGGCTGCAGCTAACGATTATTTTTCTATCGATTAATCTATAGATTATTTTTTCGATTAATCGGTTAATCTATAGATTATTTTTTCGATTCATCTATAGATTATTTTTCCTTTTACCGATTATTTTTTATTTTATTTTATTTAAAATGAAGATGAACAAATAAAAGTAGGCCAGTTTTTTCAAAAGGCATGGCTTTTATTTACAAAAAAAAAAAGTATGGCCACTCAGTCAACATTGACAACAACATGACAAAATATTCTGTAACAATGTAAACATTTAAAACTTTTAACATTTAACAAAATTAAAAGTAGCTTATTTGCTTTTTAATGTGCAAATATAAAAGTAAACATCCAGTGCAAATCTTAATATTCTGCAATAGTATAAGCATTTCAAAAGTAAAAGTATTGCTTATTTTGCTTTAAAATGTGCAAAAATAAAGATAAACATCCAATACAAAAAAGTGCAAAACGAAATATTCTGTAACAAAAGTGTAAACATTTCAACAAAAGTGAAAGTATTGCTTATTTGCTAAAATGTGCAAAAATAAAGATAAACATCAATACAAAAAAGTGCCAATCTAAATATTCTGGAGGACTGTAAACATTAAAGGCCTACTGAAACCCACTACTACCGACCACGCAGTCTGATAGTTTATATATCAATGATGAAATCTTAACATTATAACACATGCCAATACGGCCGGGTTAACTTATAAAGTGACATTTTAAATTTGCCGCTAAACTTCCGGTTCGAAACGCCTCTGAGGATGACGTATGCGTGTGACGTAGCCCGGCGAACACGGGTATGCCTTCCACATTGAAGCCGATAAGAAAAAGCTCTGTTTTCATTTCATAATTCCACAGTATTCTGGACATCTGTGTTCGTGAATCTGTTTCAATCATGTTCATTGCATTATGGAGAAGGAAGCCAAGCAAGCAAAGAAGAAAGTTGTCGGTGCGAAATGGACGTATTTTTCGAACGTAGTCAGCCACAACAGTACACAGCCGGCGCTTCTTTGTTTACATTCCCGAAAGATGCAGTCAAGATGGAAGAACTCGGATAACAGAGACTCTAACCAGGAGGACTTTTGATTTGGATACACGGACGCCTGTAGAGAACTGGGACAACACACTCTTACCAGGATTACTTTGATTTGGATGACAAAGACGCAGACGTGCTACTGTGAGTATGCAGCTTTGGCTTTTTTTTGCGTATGTACGTAACTTTTTTTAAATATATAAGCTTTATGAACCTTGGGTTAGGTGAACGGTCTTTTGGGCTGAGTGATTGTGTGTGTTGATCATGTGTTTGAATTGTATTGGCGTGTTCTATGGAGCTAGGAGCTAGCAGAGGAGCTAGGAGCTAGCATAACACGTACCGTACCGTAAGTGCGCGTCACGTACGTAACTTTTTAAAAATATATAAGCTTTATGAACCTTGGGTTAGGTGAACGGTCTTTTGGGCTGAGTGATTGTGTGTGTTGATCAGGTGTTTGAATTGTATTGGCGTGTTCTATGGAGCTAGGAGCTAGCAGAGGAGCTAGGAGCTAGCATAACAAACACGCAGGTGTTATTATGCAGGATTAATTTGTGGCATATTAAATATAAGCCTGGTTGTGTTGTGGCTAATAGAGTATATATATGTCTTGTGTTTATTTACTGTTGTAGTCATTCCCAGCTGAATATCAGGTACCGTGAGTATGCAGCCTTGGCTGCTAAACATTCGATAACTTGACCGTATGTGCGCGTCACGTACGTAACTTTTTAAAAATATATAAGCTTTATGAACCTTGGGTTAGGTAAACGGTCTTTTGGGCTGAGTGATTGTGTGTGTTGATCAGGTGTTTGAATTGTATTGGCGTGTTCTATGGAGCTAGGAGCTAGCAGAGGAGCTAGGAGCTAGCATAACAAACACGCAGGTGTTTTTATGCAGGATTAATTTGTGGCATATTAAATATAAGCCTGGTTGTGTTGTGGCTAATAGAGTATATATATGTCTTGTGTTTATTTACTGTTGTAGTCATTCCCAGCTGAATATCAGGTCACCCCCGGCTCTCACAGCATCTTCCCTATCTGAATAGCTTCAACTCCCCACTAGTCCTTCACTTGCACTTTACTCATCCACAAATCTTTCATCCTCGCTCAAATTAATGGGGAAATTGTCGCTTTCTCGGTCCGAATCTCTCTCACTTCATGCGGCCATCATTGTAAACAATAGGGAACTTTGCGTATATGTTCAACTGACTACGTCACGCTACTTCCGGTAGGTGCAAGCCTTTTTTTTATCAGATACCAAAAGTTGCAATCTTTATCGTCGTTGTTCTATACTAAATCCTTTCAGCAAAAATATGGCAATATCGTGAAATGATCAAGTATGACACATAGAATAGATCTGCTATCCCCGTTTAAATAAAAAAAATTCATTTCAGTAGGCCTTTAAGTATTGCTTTTAAAATGTGCAAAATAAACATCCAGTCCAACACAGTACACAATAACCAATTCTACTCATTCCAGTGAGTGACTAACAGTTGTAATGAAGAAAGGTTAGCATGTCTACTTGCTTTGCTTCTTTTCTTGTTTACAATATTCCCAGCAGCTGAAAATAGGCGCTCAGAAGGGGTCGATGTGGCTGGAACTGAGAGCTAATTAGCCTTCACCTCAAGCCAGGACTGCGAGTGAGCTGAGCTGCAGTTTAAATTTCTAGTAGGTCAACGGGCTCATAGTGATGTTACTAGTAGTTGACTGGGAGGTGTTTATTATCATTTGGGGAGAGTCCACTGCCTGATGCTCACCTGCTAAACACCTATCTGCTCCACGCTGAAGCGCTGACTACATGCGCTCTGAATACGCACTGCTGATTGGCTGATAATGCTTCGTGTGTACCAATCAGATGGTTGTGTGGGTGGGACAATGCTGCGTGTGTACCAATCAGATGGTTGTATGGGTGGGACAATGCTGCGTGTGTACCAATCAGATGGTTGTGTGGGTGGGACAATGCTGCGTGCTGAGACAGAGGCAGCCGCAGAAGGAGCAAAGCAACTTGTTAAGACTTTAGCAGCTAAAGTTAGCTTTAGCTTAGAAACTCGTTCGGTACAACCCCGTACCGAACCGAAAGCCCCGTACCGAAACGGTTCAATACAAAACACATAACGTTACACCCCTAGCAGATACAAATGACACATTCATGTTTTTGTGTAATGATGACAACGTATGCTAACGCGGACGATTGACTAGTTGATGGTTGATGGTTTTCTTTTCAAATGTTCGTTCATAGCCGTTGTGCTGCTATGATAGGCCATTTACGCTCGACACAGTGTGCATACAACAACATTATTAGGCTGTGTATTGAAATACTCCCACACTTTTGACGACTTTTGGCGTGCGTTTTTCCCCTCGCTTGCACAGTCTGCTTTGCGCTCCGCCATGACGGTAGTGTGACGTAATTATGCGACGCGTCGACGCACAAAAACGGCGTCGACGTATTTACATAACCGATGACGTCGACTACGTCGACGCGTCGTTTCAGCCTTAGACCTCAAATATAGCTACAAATGAGGCATAATGATGCAATATGTACATATAGCTAGCCTAAATAGCATTTTAGCATCGATTAGCTTGCAGTCATGCAGTGACCAAATATGTCTGATTAGCACTCCACACAAGTCAATAACATCAACAAAACTCACCTTTGTGTATTCACGCACAACGTTAAAAGTTTGGTGGACAAAATGAGACAGAAAAAGAAGTGGCATAAAACACGTCCGAGAAAGTCGGAGAAAGTTATATATGTAAACAAACTGGGGTGAGTTCAAGGACCGCCAAAATTAGTAGGACAAAACGGCGCTCGCCAAATACTTGAATCAGTGAAGCATGTTTAATATAAACAGTGTGATTTCTAACAATTAGGGAGGTTTGTGTCATGTTTGTCCTCCTACAGAAACCATATTAAAACCAAAATATTTTTTTCCATTTTTCATACATTTTTGAAAAAGCTCCAGAGAGCCACTAGGGCGGCGCTAAAGAGCCGCATGCGGCTCTAGAGCCGCGGGTTGCCGACCCCCGAACTAGGCTGACCATATTGTGAAATCCCCAAAAGAGGACACATATATGCGTGCCAAGGCCGGGACTAGGTGAACATTTGCCAATGATACTCGAACTTGCTTTATAAATAATATATTTATTTAAATAAAGCATTTTTTCCTCCTCTGTTGACAGCAGTGTTGGGCGCTAGGAATTTTCAGAATGGGGTCCCAGGGACCCCATCAAGTCATAAAAATGGGGTCCCACAGTAAATTTTGGGGTCCCACTTTTTTTGTAAGTGTTGTGAAAACAAATGATAAACGTATGCATTATCCTGTTATATCTCACACTCTATATTGTGTTTTGGAAAAAGGTTGTCATAAACGTTACTTAATTCATTAAAAAAATAATAAAAAAAGAAAACAAATTTGTATACATATGTAAATGTATTCAGTTATAAACATTTATTCACTTTCTTCTTTCCTTCATGGATCTAAACTTTACCGCTGCTGGTAGTTTTTTCTATGTTTTTATTGAATAAGTTGTAGGTGTATTTATTTCAGTATAAAAGTGTAAAAAGTGTTTTGCTTGGGTCATGAAATGATGATAAAGGTGTGCCAGGGCATACATACATTTTATATTTAACGCTTAAATCTCTGGAGTATACATCAACTTCAGTTCTATCCCTCATTTCAAAATGTTTTAGTTTTTTTATGTTGTTTTTTTGTTTTTGTTTTTTTCTGCCCTTTTTTGTCAAACAAAACTATGTATTTAATGGCAAACACAACATATGCAAAATCTTCCACCAACAATATTTTTCTTAATGGAATATTGGATGTAAAGTAATCAGAACCCTGGATAGGTCAATAATTCATAATAACATTGATTTTGATTCAATATTATGTTTTGAGCAATGACAGTTTGAAAGAAAAAAAACAGTTTTGTTTTATTAGTCAACATTGCAACTATTTCTAAATTACATTTCACCTTTAAGCTTTTTTATTTCACTTTTGTTATGTTTTTGTTTATTTTAATAGTATTTTTAGAATGTGCTGTGGGCCTTTAAAACATTAGCTGTGGGCCGCACACTTTTGACACCCCTGCTATAGATAATAAAAAAATAAATCAGATAAATCTATGGATAAAAAGCAGAGCCTGGCGACGCATGCACGTTATCATAACTCTCTCGCTCTCTCTGTCTCTGCCCCTCCCTCACGAATGCTGCTGCGTGCGCACACCTTCACAGTTTGTTTTGTTTTTAAGCCATTCTTAACCCTGAACGTACATTGAAAATACACACAACCCTCTAAAACTCAAAATGCCGGACATTTGAGGCATTTAAGAAATTCCGCCCGGACAGCCCAAACAGCCCCGCAAAAGAGGACATGTCCGGAGAAAAGAGGACGTATGGTCAGTCTAACATATACTGTACATGTGTGCACGGATTGATTGACAGATGATGATAAGACAAGTGCAGGCTCATAACTTGAGAGTAAACGTTTTTTTTTTGTGTGTGTATGGGGAGTAAAGGAACATACTGGACTTACAAAGTTAAAAAGAAGTTAAAGTACTTATGATAGGTCTTAACTAGGGATGTCCGATAATGGCTTTTTGCCGATATCCAATATTCCAATATTGACCAAACCCTTAATTACAGATACCGATATCAACCGATACCGATATCAACCGATACCAATATATACAGTCATGGAATTAACACATTATTATGCCTAATTTGGACAACCAGGTATGGTGGAGATAAGGTCCTTTTTTTGAAAAATAAAATAAGATAAATAAATTAAAAACATTTTCTTGAATAAAAAAGAAAGTAAAACAATATAAAAACAGTTACATAGAAACTAGTAATTAATGAAAATGAGTCAAATTAACTGTTAAAGGTTAGTACTATTAGTGGACCAGCAGCACACACAATCATGTGTGCTTACGGACTGTATCCCTTGCAGACTGTATTGATATATATATTGATATATAATGTAGGAACCAGAATATTAATATCAGAAAGAAACAACCCTTTTGTGTGAATGGGTGTGAATGAGTGAAAATGGGGGAGGGAGTTTTTTGGGTTGGTGTACTAATTGTAAGTGTATCTTGTGTTTTTTATGTTGATTTAATAAAAAAAACAAAAAAAAAAAAAAAAAAAAAAAAACAGATACCGATAATAAAAAAAACGATACCGATAATTTCCGATATTACAGTCTAAAGCATTTATCGACATCTCTAGTCTTAACTCATTCTCCTTCTATGTCACATCAATATGGAATGCACTCCCAACAGGTGTAAAATAAAGTGCATCTCTATCCTCCTTGAAAACCGCACTAAAAGAACACCTTCAGGCAACTTCAACCCTTGACTAACACCCGCCCCTCTCCACATCCCAACTGCCCGGATTGTAAATAATCAAATGTAAATAATCGAATGTGCAGTATATACTTGCTCTTATGCTTTCTGGGCTCACTATGTTCACTGCTCGCTGTACATATCCTACCAAGTCAGACCTACACTGTTTCAATGTCCATTTCTCTGATGATGCAATTGTTGATGACTGAAGTGCTGATATCAACCAAACCTAACCCCCGAACCCTCCTGCTGATAGTATGCTGATAGTATATATTTGTACCATGAATTGATTTACGTGGACCCCGACTTAAACAAGTTGACCAACTTATTCGGGTGTTACCATTTAGTGGTCAATTGTACGGAATATGTACTGTACTGTGCAATCTACTTATAAAAGTTTCAATCAATCAATCAATCAATCAAAAAAACACACACACTAGGTGTGGTGAGATTATCCTCTGCATTTGACACATCACCCTCACCCCTTGGGAGGTGAGGGGAGCAGTAGCAGCAGCGGAATATTTTTTGGACAAAACCAGATAATATGCGTATATTGCAGCGATTAATTATCTTTTCATCGAAGCACGTCTAAAAGCAAAATCACACCTTGTTATAAGGAGTACTATTTCATCATCAAAACTGTTACCAAGTTTTGAGAGAATAAATGACGTGCATTCAAGCATATTAAAAAAAAACTTATTGTTTGACATTTTCACATAGAATTTAAATTTGTGTCAAAATATTGGTGTCTTTTTTAAAGTTATTTAAAATTAATTGCAATAATCAAAATTCAAAAGTGGTATTAAGCTTATTTTATTTTTTATATCATTTGACAGCACTTATTTCCAAGACTTGTATAAGAAGAGTGGAAATATACAAAATCAATACCAGGGTCCAACGGATACATTTATAAAAAACAGTCACAAATGTGCAAAAGTTAAGTTAAAGTTAAGTTAAAGTACCAATGATAGACACACACACACACACACACACTAGGTGTGGTGAAATTTGTCCTCTGGATTTGACCCATCCCCTTGTTCACCCCCTGGGAGGTGAGGGGAGCAGTGAGCAGCAGCGGTGGCTGCGCCTGGGAATCATTTTGGTGATTTAACCCCCAATTCCAACCCTTGATGCTGAGTGCCAAGCAGGGAGGTAATGGGTCCCATTTTTATAGTCTTTGGTATGACTCGTCCGGGGTTTGAACTCACGACCTACCGATCTCAGGGCGGACACTCTAACCACTATTTATCGATTTAAACTACTATACAAACATCGGGTCTGATTCAAATATAGAGATAAGGGTCTTTAATTTGACCTGCTGTTGTACTCTGTCTCAAAGTGTTAACATGTGCTCAATGTTTCCTCACCATTATTGCTATTTTGTCTATTACCGTTGTTGGTATGTTCATTCTTCTTACATTGTTGATACAAATGATTGTTACAGTGTAATAATTATTGTTACCTGTGGTAATGCCACCATTATACAACATTTGTATTATAATCCTTAAACAAAGTAACAGTGGAACTCAATGTATTAATCACTGAATTGAGAATTGGGGGTGGGATTAAATAAATGATCTTCTTCCCACTCCCTTTCAGGCAAAACTGGACCATCATGCTTACATACTGTACATTACCCTTTGCATTATATTCATTTATATCATTACATGTAATGATATAAATTAATTATATAAATTAATATTAATATAATTTGTACCTTGTACTTTTTTTTATGTCATTGCCTGAAATATATGAATAACAAAATACAATAAAAAGAATGGCAAATTGCCCATCTCATAACGTTGAGATTTTTCAGAACCTTGGACAGCAACAGGGAGGCGCGCATGCGTCCCATAGATTTCTGAATGAACAGCTGGAGTCGAGTCATGAATCATTGTCCTGCGGCTGGGCTCGTGTGTCACACTTTCTCAATGGGAGATTATTGATGGTTTTATGGGATGAGTCAGTGCAAAGAGAACAGCTTGCAGTCACAGTTGAAGGTTATTTCATCTACAGTGATGGAACATGCGCTGTAAACATGTCCATTGCAAATTTCTGGCTAAAAATGGCATTACTTTTATTGTAATATTTACAGTAATTTACTGTGAAATAACACTTCATTGCTAATAATTGCTGTAAAATGTAAGGGCATTGTAATGTTTACAGTCATGTTTACAGTGTTAGCTTTCACTGTTATGCTCTTTTTTCCCAAGATGGCGCCGCTGTAGTGGTTGCTGTTGGCAGGAGCTCTGTGCTCTTGTGTCATTCTTTTGTGTTGCTGATGTTTCCCTCTTGTTTTCATCAAACCATTTTCTACAGCTTGTCCCTTTAGGGGTCACGGGGGGTGCTAGAGCCTATCTCAGCTGCATTCGGGCGGAAGCCAAGGTACACCCTGGACAAGTCGCCACCTCTTCGCAGCGCCAACACAGATATACAGACAACATTCACACTCACATTCACACACTAGGGCCAATTTGGTGTTGCCAATCAACCTATCCCCAGGTGCGTGTCTTGTGTTTTTTTTAATTTTTATTATAATTAATTTTTTTGGCTTTTGGTTCGGGACCCTTTGGGACTGAGCGACAAAGGGTGGCATTTTCGTGACTTCTGCGGTGCTTTTTTGTGAACTTCTGGATCTGCCTCCCGGGCCATGGAGACCAGCTTCTGGGTCTCTGCCACACCAGAGTCCGTTTGGAGAGACTGGGGGAGAGGAGATGTGGATGAAGAGACAGAGCTGCGGAGCTAGCGCTGAGCGCTGGGACAGACAAGCTTCACAGTGTCTTGGCTGAATGAGTAGGTATCGGACACCTCGGTCTCCTGAGACGCATCCTCGCTCATCCATGCGGACTGGATACTGGCCGAGAGTTAGTGGGCGGACGAGGGTGGAGTCGGCTCTCTTGGTTGCTTTGTTGGGTCTGCTCCTGTCTCTGGCCATGCTCCCCCCACCCCAGCAGAGGCCACCACTGTGTATATGTTTTATTTTTGGTTTGTTTTTTTGTTGTTGTTTTACTTTTGTAGCTGTATGTAGAAATGTCTGGTTGCATCAGTTTTGCTCTTCTAATGTCTTTAATGTCCTTTGTGTTCTTTGATGTTTGATGTTTACCTCTTACACACATGCTTATGTGCGCTATGGCTATGATGTTTTTTCCCCCTTGGCCTCAGTCTGGATCCCCTCTCCAGGGGCCCAGGCTTCGACTTAATTTTTGTTTTTCAACTTTACACAATCCTTAAAGCCTATCATTTGTTTGTTTGTTTGTATTTGTTTATTTGAAGGACAATGTGCAGTTACATTAAGAAAATGGCTGCACCAGATTCAGCACCATCATTATGAGAGACAAGAACACAAGTCTTTTTTTCAGGATTTTAAAGTTGATAAAAAAAAACGCTTGTAAGATGTGGCTAATGGGAGTCACTGTTGCAGCCTTCAAAGCCTAAAAAACAACTTCAAAATCCTCAATCGACGTTTTATAAACACGCTGAACATCTATTGGGGCGGCATGGCGTAGTGGGTAGAGCGCCCGTGTCAGAAACCTGAGGGTTGCAGGTTCGCTCCCCGCCTCTTACCATGCCGTTGTGTCCTTGGGCAGGACACTTCACCCTTGCTCCCGGTGCCGCTCACACTGGTGAATGAATGTTGAATGAATGATAGGTGGTGGTCGGAGGGGCCGTAGGCGCAAATTGGCAGCCACGCTTCCGTCAGTCTACCCCAGGGCAGCTGTGGCTATGAAAGTAGCTTACCACCACCAGGTGTGAATGAATGATGGGTTTTTAACATGTAAAGCGACTTTGGGTACTTAGAAAAGCGCTATATAAATCTCAGGTATTATTATTATTATTATTATTATTATATATAATGCAGTAACAGACACAATCATTACAATACGTAAGATGTACAATGTTTACCGTATTTTGGTCATTTCATGCACAGCCGAAACTAATTCTTTGGCACATTTATTTCTGTTTCCATATTGCAGCGCACTTCCGACTTCCCGAAACTATTCCCTGAATCTGTCCTTTCCAGGGTTTTTCGTTGTTCCCATTGGGTTGAGTTTTTTCTTGCCATAATGTGGAACCTTTAGCCGAGGATGTCGTTGTAGCTTGTGCAGCCCTTTGAGACGTTTGTGATTAAGGGCTGTATGAGTAAACTTTGATTGATTGATTGATTGAATCAAATGCGAGTGTGTTTTCTAATCATGGTAGACCTGGTTATGGACAACAAATATGACTTTTTTTGGACAAATGAGGATTCATAACCTTATCTTTTTGAAACTAAATATTGGAAGGATGAACTGCTGCTTATAGAAGCGAGCACGAAGAATGGTAAATGGGTTATACTTGTTCAGCGCTTTTCTTGTCACGGCCGGGCCCTCATCTGTGTGCTCTGCTGATTGCGCCTCCAAGAGCGCACCTGAGCGTGTCAGTCCTGCTGCAGTCGGCAGCTGCAGTCAATCACCAGTAATCAGCACACCTGAAGTTGATCAGAGGTCCTGCCTTCAAAAGCCTGCACAACCTACTATCCCGGGCCGGAACGTAACCATCCGTTCGTGTACCGTAAGCCGACTAACCATGCTATATGCACAGTTTGCTCTCTGTTTTTCTTCCCCGTGTTATTGATTGTCTTGTTGTCCTCCTTGTCGATCCTACTGTAGACCTCCATTCCTGCGTTGACGTGCTTTGTGTCTCGTCATTCCTTGTTCCCCCTGCTTCCCGGACTGCCTCTTGGATCTCGATTTCCCGCTTGGACATGGACCTCCTACGCCCCGCTATAGCCACCAGACTTCCTGCTTGCCTCATGGACATTCAAGCCTACCTTTCCCCTCCGGGACTTCCGCTCTCGCTCAACACTCCCGGTAACACACAACAGCTAATCTCTACACATAGTCACACACCATACACCCTTTTGGATACAGTCACACTTCATTGTCTAGTTTATAGTATTATTGTTTTGTTATTATATATATATATATATTATATATATATATATATATATATATATATATATATATATATATATATATATATATATATATATATATATATATATATATATATATATATAGTATTATTGTTTTGTTATTATATATATATATATATATATATATATATATATATATATATATATATATATATATATATATATATATATATATAATAACAAAACAATAATACGTTTAAATAAAAAAAAATCATATCAGTAGGCCTTTAAATTGCATTACAACTCAGTTTTAAAGGCCTACTGAAATGATTTTTTTTTAATTTAAACGGGAATAGCAGATCCATTCTATGTGTCATACTTGATCATTTCGCGATATTGCCATATTTTTGCTGAAAGGATTTAGTAGAGAAAATCGACGATAAAGTTCGCAACTTTTGCTCGCTGATAAAAAAAGCCTTGCCTGCACCGGAAGTAGCGTGACGTCACAGGAGCTAGGATTCCTCACAATTCCCCATTGTTTACAATGGAGCGAGAGAGATTCGGACCGAGAAAGTGATGATTACCCCATTAATTTGAGCGAGGATGAAAGATTCGTAGATGAGGAACGTTACAGTGAACGACTTGAGAGGCAGCGATGAACGTATCTTTTTTCGCTCTGACCGTAACTTAGGTACTAGCTGGCTCATTGGATTCCACACTCTCCTTTTTCTATTGTAGATCACAGATTTGTGTTTTAAACCACCTTGGATACTATATCCTCTTGAAAATGAGAGTCGAGAACGCGAAATGGACATTCAGTGCCTTTTATCTCCACGACAATACATCGGCGAAATGCTTTAGCTACGAGCTAACGTGATAGCATCTTGCTTTAACTGCATATAGAAACAAAAGAAATAAACCCCTGACTGGAAGTATAGATAGAAAATACTATTAAACCGTGGACATGTAAATACACGGTTAATGCTTTCCAGGCTGGCGAAGGTTAACAATGCTGTGCTAACGACGCCATTGAAGCTAACTTAGCAACCGCACTGCACAGAGCTATGCTAAAAACATTAGCTCTCCACCTACGCCAGCCAGCCCTCATTTGCTCATCAACACCCGTGCTCACCTGCGTTCCAGCGATCGGCAGAAGGACGAAGGACTTCACCCGATGCGTTTGGCGGCCCGGAGACGTAGGAAGTCAAGGTGAAGTCGGCGGCTAGCGCGGCTAGCGCTCCAACAAAGTCCTCCTGGTTGTGTTGCTGTAGTCCGCTGCTAATACACTGATCCCACCTACAACTGTCTTCTTTGCAGCCTTCATTGTTCATTAAAAAAATTGCAAAAGATGTCCAGAATACTGTGGAATTATGAAATGAAAACAGAGCTTTTTGTATAGGATTCTACGGGGTACCATAACTTCCGTTACTCGGACTTCGTCACGCGCATACGTCATCATACCGCAATGTTTCAGCCGGATATTTCCCGGGAATTTTAAAATGTCACTTTATAAGTTAACCCGGCTGTATTGGCATGTGTAGCAATGTTAAGATTTCATCATTGATATATAAACTATCAGACTGCGTGGTCGGTAGTAGTGGCTTTCAGTAGGCCTTCAAGGAGAAACAATGTTAAATACACTTTTAAGAACGACCACAAGTTGAAACCATGTGTGGGCACGGTGTGTGCAATAGCTAACTCCCTGTTTGAGTCCCTCACATGATCATGGTATCAAAGCAATGTCATAGTTCTCCATCAGTGTTGGGACTAACGCGTTACTTTGTAATGCGTTACTGTAACGCCGTTACTATCGGCGGTAAATAGTAATCTAACGCGTTATTTTTTATATTCAGTAACTCAGTTACCGTTACTACATGATGCGTTACTGCGTTATTTTACGTTATTTTTTATGTAGTATCGGCTAGAAACTGAGAAGATCTGAGTGTTTTATTGCAGCGCTGCAGAGGAGGCGACAAGGAAGAGGCGCGCCGCGCGCTGTCTGTGTGTATGTATGTGTGTGGGAGGGGGCGTGTCTGTGTTTACTAACAAGACGTCATGGCGAACCCCGAAGCCGAGTTTCTTAAAATGGAGATATTTTCAGTACTTTTCTTTTGTCGACCACAAAGAAAATAACATTTTAGTTGAATGTAAGTTGTGTCTTGGATCAAAGATCTTATCCTAGCAATTCAAATATGCTGAAACCGCTACAAAAACAACATGCTTCGACGAAGCTAATAAAGAGACACACACTTCACCTCCACCTCCAACAGCGGCTGGATTTTGACGAGGCACTGCACACTGAAGGTACACACACTCTGTCAATTCTCTTAAATACTCTTTCATTCTAGACTTCTAGAGTGTTTGATTATCACATCACTCTAAATGTTTAGACTATAAAGTTCACAAACATAAAGAGGGATGCTAGTGGGCCAGGCCAATCTTTCCTTTTCTCTAAACTAAGTTGGGAAATGTGTAGAGTGTTCTGGGCTTCAGACATGATTTTATTTCAGAATTCCTTGAGATAAAAAAACGCCTGGTTAGGCTTTATGTATGTAGTGTGTGCCTTTCTTGGTTTACAGCTATGTTGTTATTATGCTGTTTGTTACTTATGTATGTTATGTTGCAGCTATTTAAAATAGTTTTGTCAATTTGTTCTGGCCTGAAACAAATTGGCCCTTTGAAACATATCTTTGTCTTTATGTGTTGTACGTAGACCACATTGCTTGTCAGAGTTCAGTGATGCAAATGCATGCCAAGTTGATCAACAGATTGTATTATTCTCCAGTGCAATAACAGTACTGAAATGAAGGCTAAAAGGGCATTAAATGGGGCCTTAAAAAAATAAAAAAATATATATAAGTAACTAAATAGTTACTTTTTACAGTAACGCATTACTTTTTGGTTTAAGTAACTGAGTTAGTAACTGAGTTACTTTTGAAATAAAGTAACTAGTAACTGTAACTAGTTACTGGTTTTCAGTAACTAACCCAACACTGTTCTCCATCATTACCATTGGAAGCCATGCTAATTAAAGTTCACATTAAATTATAACTGTATGTGATAGCCCTTCAAAATCACTCACATTGATATGTAATGATTGTTTACAGAAAAACATCTTAATCGACTAAGAATATGCACTGTCTGAGTCTGGTCTACAATGAAAGATGGTGGACAGTTTAAAAACTGCAGGTGGAAGTTAAGACTTCTTCCTGTAGGGGTCATACATCATTATGATGATTGGACGACAACATATGAGCAAAATCTAAAAGGATTAAACATCTACCAAAGGCCACAGTCATAAGTGAAGCTTTCAGCGCATACACTATGTTGACATCTATAGTTATATTTTGATAAAGACGGGTAACGCAACCATGCAACAAACATGGCTGCATACACAAAGTTGAATCATGAAATGCAACCTTACCCCAGCAAAAACAATACATATTTATCTGGGAGTGTCTTGATACCAATGGCCTTACCCCAGCCACACACAAAGAAGGTGTGGACCTCCTGGTTTTTCCAAGTTTGCATCTGTTTTGTCATGTAAAATGGTGTCTGGAGCACAATATGTTCGATATTTATGTAAACTCAACTAAGGTATAATCCTTGATATTACTCGACAAATCTTTTTTTGACAAAGTATAGGGATCTATTTCATTGCATAGTTTGATAGTTTTCTCTTATCTGCTTTTTGTAGGAAGATATAGGCCCCTTGTGGATTCAGATAGTGTGCGCTCTGCTTGCTCTCAAACAGCCATCTTGGCTTGGTTGACCACCACTGGTTTACACTTCCGGGAAGTTGTCACGTGACGAAATACAGGCGTTATCCCCCACTGACCGCCCTGCCCCCCATTTATTCAGCATTGCAGTTAAAATGACCCATCATTTGGGTTGAATATACAACCATCTAGCTCGGTTAAATAAGAAATGTATCTTGCTGGGTTAAATTAACCCAGCATTGGTTTGGTCCAATAGATACCCAGCAGCCCAATCTGGGCTATTTTCAGAGTGTGTAGAGGTACCAGTCTGCAGGTTGCGCTAGCTGTTCTAAGTCGTGAACCAGGGTGGACCACTGGTGTATAACATACATAGATGAAGATCTTATACCACACCCTACTTGCCCCCAATGGTCTGGACTCTCACATTATCATGAACAGTTTGCAATAACTGTACCCACTTTGCAGCCATTGCAGCCGGTCACCCAGGAGGAGGGTCCCCACATCTGTGGCCCCTTCTCAAGGTTTCTTTTTTTTCCACATTTCGGGTTTTGAGTTTTTTCCATTCCCGGATGTGGGTTTTTAGATCAGTGGATGTTGTTGTGGTTTGTGCAGTTCTTCAAGGCATTGTGATTAAGGGCAATACACATAAACTTTGATTGTTCGATTTGTTTTATTGTTACAGTCATTACAGTATTTTACTGTGAAAGAATGCTGTTAAATGCTATTTAATTTTAATATTTTACTGTGTGGAATGTATTTTGGATTTACACACACATTATAGCGATACTTGTACGAGTTACTGAGCTGTGTCCAAATGTTTTGCTTTCAGTAATTGCTCAGTTTTGATTGACACTGTCAGGGAGGCGTTAATTCAGTAATATGTTTATTATCATGAGTGTCGTTTGCTGCACTGCCTCATTGTGAGAACCAGTGGCATCTGTAGGCCTACTTAAAATATTTCACAATTTTTTTCTTTTTAACCAAGAAACAATCATGGCTATCAGCTATGAGATAAAATGTGGACCAGAATAATTTAAACTTAAACCAACACTACTCAATTGCCGGGAATAGTTTGAAATAATGACAGTAATTTTTTTTTTGGTTGTGTTTTAATGGTAAACATTCCATAAGGTGGTGCCACATTACTATTTTGAATGTTCTTTTAGTTGTAGCACGAGAGGATTTTAACAATACAGAAAATAACACACAAATAATGAAGGAAATTAGTTTATTTTGGTCATATAATCAACCATTTTGTGTGATCAATTTAACAGTACATATTATACATTTTTAACAATCATACACATTTACACAAAAAAAGAAAAGAAAAAGAATGACCGAAGAGGAATAGGCTGAAGCCAAGGCTTATATTTGCCTATCCTATACATTCACTGAAAATAAGATTACCTGGAACATCAACGTTCAAAAAAATCAATGGGATAAAAGTAATTGTTACTATATTTTATAATTTTCTATTATTTCACCTTTCAAGGCTTTCTTAAACCTTAACAAAGAACTACATATCTTCAACTCATCACTGAGTTTGTTCCACCACTGAACTCCTGAAACTGAAATACATTTGTATTTTATATTAGTTCTTACTTTACCTATTAAAAAAATCAATATCCCCCGTAAATTATAGTTTTCTCCTCTTAATTTAAATAACCTAAGAATACAAGCTGGAAGGCTGTTGTTCTTTACTCAAAACATAATTTCCATTGTTTTTAAAAACACAATATCTGAACATTTTAACACCTTAGAACTTATAAATAATGGATTGGTAGGTTCATAGTTGCACGCTTTGTGTATTATTCTAATTACCCTTTTTTGAAGTTTAATTATTGGGTCTATGTTTGTTTTATAAACATTTCCCCAAAATTCAACACAATATGTTAAATATGAAAAAATAAAAGAATAATATAACATATGCAGACATTTCTTATTCAGCACGTGTCTTACTATATGATGAGTTAAAATAAAATGCATATATGTATATAAAAAGTATAACTACAACTAGAATAACAATTAGTACTTAAAATGGGAATACAAAATGATGTTACCCTGGTGTGTGTATGCTTAAACTACTTTACATATATGAGTCGGGTGGCACACACATGCATGTGCATGAAAAATGGCTCGTAAGCGAACAGCTCGCAAACGAAGGGCTCGCAAGTGCAAATCGGTCTTCATTGTTCACTTAAAGGAGCTGTTCAAAAGATTCAAGTCGTTTGCAAACGTCACAGCTCTATAGCACACATTGCTCACATCAGCAAAATTGCCATTTGGTCCTTTGTAAGTGCCAACTGATTACTTATTTAATTCACTATCTTTTCTTCTGTTTTGGTGTTCGGAAAATATATATTTCTTACAAACCAAACACCAGGTTATATCTCTACTTGCCAATACTTTTCAGTACATTTAGGGCCTAATCTACTAAGGTTTTGGTTGTATTAAATGTAGAGATGGGTACAAAAATGTGTACTTTTATAGTCACTGACCGAATTTCTTTGGTACTGCAGAGTATCTATTTTAGTAAAATCAAAATGTGCCATATTTCGATATCTTTGTTGCCTGCAACGTCACATCACTGTTGCAGACTCGACCGGCTCAAACACGTGGTGGGCAAACAATCATTCAAGTATGCCTGATGGTAAGCACTCAGATGTAAAGCAAGGCTCCACTTTTCTAAAATGCGCTAGCGTGATGCTAATTTGCATTAAATTAGCTAAAAACATGCTATTGATTAGTACAATATGATGATTTTAACACCTTCAAATTTGGTAATAAAAATACATCCAAGATGCATTTCACACTAAAACAGTGTCAAACAGTATTGCTAAGTGCTAAACAAGAAATGCAATCTACAAACATAATAAAACAATCACTTCATGTACAATGTTGGCTCTCAATGGAATGCCTACTGATAGGATGTTTATATCTTCCCGTTTAGATAAAAGATTAATCATAGCACGTGTTTAAATTCTTTTGTGCCCCCACAATCAGGGGGTCCGATACCCCGTACTCTCTGAGCACTCCCCACAGGACTTCCCGAAGGACACGGTCGAATGCCTTCTACAAGTTCACAAAACACATGCAGACTGGTTGGGCAAACTCCCATGTACCCTCAAGGATCCTGCTGACAGTGTAGAGCTGGTCCACAGTTCTACGACCAGGAAGTTCGACTATCCTGTGCTGCCTCCTGTCCGAATAGACCTTACCGGCAAGGCTGAGATGTGTGATCCCCCGGTAGTTGGAACACACCCACAGTTCCCCTTTTGAAATAGAGGAACCACCATCCCAGTCTGCCAATCCAGAAGCGTCACCCCTGGTGTCCACACAATCCTGCAGAGTCTTGTCAACCATAACAGCTCCACAGCATCCAGAGCCTTAAGGAACTCCGGGCGCATCTCATCCACCCCGGGGCGCTGCCACCGAGGAGCTTCTTAACTACCTCGGCAACTTCCGCCCCTGAAATAGGAGAGCTCACCGCAGAGCCCCCAGGCACTGCTTCCTCATTGGAAGACGTGTAGGTGGGATTGAGGAGGTCTTCGAAGTATTTCTTCCACAGATCCACAATGTCCCCAGTGGACGTCAGCAGCACACCGTCCCCACCGTCCCCACTATACACGGTGTTTACAGGAAACTGCTTCCCACTCCTGAGGTGGCCAATGGTGGTCCAGAATCGCTTTGAAACAGCCGTCCAAAAGTCGTTCTCCATGAAGTTGGGACCTGGGGTGACCACTCCCGAACTCCTCCCGTGTCTGGATTTTTTGCCTGTGCAACCGCCAAAGCCGCACACCGCTTGGCCTGTTGGTAACTGTCCGCTGCCTCTGGAATCCCATGAGCCAAAAGGACTCGGAGTTAATAAAAACACCACTATGAGTAAGTATAGGTGTGAATTATGAATACACACACATTGGCGAGCTTTGTACAGCTTGTGTAAATGTATTTAAAGTAATTATGGCATCATTATTCTTGCTAATTGGACACTAAAAATATAAATAAATCATACAGTGAGGCATGTGGTGTCCGTTCCTCACTATGAAGAGACAGGTGCTACAAAATCAGGCAAAGCTACGGTGGCCAGGAACTTATGCAAAACAAAACAACAAAGTGGCTGACAGACTTTTAAAACACAATATAATAAGGACAACTTTTACAAAGTAACAGCTTGTTTCTTGGAAAAGAATAGGCATATGGACTTCAAATAAAAAGTATGACCAGAATTAATCAGAAAGGTTAACCAACGAGCGAGATTTCTCTACAGAATCTCCTCTCTGGTCAACAAAAGCACCTTGAGGATTCTGGCGGGAACTCTCGTTCAACCCTTTTTCGATTACACATGCACCTCCTGGTACCCTAGCACCTCCAAAACCCTCAAATCTAAACTCCAAACATCTCAGAACAAGCTAGTCAGATTACTTCTAGACCTCCACCCCAGATCCCACCTCACTCCTACCCACTTCTCTAAAGTGGGCTGGCTCAAGGTGGAGGACAGAGTTAAACAACTTGCACTGAGCCTCGTCTATAAAATCCACTACACCTCCCTGATACCGAAGTACATGTCAAACTACTTCCTTAACGTAAATGACCGCCATAACCACAACACCAGGGGGAGCTCCACTAACCACGCTAAACCCAGATTCCGAACTAACAAAGGTCTTAACTCATTCTCTTTCTATGCCACATCAATGTGGAATGCGCTCCCAACAGGTATAAAAGAAAGGGCATCTCTATCCTCCTTCAAAACCACAATAAAAGTTCACCTCCAGGCAGCTACAACCCTAAACTAACACCCTCCCCGGATTGCTAATAATCAAATGTAAACAATCAAATGCAGATACTTTTTCTTTTTCTTATGCCTTCTGATCTCTCTCTCTCTCTCTCTCTCTCTCTCTCTCTCTCTCTCTCTCTCTCTCTCTCTCTTTCTCTCTCTCTCTCTCTCTCTCTCTCTCTCTCTCTATGTCCACTACTTGCTGTCCATATCCTACCCCCCCTCCACACCCCTGATTGTAAATAATGTAAATAATTCAATGTGATTATCTTGTGTGATGACTGTATTATGATGATAGTATATATGATAGTATATATCTGTATCATGAATCAATTTAAGTGGACCCCGACTTAAACAAGTTGAAAAACTTATTCGGGTGTTACCATTTAGTGGTCAATTGTACGGAATATGTACTTCACTGTGCAACCTACTAATAAAAGTCTCAATCAATCAATCAATCAAACAAATGTTTTTCAGTTTTAGTTTATACAAATAAATGGGATTAAGAAGTATTTAAAACTACATATTTCATAAATTAAAATACTGTATAATCATCTTTTGCTGGTTATTCTTATGATTAAAACCTGGATTAAAGTTGATTAGAACACAAGTTGTCAAAGTTTTAAAAATGTCAGTGCCTTACCAGCCATGCATGAACATCAATGCCCTCCACAGAACAAGCGTTCATGTCACAGAGACAAGAGTCTCATAGGTGCTGCCCTGAACTAACATACAAGTGCACTGTAAACATTCTGACACTATTGTGCAAGAGTTATTTGATTTCAGGTCTTAAATTATGACAAAAAACAGTAAAACAAAGTTTTGTTGTACTTGTGCAATGACAATAAAGACTTATCCTATTAAAGCCGTGTTACTCAAATAGAGTTGTCAGGGGGGTTACGAGCCACAGGGGAGATTTTTCTTATTAGTGTCTAGATTCTAGTAGTCATTTTAGAACAATATATAAACCTGTTGCTGGGTGGAAGCAGTGCTCAATCTAATAAGCAGGGTTCCTGTTCTACACAGGAACACGTGTCCAAAGCTAACAAAGGTGAGATGGATAAGTTTGTGAAAAGAATGGGAAAAAAAAGGGTGATTTGTCAGCAGCAGGAAAAAAGTGACCATAAATACAATAAACAGACATAAAAGTTAGATGGAGCAAACATAGCCTTTAGATTTACCGTAACTACAGTAGAATATGAGGAAAGACCGTTGTGTGTTTTATGCCATTCTACTACATTTTGCAACATCATACCGCTGTGAGATGTTTTTTCTACTGTTACTCCAATATAACAAAGAAAAAATCACAGGTTATTATTGAGCAATAGATAAGAGTAGCAATATAAAGTTTGGAGCCCAGATTTGAAAAAGTATACAAAGCAAAAATAGGCTCACTGCAACCACTAAACACGAGCAGAACCATCTCGTTTTTGTTGTTGTAGATTTTCTGTACATATGGCAACGTGATGGCAAATTGCATTGATATGTGTATGATGTGTTCATATAAAACAAGACCAATGTTAGAAAATAAGAGTTAGTGAAAGTTAATTGTGTTTCATAAAAAACCTGCTCAAACTGATGTATGATGTTCAGTTGTTGAGAGATTAAAATGGTTGAGGTTTGAAGGCTATTTTAAATTGTCTTCTGGATAAAATATAAGTTCCGGAAAAGTAAATGCTAACATGCACTTGTATCCCTTCTAATAAGCTAGAATATAAGCGACATTGTTACAAATTTTGCACAAACATACAAAAATAAAAAGTATCATAACTCTTTTTGTAAAGGAATAAGCTGAGAAAGCTGACAAATGACTGATGTTTACAGATCTAAAACATTTTCAAAGTTACCATGTTAGGTTTATATCATTAAATCACTTTTTTCTGTGTATTGACAATCACAGGCTGAGTAGTCTTCTATAAATGTTAAAATGGACTTAAAAATCCTAACATGGAAATTGAGTTAAGTTGTTGCAGATGTCCATCCATCGACCCATTTTCTACCGCTTGTCCCTTTTGGGGTTGCGGGGGGTGCTGGAGCCTATCTCCGCTGCATTCGGGCGGTCGGCGGGGTACATCCTGGACACGTCGCCACCTCATCGCAGGGCCAACACAGATAGACAGACAACATTCACACTCACATTCGCACACTAGGGCCAATTTAGTGTTGCCAATCAACCTATTCCCAGGTGTATGTCTTATGAGGTGGGAGGAAGCCGGAGTACCCGAAGGGAACCCACGCAGTCATGGGGAGAACATGCAAACTCCACACAGAAAAACCCAGGACTTGGACGTGGCTTCATAGTGAAAGAGTGCGGGTACTAGACTGGCCTGCCTGTAGTCCAGACCTGTCTCCCATTGAAAATGTGTGGCGCATTATGAAGCCTAAAATACCACAACAGATACCCCCAGACTGTTGAACAACTTAAGCTGTACATCAAGCAAGAATGGGAAAGAATTCCACCTGAGAAGTTTAAAAAATGTGTCTCCTCAGTTCCCAAACGTTTACTGAGTGTTGTTAAAAGAAAAAGCCATGTAACACAGTGGTGAACATGCCCTTTCCCAACTACTTTGGCACGTGTTGCAGCCATGAAATTCTAAGTTAATTATTATTTGCAAAAAGAAAATAAAGTTTATGAGTTTCAACATCAAATATTTTGTCTTTGTAGTGCATTCAATTGAATATGGGTTGAAAAGGATTTGCAAATCATTGTATTCCGTTTATATTTACATCTAACACAATTTCCCAACTCATATGGAAATGGGGTTTGTACTTGAAGTCGTCACACACATGCTGGGTGTTTATAAATAGTGTGCCTGTAAACATCTTACTTCTGCCGTCTTCTGATTTGACCGAATGAGCTCATATCATAGTCTGGTATATTGTAGTCCGTCCAATTATTATGTGTGCTATATTGCCATACTGTCAATGAGTCAGTTCATTGACAAGCTTTCGAAACGTTCATATTTGAAAAAACATATATAACAAAGCTTAAATAACATAATTTGAGAGACGGATCAGTGAATGAAGATACCATTTGGTTAATAGAAGAACACAAACTAATCACTCATTGTGTTTTCTGGAATTGGAGCAGCAATTGCAGTCATGTGCTCCTTTTTCTTTACTGTAATACATATTTAGTAGAATTAACAGTGGGAGGTGTTGGCAACACTTAGGACTCATATCATTTTAATAAATGTACCTTAAATGAATACTTTAAACTAGGGCTGTCAAAAATAATGAGTTAACACATGCAATTAATGTAAAACAAAATATGGGATTATATTAGGATTGATTCCACAATTTATTTTGACCACACATGCTCTTTTACCTTAACCGTAGGTGGTTTGTTCATGGATTTTTTCCAATGCAAAAAATAATTGTCCAGAGAAAACTAATGTCTTTGTAGTATAGTGTTTATTTGATATGCCAAATAACATCAGATTACAACGGAGAAAGCTAACGCTGCTAAATAAAGAAAGAAAAGGTATGGAGAGAGAGAAAGAGAGAGAGAGAGAGAGAGAGGAAGATAACTTTTACCTCTTGTATGCTTTTAGGAATGAGAGGGGGAGAGACTGCAGGTGTTTGGGCGACATGTTTCATAGGGTGAAGGAGAAATGAGCAAAATACATTTTATCTGAGTGTGATACGAGCAAATCCATGATTGTTTTAATTAAACATGAAAAAGGCAGTCACAATTACAACATAAACCCAATTGAAGATTAACCTTTGACGAAAAGACAAATTGAACACAAATTAGTGATCTCCGGACATCACAGCAATATTTGTCCTATTTACGGAGAAGGTGGGGGTTAGGATGCAGAGCTGCCTCTACCAAGCCCCAAGAATACGCAGAGGCCATAAAAATGTCTTATTGCTGACAAAACCCAGGCCCAAGCAGTCAAGAAGAATAAACCACCACACAAACATTTAGGCTCACATTATGGTTTAGACAAGAGATCACTAAAATATATTTTTTTCGATAACACGTTACCTGAACAACTGAGGGTTGTTATACGGTCAGTGAGTTGTTGTTCCACAAGTAAATGAGGAGACTGACTGGTGTGCTTGCTGGTAAAATTCACCTGAAAATACACACTGACTGGACTACAGATAAAACTGTTACCAATTTAAACATTACAACATTTTTCAATCAATCAAGCAATCAAAGTTGACGTATATAGCCCTTAATCACAAATGTCTCAAAGGGCTGCACAAGCCACAACGACATCCTCGGCTCAGATCCCATATCTCAACACAATGGGAACGACGAGAAATCCTGGAAGAGACCGCATATGTGGGGACCCACCCTTGGGTGACGGGTGCAATGGATGCCGAGTGGATACGGTTAATATTGTGAGAGTCCAGTCCATAGTGGGGCCAGCAGGGGATCCTCTTGAATGGAGACACGTTGGGGCGCAGAGACATCACCGACTGATGCATAAGGAGTGGTCACCCCAGGTCCCAACTTCATGTGAAAGTCCAGTCCTTTGGGACACCAGCAGGGGATCATCTTGAATGAAGACAAGTCAGCAGTGCGGAGACTTTACCAATTGATGCATGGAGCCGTGGGTTCCAACTTTGAACAGCTAATGCCCCATCCATGGAGGCTGATCCGTGGTCACCTATACCTCTCCACGCAGGAGAGGGGGCAGAGCAGATACGAGACGGAAGATCAACTGGTCTAAAGAGGAGTGTATTTAAAGGCTAGGGTATACAAATGACTTTTAAGATGGGACTTAAATGCTTGTACTGAGGTAGCATCTCTTACTTTTACCGGTAGCATCTCTAACTTCTACAGAGGTAGCATCTCTAACTGTTACCGGTAGGGCATTCCAGAGTACTGGAGCCCGAATAAAAACCCCGTTTCCATATGAGTTGGGAAATTGTGTTAGATGTAAATATAAACGGAATACAATGATTTGCAAATCCTTTTCAACCCATATTCAGTTGAATATGCTACAAAGACAACATATTTGATGTTCAAACTGATAAAAAAATTTTTTTTTTTGCAAATAATCATTAACTTTAGAATTTGATGCCAGCAACATGTGACAAAGATGTTGGGAAAGGTGGCAATGAATACTGATAAAGTTGAGGAATGCTCATGAAACACTTATTTGGAACATCCCAAAGGTGAACAGGCAAATTGGGAACAGGTGGGTGCCATGATTGGGTATAAAATTAGATTCCATGAAATGCTCAGTCATTCACAAACAAGGATGGGGCGAGGGTCACCACTTTGTCAACAAATGCGTGAGCAAATTGTTGAACAGTTTAAGAAAAACCTTTCTCAACCAGCTATTGCAAGGAATTTAGGGATTTCACCATCTACGGTCAGTAATATCATCAAAGGGTTCAGAGAATCTGGAGAAATCACTGCACGTAAGCAGCTAAGCCCGTGACCTTCCATCCCTCAGGCTGTACTGCATTAACAAGCGACATCAGTGTGTAAAGGATATCACCACATGGGCTCAGGAACACTTCAGAAACCCACTGTCAGTAACTACAGTTGGTCACTACATCTGTAAGTGCAAGTTAAAACTCTCCTATGCAAGGCGAAAACCGTTTATCAACAACACCCAGAAACGCCGTTGGCTTCGCTGGGCCTGAGCTCATCTAAGATGGACTGATACATAGTGGAAAAGTGTTCTGTGGTCTGACGAGTCCACATTTCAAATTGTTTTTGGAAACTGTGGACATCGTGTCCTCCGGACCAAAGAGGAAAAGAACCATCCGGATTGTTATAGGCGCAAAGTTGAAAAGCCAGCATCTGTGATGGTATGGGGGTGTATTAGTGCCCAAGACATGGGTAACTTACACATCGGTGAAGGCGCCATTAATGCTGAAAGGTACATACAGGTTTTGGAGCAACATATGTTGCCATCCAAGCAACGTTACCATGGACGCCCCTGCTTATTTCAGCAAGACAATACCGAGCCACGTGTTACATCAACGTGGCTTCATAGTAAAAGAGTGCGGGTACTAGACTGGCCTGCCTGTAGTCCAGACCTGTCTCCCATTGAAAATGTGTGGCGCATTATGAAGCCTAAAATACCACAATGTAGACCCCCGGACTGTTGAACAACTTAAGCTGTACATCAAGCAAGAATGGGAAAGAATTCCACCTGAGAAGCTTAAAAAATGTGTCTCCTCAGTTCCCAAACGTTTACTGAGTGTTGTTAAAAGGAAAGGCCATGTAACACAGTGGTGAACCTGCCCTTTCCCAACTACTTTGGCTCGTGTTGCAGCCATGAAAATCTAAGTTAATTATTATTTGCAAAAATAAAATAAAGTTTATGAGTTTGAACATCAAATATCTTGTCTTTGTAGTGCATTCAATTGAATATGGGTTGAAAAGGATTTGCAAATCATTGTATTCCGTTTATATTTACATCTAACACAATTTCCCAACTCATATGGAAACGGGGTTTGTAGAAAATGTTCTAAAGCCTGTTGACTTTTTGTGGGCTCTGGAAATCACCAATAAGCCAGAGTTCTTTGAACGCAGATTTCTGGCCGGGACATATGGTACAATACAATCATCAAGATAAGATGGAGCTAGACCGTTTAGTATTTTTACGTAAGTCGTAAAACCTTCAAGTCGCATCTTAAGTGCACAGGAAGCCAGTTTTAAAATGTTCCTGTTCCTGACATGCTGACAATAAAATTGCATTTGTGTGCAAATATTGAGTTAAATAATGTAATTGACAATCAACTTAAAAAAATAACCACATTTATATTTTGCAAGTAGGTAATTAATCATGATCAAATTCAAATGTGTGATTATAGACAGTGACAGAGGAAAATAAATCACATTTCTAGGGTGTAATAATAGATGATAAAAGGAATTCGAATTCTAATATACAAATATACAACATAAGGTGGTGAGTAATATGTAAATAATAAATAAAACAAAATATTTTCTGTACCATAAATCACTCTATATTCTCTACTGCTAGCTAATGTTATCTATTTGAGTTGTTTTATCAGAATATGGGGATATAAACTACATACCTGTAGGTACCCTTCATTCACACACTGTGTTACAAAAGCGGTAAGTTAGAATAATACATAATGTTGAATGTAGAGGACATTTTAACCCTTTATTTATTGAATCAAACATATTGAAATTCAATGATTTGGTGCATTTGCAAACTGCTAAAAGTATGTACAAAGCAAACTATAACCTGATACCTTAAGAATGTACAACAATTCTTCTCAACTAAAAAGGAGAAATATAACCTTAGGGAAAAAAAATACTTCAAACATTTGTATACATGTACAACACTTACAACCTTTAGTATCTCCGTATGTGGAATTATATTATGGAATGGAATAAGCAAATAAATCAAACAATGTACTATAATGATCCAGTTTAAGAAACTGTTCAAAGTAATTACAAAGTAAAGTAAGATGAATCCTGATCATCTCTTTATGTAAGTACCAACTTAACTATTTATTCATGAGTACTTTTTTGGTTATGTATTTAATGTGTCTGTGTTACAGATTGAGCACAGGAAATTAACAAACAAATGGGTTAGAAATTGCAATGAAAAGGAAAAAGAGTAGGAATAAATATGTTCTGCTTCTACCTACTCCTCCTTTTCGAACATGTTGTAATGAGAAGTTTGAAATATGTGATTTACCATATTGTAAATGTATCCATGTTCGAAATAAATTCATCTGATGAAGAAACATACTCATTTGACAGCAGTAATTAAAACAAACACCTTCAACCCAGTCATGTTGCTCAGGCCTTCTTGATGAGATTGGTGTACTAGTGCACCTCGAATCCTGATTAGAAGGTTGACTGAGCACTTTAACCTGACTAATAACTTGATGGGCTACATCCTACATTTTTTAACAAACAGAACCCACAAAGTCAGCGCCGATGATACCTTGTCTGTCAGGACTGTCCTACCGGCTCACAACAAGGCTATTTATTTTGTACAAAAACATGTGTCAGCCTAAATGTAACAACACAGGACAATAACCAAATATGCTGATGATTCCGTTATTGTTAGTTTGCTAAATGAAGATGAAAGCCGCCATGGCCACAATTATTGGTGATTTTGTACACTATTGTGATAAGGCTTACCTCAAGCTCAATAAAAAATAAATACTAAAAATGACATTCTGACTGACTTTAGGAAAAGACCCAATGTGAACCAACCAACTGTGATTAAAAAACAGGTCAACAAATAGGTGCAGAGGCATACACCTTGGGACTACAACTAATGAACAATTTAAATTTGTGATGCGGTGTGTAAAAAGGCCCACCAACATTTATACTTTCTGAGAAAATTGTCTATTTTCATGTTGACAGGACCATCATGATCATGTTTTACTGTGACTTTATAGAAGAACCATTGTTGTCGTTCTCCTTGGTCTCATGGTTCAGTCACCTGTCACTAAAAGGACAATAATTCCCTCAATCAAATTGTTGAAGTGTCAAGTCAATTAATTGTTGACTCTCAGCTGTCTCCAGCCACCCTCTACAATAAACAGGTAGTGAGGATAACTTCCCCCATTTTACCTGATGTATCTCACTACCTCTGGATAGAGGTTTTTAGTCCCAAGAGGCAAAACAAAGCGGTACAAATGTAGTTTTGTCCCAGCTGCCACCACATAACTCAAGATGTTGTATAGTCCCTCGGTTTGCCCATATTTATTTTGGTGTAATTTACTTATTTATTTATGGTATTTTATTATGGCTTGTGCCAAAACCTAGCCAATTGTGATTTTATATTGTTATTCTTTCTATGGGGAACTTTGAGTACATTTACACTTTTACGATCTTACCAATGTTTGTAATCCTTTTTATGAGGTACAGCAAGTCTTTGTATTGCGTGTCTAAGATTTTACATTTAATCACAATGTTTTTATTGGTCTATTGGGGATTATATGTTATTGTTCTACAGTGTGCCTGTATACTGGCGTTTGTTTGTGGATTTTTAAATGTTTTTATGTTTTATATGATTTGTGTTTGCTTGCTTCATTATGTCCTGAAGCTGAATTACAAATGTCTGCACAAATATTTTACCTCTGGGTACCATTAAAGAAACATTGAACCTTAAGATGTTACATTGCTCTGTATGTTTTAATGGATGTCCTGATCTTGCTGGCTGCAAAACCAGTTTACCTTTGGGTACTAATAAAGTAACCTAACCTAACCACTACTAAAGCTGTCCATTCAGCACCATGGACAGTCACCCTGCTCTCATGTGACACAGTTGATGGTGCACCCTGTGTGTGTGTCAAAGCTGCTGAAAATGACCTCTCTAGCAATTTCTTTATCATGCCCCCCCCTATATGACACATGCATTCATCTCCCTCAGAGTGGACAATGAGAGGCTTTTCTGACCTCTACCGAAGGGCAGAGGTAAAAAGGCTACTGTCGTGATTGATGGCTGGGTGCAGGAGGGGATATTACATAGAGGTGGACAAAAAACAACAACTTGACTTGTTTTGCATCACTTGATTTGTCACTGAAGAGCAACATGTAACTCCCAAAAAAAAAAAAGAAAAAAAAAAAGTGTGTGACGCTCATTGAGAGCATTTCGCAGCGTTACTCATCGCAACCGCAGTGTGTACAGCAGGCAGCTTCCGCTGCACCCCCACATGCACTGTGGCTATACCACACGACGCCTGGCAACACTATTGTGTGTTTTTTTTTATCCTTCTGCATCTCGCAAATCAGCGGCGCTTATTGGGTGTTTTTTTTTTTTTTTTTTGTGTGTTTTTTTTGCGCAGGAAGTGTGCAATCCCGACGCCAGTGACCGGGCAGGTGATGCTTGCTCACGTAAGGCGCACGCGTGCGATGAGGGGCGCAGGGGACGCAGCTGGAGGGTGCGCGTTACTGTTGCACCGCCTCACCGGATAACCGCTATCTCATCCCGTCTGGTCTTCCCCCGTTTCCTCTCGTATGACTAACGGATTTACCGGACACAGACTTTTTTCTTTTTTTTTCTTCTTTTTTTTCCCTCTACACCACAAGTGGATGAATTGGGCCTGCAGCAGCTCGGCGTGGATTGTTTATTATCCTTTACCGTGATTCTCTAATTGAGCGCAATTTTTTTTTTTTTTTTTTTTTTTTTTTTTTTTTTTGGCTAATGCGCCCACCCATCCCACGCTAGCCTATTAGCTGGAGAGGAGAATTTACGAGTCTTGTTTGGCCTTTGAGGGAAGAAGACGAGGGGGAGGGTGCTGGGTGAAGGAGAATGCAGCAGTCACATTTTTTAAGCATGCAGAAGAAGCGGGCCGTTTCCGGTTCCTAGGCTGCTGTGTGTGCGTAAGCGCGTCCCTGTGTGTGCCCCCCATCCGAGGCCAGCAGCCGTATGGGGAAAGCATCGGCACACACAGATGGCATGGACACTTCCACAAGGTCTGCCGCTCTGCCCTGCCTCCTCCGCCGGAGCCCGTTCGCCGCCGCCGCCGCCTCTCTCTTGCAGCTCCCTCCGCCGCCCAGCAGCACTGCAGCACAGCCCAGGCTGACGGTATGAGGCTTGATCCAGTGCATTTCTCCATGCTGGTCATCGGGGTCTCGTTCGCCTGCTACGCCCCGAGTCTCAACTCCCTCCAGGACCAGGCGTACCGATCAGCCGTGGTCATCGAGGGCGAGGTGCGCTCCTCCCCGGAGAACGTCTCCTCCCGGGAGCCGTACCGTGTGAATGTCAAAGTGCTGGACGTGTGGCCCGTCAACAGCGGCGGCCTCGAAAGGGAGCAGCTCGTCACCGTCGGGGACTTCGGGTCCGAGGCCTCATGCACCACGGTGGAGAAGGACCACAGATATATCTTTTTCATGGACCCCACCGGGGAGCCCGACGTGTTCAAGGCGTCCTACGCCCCCGTGGACGCCAGCGAGCCGGAGCCGAAGAAGGACGTGGAGAAAGTGTTGTGCGAGGACTGCGGTAAGTATTTCCCCCGGTGGTGCGCGCAACATGCACGGCGAGGAGGTGTAGGGGCCACCGGGGCTGGGAACGCGTGAATGTGTGGGGTCCATACATACAGTGTTTTGCGCGTACGCATGCGCGCCGATTGACACTTCAAACCTCCATAACCCGGTCACCCATAATCAAATGAGAAGCATGGCAGCAAATGTGTGTGTGTGTGTGGTATGGATGTGAGCACACCCTCTACCTTCCATCCACTGCAGACTCCAGCTGACTGCTGGTCAGTGCATTCCAAGCAAGATATGCACCATCACAGATTAAAGCCTAATGTGTGTGTGTGTGTGTGTGTGTGTGCGTGTGTGGACAGTAAGCTTGTGTTGAGGTGACCCTAGTGTCTGTTGCCAGGAAACCAGTATATCAGATGTCAAATGATGACACGTATCACAGTTGTGACCATGCAAGTGGAGGGTTCAAACAGCTCATCCTATATTCCCTGGATAGCTGAAACAGGGTTTGTAGCCATAAAGTGCACCACACACACACACACACACACACACACACACACACACACACACACACACACACACACACACACACACACACACACACACACACACACACACACACACACACACACACACACACACATCTGTTGCACTTTTAGCTGTTCTTATCTTAAAGGCCTACTGAAATGCGATTTTCTTATTTAAACGGGGATAGCAGGTCCATTGTATGTGTCATACTTGATCATTTCGCGATATTGCCATATTTTTGCTGAAAGGATTTAGTAGAGAACATCGACGATAAAGTTCGCAACTTTTGGTCGCTGATAAAAAAGCCTGGCCTGTACCGGAAGTAGCGTGACGTCACAGGTTGTGGAGCGCCTCACATCTGCACATTGTTTACAATCATGGCCACCGGCAGCGAGAGCGATTCAGACCGAGAAAGCGACGATTACCCCATTAATTTGAGCGAGGATGAAAGATTTGTGGATGAGGAAAGTGAGAGTGAAGGATTAGAGGGCAGTGGAAGCGATTCAGATAGGGAAGATGCTGTGACAGGCGGGTGGGACCTGATATTCAGCTGGGAATGACTAAAACAGTAAATAAACACAAGACATATATATACTCTATTAGCCACAACACAACCAGGCTTATATTTAATATGCCACAAATTAATCCGCATAACAAACACCTCCCCCCTCCCATCCATATAACCCACCAATACAACTCAAACACCCGCACAACCCACTCAATCCCACAGCCCAACGTACCGTTCACCTCCGTAAAGTTCATACAGCACATATATTTCCCCAAAGTTACGTATGTGACATTCACATAGCGGCACACACGTACGGGCAAGCGATCAAATGTTTGGAAGCCAAAGCTGCGTACTCACGGTAGCGCGTCTGCTATCCAACTCAAAGTCCTCCTGGTTGTGTTGCTGCAGCCCGCCGCTAATACACCGCTTCCCACCAACAGCTTTCTTCTTTGCTGTCTTCATTGTTCATTAAACAAATTGCAAAAGATTCACCAACACAGATGTCCAGAATACTGTGGAATTTTGCGATGAAAACAGACGACTTAATAGCTGGCCACCATGGTGTCCCAATATGTCCGCTACAATCCCTGACGTCACGCGCAAACGTCATCATACCGAGACTTTTTCAGCAGAATATTTTGCGGGAAATTTAAAATTGCACTTTACTAATCTAACCCGTCCGTATTGGCATGTGTTGCAATGGTAAGATTTCATCATTGATATATAAACTATCAGACTGCGTGGTCGGTAGTAGTGGGTTTCAGTAGGCCTTTAAGTATTGTATCACCCACCATAAGTGATGTTTGCGTGCTACAAGTGAGACAAATCTCTAAAGCAATTAATTTAACAGTCGGGAGATGAATTATTATTATTACTTTTAGTTCCTAATGGATCTTGAATGAATAAATGAATAAACGAATGTATTTATTGCGGCAGACATATATAGCAACACTTCATCACTCTTTGTAATTTGACAGACATGCAACGGCACCCACCGAAAAGGGATACGGGAAAAAAGGCAAGAATGCTTATCCATGTCCCGCCCCTCATTTACAATCAACTTATATGTTGGTTATAAATTCAAAGTTTCATCAGCAGATTTGATGGATACATGACAATTACAGAACAAGAATAACATATGCTTGAAAACACTTTGTCAATAGCACTGAGCGACCATGAGATTATCTCTATCTTGCCTGGGTATCTTTCGTCTTCTGAAGCCTTGTCTTGTGTGTTACGTCCCTTATTCCACAGTGAGTTCTTTTGCACCTGTGTCCCACAGTTGAGATAGTCCAAACAACTAGTCATGTTTTTGATAGTTTCCCAGCAACACCTTTTTACACATTTTAAGGTTGAACACATTTAGGCTAGAAGACAGTTTAATTTATCCGCTCACATTGTCCCATAGTTTCACCCCCACTACAGATAACGCTTGAGCCTTGAATGTGGAATTCACCATGTTTTGTTTGAATTTCAGGACACCCCTGAGTTCATGTGGACCATCTCTGAGTAATAACAGACTCTGTATATTTGCAGGTAGAGCCCTTTGTGAGGCCATAAACATAACTTGAAGGCTACTGTATTGGATTATATCATGTAGTTTAAGAAAATTACTCATTATGAACAGATCATTGGAATGAGCTCTATATGGGGCATAGTGTATAATTCTAATTGCCTTTTTTCTAGAACTTAAATAGCGGTTCAATAGTGCCCCTGTAGGTGTGCCCCCAAACTTCGGCGCATCTTCTGAACAAGATATTTTGGAAAACTCAATGTTTGTAACTTTGTGGGAACTGTTTAGGAAAGGCCCTTTTCTCTCCGTATGTGACTGTCCTGCAATGGTCCTGGATAAGTTTGGTCTAATTCAGGGGTAGGGAACCTATGGTTCTCGAGCCAGATGTGGCTCAAACTTTCAAACCTTATTTCAGATTCAAATGGTGCACAGTGCAAAGTGGCTTCTAAGTCAGCAATCTTCGGCAAATACGGTACTTACAAGTATTATCACTGGAGGACGAGGAACAGCGAAACATGCTACACTACACACCGAAGAAGGACATTCTAACCGCTAAACTAGAGCTCTTGAATGTAAACAAAGGCGGGTGGATCGATACTAAGATAGACGGTAAAGATAGTATATTTTCAGTGTATGGTCAATACTACAGATCAATAGTTTTACTATCAAAAAATCTTTTGTCGTTTTTATTATTGTTTACAAATTCATGTCCTGGACACAATTGTGTGCCATTTATTGAGTGTGTGGGAACAGGCTACACTTGGCCATCCTGTGTGACATAGTATTCAACACACCAGTGACACTATTCTGGGAGACAGCAATACTTACTGCGATGGTGTGCTGGAATGATCCCGACTCAATACAAAGTGCTGCAATACGTTTTTCTTTGGTGATATGAATGGTTCCTTTTGGTGATGGGCTCCAAATCAGGCCTTAAATCATTCAGCAGCTCAAAAATGATATGTCTCTACTAGGGTTGTACAGTATACCGGTATTAGTATAGTACCGCGATACTTATGACTCATATTCGATACTTTACTGCCTCAGGAAATATGTCCCTGGACACATGAGGACTTTGAATACGACCAATGTATGATCTTGTAATGACTTGGTATCGGATTGATACCTAAATTTGTGATATCATCCAAAAGTAATGTAAAGCAAACAACAGAAGAATAAGTGATTATTACATTTTAACAGAAGTGTAGATACAACATGTTAAAAGAAAAAGTAAGCAGATATTAACAGTACATGAACAAGTAGATTAATCATTCATTTTCTACTACTTGTCCTTAATAATTTTGACAAAATATTAGAATGGAAAATGAAATATATTACTGCATATGTCAGCAGCTAAATCAGGAGCCTTTGTTTGCTTACTTACTAATAAAAGACACGTTGTCTTGTATGTTCACTATTTTATTTAAGGACAAACTTGAAATAAGAAACATATGTTTAATGTACCCTAAGATTTTTTGTTAAAATCAAGCCAATAATGCAATTTTTTGCGGTCCCCTTTATTTAGAAAAGTACCAACATATTGGTATCGGGACAACACTAGTCTCTACTATTTTTAATTCTGATAGTCCAAACATGTTGACATGAAAGATTGTCCGTTGATTGTCATTTGTGCATAACTGTCTGTTTGCATGTGCTAAATATAGACACAACAACACTGTCTGTGAACATTTTCAGGTTTGAAAAATCACATAACAAGCGCTAAATGATTACATTTTTATCTCCTCCTCCCAGATAATCTGCAAATACTGTATTCTGCATATGCATGCAGGAAAACACGTTACATGTATTGCACTAGTTATTTAGCAAGCCTCTGCACATGAGCTAAGTAGTAATCAAGTAATCAAGTTTACACATGTTTTAATATACCCAACCCTAGAGTAGATCAAGCCTTTAGTTAGTTCATGAATGTGCAATTGTTATCAGTGTAATGTAACCCTGTCACAAATCAATAATTGTTGATGCACAATTACCAGATTGACAATATTGAATACTTTCATTGTGAATTTCAAGCACTAGAGTTTGTCCCTCCCTTTTTGCCACGCAGCCAAGATGCCGATGATTGAGGGTAACACCACGCTGCATTTCTCAGACTTGCCGTTGGAACACACGTATGCACTCAAAGTGTAAGTGTGGAAGTATGTGAATTGAAACATTGCCAAAGTCTCCCCAGAAGAGTGGATGCCTTTATTGCTGCAAATTGGCAAACAAGTCTGTATTTTCTTTTTAATATTTTTTTCATTTAATTTTATGTTCCTGGTGGTGGTAGGTTTATTAGTGTCAGGTGTCCATAAATATTAGTGGTCACACAAGTAATAGTAATAGTACTTGACCAACAACTGTTCCTTGAATTAATTCATCTTAAATAGCCCCATGACCTAAACTGTCTACTACATCAGTGTTTTTAAACCTTTTCTGAGCCAAGGCACATTTTATTCATTGAAAAAATCCTGAGGCACACAACCAGCAGAAATGATTGAAAAATTAAACTCAGCAGCCGATATTGACAATAAAAAGTCGTTTTCGCAATTGTTGGATACAACTTTAAACCATAACCAACCATGCATCAGAATAGCTCTTGTCTCAAAGTAGGTGTACTGTCACGACCTGTCACATCACGTTGTGACTTATTTTGAGTTTTTTTTACATTTTCCTGTGTCTTGTTTTAGTTCTTGTCTTGCGCTCCTATTCCGGTGGCTTTTCCTGTTTTGTTGGTATTTTCCTGTAGCAGTTTCATGTCTTCCTTGAACGCTATTCCCCGCACCTGCTTTGTTTTGGCAATCAAGACTATTTAAGTTGTGCGGACGCTATCCTTTTTTGTGGGGACATTGTCGATTGTCATGTCATGTACCGATGTACTTTGTGGACGCCGTCTTCTCCACGCGCTGTAAGTCTTTGCTGTCGTTCAGCATTCTGTTTTTGTTTATTTTGAAGCAAGTTCGGTTTTAGTTTTGTTTTGCATAGCCATCCCTAGGCTTCAATGCCTTTTATTAGCGGCACTCGCCTTTTGTTTACTTTTGGTTTAAGTGTTAGATACCTTTTTACCTACACACTGCCTTCCGCATATTGAGATCACAACAAACCATGTTCCCAAATCTACAAATCAATTAGCTACCTTCTGCCACCTACTGATATGGAAGAGTATTACACGGTTACTCCACCGAGCTCTAGACAGCACAGACACTCAAAGGCACATTATTTGCGGATTATAATTACTGGTTTGCAAAAAATATTTTTAACCCAATTAGGTGAAATTACATTATCTCCCACGGCACACCAGACTGTATTTCGCGGCACAGTGGTTGAAAAACACTGCACTACATTATCCGTAAGATGGTTTTATTTCAATGTCACATCTCTTTTAAGGAGTCATCAACATATGTGGTATTGAAACCAAAAGTCTGTGATTATATCATCATTGTCAATACCAAATCAACATAACGTTGGTGCCTTCTGCATACAGGAAGTGCCTCGAGATAACTTTTGTTGTGTTGAATAGACGCTGTTTAAATGAAGTAGAATTGCTTTAGAGGAAGTAGAAAGAGGAAGGAACTCAAACGTCTGCATAACGAACTCATCTAGAAAGCCCGGCTAACTACGTGATGTTCTATTTTTAGCTCTGTGAGACGCTAAAATGATCAAGTCATTTATTTATGACAGGGCTGTTGTAATCAGGCTTCAGTCTGGAACACATTTTGCAGGCGCTGGTAGCCTCTCTCCCTCTCCCTGCTCTAGGAGACAATCTGTAGTGGGTTTGGACATAGTATGCACATTATTGCAAAACATCATTAAGGCTTATGAAAATATATTTTTCAAGGATTCTTATTTTAAATTGTTGGAGCACATATTAATACAATCTGCACATGCACATGTCAGCGACTCACTCAGTTTCATTAAAAAAGCTCACCATTGCTCTGCAAACACACACCCTGAGTGTATCCATCCATCCATCCATTTTCTACCGCTTGTCCCTCTCGAGGTCACGGGGGGTGCTGAAGCCTATCTCAGCTGCATTCGGGCGGAAGGCGGGGTACACCCTGGACAAGTTGCCACCTCATCGCAGACCATGAGTCTAACCAATCCAAAATTGGGCCTAATCCTAGTCAGCCAATCACAGCCCTCCTTGAAACACACACACACACACACACACACACACACACACACACACACACACACACACACACACACACACACACACACACACACACACACACACACACACACACACACACACACGCGCGCACACACATGCCAATGCATCTGCTTGATGATTTAGTTGTGATTTTAGCTCTAGGAATTAATTTGTGCTTGATGACTTGCAATAACAGGAAATGTTTATTTTGTTTTCAATGGTGCAAATTGAGACTTACAGAAAACTGCATATTGTCTAGAAGCAAACAAATCCTATTGCCCTCTGTCATGTCTCTTTTCAGTGAATACGATGTCTCTTTGAATGACGACACATCATGAAAAAAGTATACTACTCACATGTACAACTGTTTCTTTTATGAGACGGACAGCACCATGAAGGCTTAGCAACTGTCTATTAAATCTTGACATTTACATCAACTACAGCAAGTCTCAGAGGCACAGGCCACTTGCCGTGACAAAAATCATGAGACAGCAAATCCTTTTTTTTGCAGTGTAAACAAACTGGTGTGTATTTAATGGAAAGGCAAAAGTGACCAAGTGTTTTTTTTTTAGTTTTTTTTTTAGCACTTTATGTGTTGGGCATTGCTTAATCCCTCTACCCTCCATCCAATTCCCACAGTTACTTTTGCCAGTGTAGCATTCAGATTATGGTATGGTGCAGACTTGTCGTGATACGCACCAATTGCTTCACGAAGTTGGCTACACTCTCTATCGTGTTTTTGATTATTTCTTTCTTTAATTAAAAAAATATCATCCACTACTTCCTCTCAGGACTGTCCTTCACACTAATTGTCTTCTTGCCAACGGAATTTGAAAACAAAGTTATGTTGATCTCTAGCTATGAGCTAATTCTATTGAGGGTGGATCTTACAGGGTTCACTGTGGCATTCGCTATGCCAACTAATGGCGCGGATGCTTGTAACTCAAATTTTTGCTCGTAACTTAAAGCATAACAATTAGCCAAGAGACAGCTCTTATCTTAAAACACTCTTAAATTTGGACACTGCTAAATTAAGGTACAACCGGATTTATGTTACTGGTCTGTTCAACTTGAATATCACCAAATTAAGCGTTGCTTTTCAATGTTTAATGTATTCTATTTTCTAAGTAGCGGTTCGAGCACCAATATCGGTTATGTACAAAACCCCAAAACCAGTGAAGTTGGCACGTTGTGTAAATCGTAAATACAAACAGAATACAATGATTTGCTAATCCTTTTCAAGCTATATTCTAAAAAATAAACTGCAAAGACAAGATACTTAACTTTTGAACTGGAAAACGCTGTTATTTTTTGCAAATATTAGCTCATTTGGAATTTGATGCCTACAACATGTTTCAAAAAAGCTGGCACAGGTGGCAAAAAAGACTGAGAAAGTTGAGGAATGCTCATCAAACACTTATTCGAAAAATTTCACAGGTAGACAGGGCTAATTGGGAACAGGTGGGTGCCATGATTTGGTATAAAAGCAGCTTCCATGAAATGCTCAGTCATTCACAAGCAAGGATGGGACGAGGGTCACCAAAGTGTTAAAGTGTTCTGTGGAGTCCACATTTCAAATTGTTTTTGGAAACTGTGGACGTCGTATCCTCCGGAACAAAGAGGAAAATAACCATTCGAAATGTTATAGGCACAAAGTTGAAAAGCCAGCATCTGTGATGGTATGGGGGTGTATTAGTGCCCAAGGCATGGGTAACTTACACATCTGTGAAGGCGCCATTAATGCTGAAAGGTACATACAGGTGAAAGGAAACATATGTTGCCATCCAAGCAACGTTATCATGGACAAGAAAATGCTAAGCCACGTGTTACAACAGCATGGCTTCATTGTAGTAGCCTGCTTGTAGTCCAGACCTGTGTCCCATTGAAAATGTGTGGCGCATTATGAAGTGTCAAATACGACAACGGAGACCCCGGACTGTTGAACAACTTAAGCTGTGCATCAAGCAAGAATGGGAAGGAATTCCCCCTGTAAAGCTTCAAAAATTGGTCTCCTCAGTTCCCAAACGTTAACTGAGTGTTGTTAAAAGGAAAGGCCATGTAACACAGTGGTAAAAATGCCCCTGTGCCAACTCTTTTGCAATGTGTTGCTGCCATTAAAATCAAAGTTAAACTGGACAATCATACATTACATACTATACATTACCTTTTGCACTATATTAATGTATATTATTATGTGTTGTCAACTTTGCACTTTTTTATGTCATTGCCTGAAATAAATAAATAAATGAAAATGAAAAATGAAATGAAAGTTAATAATTATTTGCAAAAAACAATTGTTTCTCAGTTCGAACATTAAATATCTTGTCTTTGCAGTCTATTCAATTGAATGAAAGTTGAAAAGGATTTGCAAATCATTGTATTCTGTTTTTATTTACGAATTACACAACGTGCCAAATTCACTGGTTTTGGGTTATGTAAACAGTATCATATTATACACATCTCTAATTGGGATATTTGTATAAAACCATCCACTTTTCTTCTAACCCTTCGACAAGATGTTGGATTGCCTTTTGGCTGTTGTTATCATGCATTTCCTTACAATTATAGTAGTTGCTACATATAGCGCATACGCTGCACATGCTACATTTAAAACACACAATGTATTGGATACAATATATATATATATATGGTCAAGACCTATACATTGATAGTCTTATTCCCTTACCAAGTTCCAGTAATAGTTGGTCATAGCGTGGCAACGATTAGTAGACACTGTAATTGACAACGTCGATTAAAAAAAAAACCCAACAAAGATTTAGTATTACTGACAAGTCGCTTAACACAATTTTAATTGATAGACAGCCAGAAAAGTTCATGTTTAAACTTTTATTCCTTTAGGTGAATAGTTGCAGATAACAGTAATGGATACAAATACTGGACAGCTTGCACTTTTAGTCTGTTGATATTTTTTAACCACTGTGATAATGCACTTTGTATGATAAAGTGAAACCATTTGTTCTTAAGTAATTTATGTTTCTTTTGTCATATTTTTTTGTTGTTGTCCTGTCCATATTGTTGATGTAGATACCCATATCTGTGTACAGATTTACTTTACAAACGAGAAGTGTGGGATACTTCTCTTGTTTCCTTATTCGTATTTGACTTTATCAAATGGATTTATATTAATGTTTGGCGCACCCCGACCGGAGCAGAAAAAAAAAGGAAGACAGAGGGGGAAATTGCGGGGACAAAAGGGGTATAAGACAAAGAGACAACAACAACAACAACAAAAACAGTACACCATCAGCAAATACGATTTGTACAAATATGATAGTAAAAGTGATAGCAGAGAAGCAATTAGTGAAGTAAATATTAATAACACATAAATGACAATGAACATTATTACACTACAAATGGAGCAATAAAACCATAACAATAGAAATAGCACTATTGATAATGAATAATAATAATAATTACCCCTTATATCAACAATACAATTGTTTCAAATGCAACAATACATATATGTAATTACAATGTTTTAATTTGTTTTAAGAATGAGTTGTACGTCAAACTCAAACATTTACAGCGGTTAATTATCACCCTTTAACTAGTCGACTAACTGAAAATATAATCAACTGTTATAATAATCATTAATTCCGGCCTTAGTTGGCCACCCACCTGTTGTCTTGCTTTAGTATCAAAGTAATGTGTTATGAATTAACAGCTTTGTTTTTCTGTGCTGTTTTGTGTGTTTTGTTTTGTGCTGTTATTGATCCTCGCTTATATATAAAGTTATCTGGTACAGTTCCCCATATTATTGTCCGTCAGTGTGTCACATGTCCATATTGCCATACAAGCAGCCATTCAAATCTTGGACCTTACAGAGTCCGCTCATCATCTGCTTTGCAAAACCCAAATGTGTTTAATGGGCTTGAAATCGGGGCTTGCAGGAACTTCCACACCAAACTCACCCAAGCATGCCTTTATGGACATTGTGTTGAGCACTGGGATAGAAAAGGGTCCCCCCTCAACTATTCCCACAGAGTTAGGAGCCTACATGTGTCGAAAAGTTTTTGCAAGATGAAGATGTGGAACTAAAGAGTGTAATAGTTCACCCTCTATTGCTTTTGCTATGTCAAAATGGGATGGGTATTGCTTTTGGCTGCATATTTGCAATGTACTGTCTATTACTGTTTGCTCTCAATCAATGCTCCAGACCGCACATATGGCAATGAATAATTAATTATCGTATTAAGAGTTGTGTAAATGTGGGGATTTGTTATGATTTGAGTTTGACATTTATTTCACTATAGGGTCATTAAACCCAGCCTCAAAGTTGGTACAGTACCATAAATATAAATAATTTAATTTTAGCATCAAGGTGAGACAGGGGTTAGTGTGTATGTCTCACTATAAGAAGGTCTTGGGTTTGATCCCCGGGCTCAGGGTCTTTTTGTGTGGAGTTTGCATGTTCTCCCCGTGACTGTGTGGGTTCCCTCCGGGTACTCCGGCTTCCTCCCACCTCCAAAGACATACACCTGGGGATAGGTTGATTGGCAACACTACATTGGCCCTAGTGTGTGAATGTGAGTGTGAATGTTGTCTGTCTATCTGTGTCGGCACTGCGATGAGGTGACGACTTGTCCAGGGTGTACCCCGCCTTCCGCCCGAAAGAAGCTATGATAGGCTCCAGCACCTCCCGCCACCCCAAAAGGGACAAGCGATAGAAAATGGATGGATGTAGCGTCAGGCTTCAGTTTGAGAAGTTAAATGACAGTTGCTCTTCATGTCTTCATATTCCGTGTGGTGTCCCGCAGGGATCAGTTTGGGGTCCAAAGTTCTTCATTTTAATACATTAACGATCCATGCAAAACATTCAAAGCCGGTCTTTTTTTTGCAGACAATACACTTTTTTTTTTTTCCAATATTAACTTGAATAAACCTATTGATGCAATCACTTTAGAAATAAAGAAAATGCAAGTATAGTACAAAAGGAACAAGTTGTCTCCAAATTTAGGCAAAACAAACATAATTGTATTTGGAAATAAGAAGGTAAATACACAAATACATGTCATGATTGAGAGATTTGAGCAAAGTATATTGAAGGAATTGATGAAAAATGTAATTGTAAAGCATTGATTCTAACATATCAAGAAGCTTTGGCGTGCTGGCAAAAGCACAACAACAGTTAGATGCAAAGTGCCCCAGCAACTATATGATTCACTCATTTACCCTTACTTGAGGTGCTGTGCAGAAAACTGGGGAAATAATTATCATTGGCCTAGTGGTTAGAGTGTCCGCCCTGAGATCGGTAGGTTGGAGTTCAAATCCCAGCTGAGTCATACCAAAGACTATACAAATGGGACCCATAACCTCCCTGCTTGGCACTCAGCAACAAGGGTTGGAGTTGGGGGTTAAATCACCAAAATGATTCCCGGGCGCGGCGCCGCTGCTGCCCACTGCTCCCCAAGGGGATGGGTCAAATGCAGAGGACAAATTTCACCACATCTGGTGTGTGTGTGACAATCATTGGTACTTTAATCTTTAATCTTTAAATCTTAATTTTCAAGGTCAAAACTGTTCAAATTTCCTGATTTGGTAGAATATGTGACAGGGCTTATTATGTTTAAAGCAAGGTTTTATCAATTGCCTGCAAATATTCAAAGTGTACTCACAGAAAGAGATCAATAAATCCAAGTTTATTTATATAGTCCTTAATCACAAGTGTCTCAGAGGGCTGCACAAGCCACAGTGACATCCTCGGCTCAACCCAATGGGATACAATGAGAAACTTTGGAGTGGAGACAAGTCAGCAGTGCAGAGACGTCCCCAACTGATGCACAGATGAGTGGTCCACCCTGGGTCCCGACTTTGAACAGCTAGCGCAACATCTGTGGTCACCTAATAACCTCTCCACACAGGAGAGAGGGGCAGAGCAGATAAGAGACGGCAGATCAACTGGTCTAAAAGGGGGGAATATTTAAAGGCTAGCGTATACAAATGAGTTTTAAGATGGGACTTAAATGCTTCTACTGAGGTAGCATCTCTAACTCACCGGGAGGGCATTCCAGAGTACTGGAGCCCGAATAAAAAACGCTCTATAGCCCGCAGACTTTTTTTGAGCTCTGGGAATCACTAATAAGCTGGAGTTCTTCGAACGCAGATTTCTTTCCCGGGACATATGGTACAATGGAGCTTGACTGTTTAGTATTTTATACGTAAGTAGTAAAACCTTAAAGTCACATCTTAAGTGCACAGGAAGCCAGTGCAGGTGAGCCAGTATAGGCGTAATATGATCAAACTTTCTTGTTATTGTCAAAAGTATGCAATGTGCAATACAACCTCAGAGGAACGGCAAACTATAAACACTTTAGCACTTACCACACGGAAAAGCTTTTGTGTCTGTCTGTGGGGTGAAAATAAGGAACAACCTGAGTGACAATCTTAAACACTGTTCTAACATTAAGCACTTTAAGAAATAGTACAAATCTAGTATATAAGTCCGGTATCGTGAAGTCTAGGATTGTTTTGAATGTGATTATGAATGCACTTTATCATATTTTGAGGTATTCTAAACACAGTTATCTGAGTAAATCGAGTTAAGCAAATGCAGATACATGCGATAAAATGTAATCCAAAGAGGTTCATTAGGTCTTCAAAAAATGATGCAATTTTGTTATTCTTATAGCCAGACCTGTGTTTATTTCCGTACCTGACGGTTTCGGCCACAATTGTGACTTTCCTCAGAGGTTGTGACGTAATATTGCTGTAACGTGTCTGGTCAGCTGATTTCAGCTTTGAGGAAAGCAACAGTTGTGACCGAAATAAACACAGGTCTGGCTATAAAAATAACAAAATCGTGATAAAATGCGGTTCAGAGGAACCGGATGATGACGTTAAAGTTTAACTATGGAAAATAGGTGTGATTCAGAAAGTTTACCTTTTGAGATGTTTAATTTGTGAAACAATGATATTGTTAATGAGCACTTGTTCTGTAGTTATTTGTGTGTATACTATGTATTACATATACGATATGGAACTGACTATGACATAAAAAAATATTCATATTTATTTATTTAAATTTCGGACAATGCATATTCATCAACATAGAGCAACAATGTAAATATGCCGGAGTTAGCACAATAGTTAATTTTAATCTGTTGTCCTAAGGCAGGTTAATACAGTAAACACTCAACAGATCATGATACAAAAGAATACATAAATCACAAGACATTACACATTACAAGCATACCATTAGCACAGACCATGGACAAAACAATAAAACAAACAACAAACATAAAAAACCAAGATATTCATATACTTTGTGGAGTATTTGTGAATGGGTTTCCATTTGTGACATCTTAGGGTTTGGTGTGAATAGAGTTTGCTTGGTGCATACATTCATGTCATTGTTGGTAATTTCACTTTTGTACATGCACAAATGTGAATGACCAAACAACCATTCTTTGCCATCTTTTGTGCTGACATGCAGACCACAGTCTTTCCACCTTGGCAGAAATCTGTACTTTACTGAGTACCCTTCTAGTTGAGAAATACATTGCTTGAGAGATTTGTCCTAATAAACTTGTGCATATAGTTTAGGTGTGTTTACTGTTCACCCACACCATCTTACCTGCAGCAGGCTGATTGGGGCCTTCTCTGATCATTGCTGTTGGCATGTCTTTTGAGGTACATTGACAGAATATTCTTAAAATAGCTTTTGTGATTGCCAAATGCTGCTGTCACTGATTCTGTATCAAGTGCTGCGTTGCTCCACTCTGAAGCGCTCTTCCCTCTTTACCTGTCCATCTCCACATGCCGTAGCTCAAGCCAACCCAGCTGTTTGGCAGAAACATTGCGGAATGGAATGGGAGAAGGACGAGGTAGGATTCGTAGCTTTGACATGACAAACAGATACATTAATGACACATTATGTGCTGTTAATAGCCAACAGGTTACCAAACCGTATGAGTGTATTGCAATGAATGCCGCAACTGTACAAGGCACAAAGGTATCTTTTTACCCAATTGTTGGTTTAAATAAGGTCAGTTCATCTATGTTCTACTGCTTATTCAGAGTCATTGATAAGCTTGAGCCTACCCCAGATGACTGACCATTGGTATTTTACAAACATCCCTCACATTTTTAACACCCCTTTAATCCAATACAGCACACAGTGGTTCCCACAGAATTGCAACAAAAATGTGGCAATGGTGGGTTTAGGGAAATGAAATAATGACATCTTCGTCAAATTTGCATAACTTGACAGAAGAGTGTGAGTATAAAAATCAAGCAACAAAGCAAAAGGAACACGCTTCAAACTAAAAATTAACTTTAGTTTGCCACTTCTTTTTGGGTTTTTTTAATTGTTAATTTCATAAACAAAAACTAAGCCACCTCTCAGAGCTTGTACATAGGCTAGGGGCCTACAGCAGGACCTGCTGCTTGTTGAGAAGAGCAATGTAGGCTTTCATGTCAAAATCTTCAAAAGTATCTTTGCTTGATTTCTCACGAGTTGCCTTTTTGAAAAAGGAGAATTTAGAAGGGTCTGATTACCCGCTAAATATAACAACAAAGTTGCAAAATTGGCAACACCTATCCCTTCTGCTCAGTCTTCTTATTCTTTGGCAGACCAGATGCTTTATATTGTGTTAATTAGTTAGGGCAAACAGGTAGGGCCAAATCTATGTGTGGCAGGCCACAAATGAATATATGGTAATATATATGTTCATTGAAAATTACTCAACACACCTGCATTGTTCCTTGAGAAGATGAGCCATCTAAAGAGTATCGTTTCACTTTTATGAGCGATACTGTATAGACAGACAACCATTCTCACTTCAGTGCCAGTCATCTAAATATAAACATTTATTTTCAAGTTATTCTTTTAAGGTGCAATGGGACCCCTGAATGTTCACGAGAATTCAGTTCTGCGACTAATACGAATTAATACCTGGGGTGTTTTGCTTTGTCACATTTGCAGCTTTTTAAGGATTCTTATGAGATGCCATCATGTTGCACAAAAGAGATTGCATGATAAACCACTAGACCCGAGTTCAGAGAGCATGAATATTGAATGTGGAATTCCACAAGGTTCGATTTTAAGACCCAAACTTTTTATTTTATATATCAATGATATTTGTGAGGTTTCGAAAATTTTACAGTACGTATTATTCGCAGACGATACAAATTTATACTGTTCAGGAGATGACTTGAAAATCTTAGCCGATAATATTGAGGAGGAAATGGTTAAACTAAAATTGTGGTTTGATGTTAATAAATTATCTTTAAACTTAGAAAAGACTAAATTTATGGTATTCAGTAATAAAAGAAAGATAGAAGTTAGTTTATCCATAAACAATGTGAAAATTAAGAAGGTGTCTGAAATCAGATTTCTTGGGGTCATCTAAGATGAAAAGTTGACATGGAAAGCTTATATATTGCATGTGAAAAATAAGCTATCTACAAGTTTATTTAAGAAAAGAGCAATTCGTATAATTTTTACAGTAGGATATAGAGACCACACAAATCCACTCTTCATTGGGTCAGGATTATTAAAACTAAAAGACATTGTAGAATTGCATACTCTATTAGTGATGTTCAAAGCTAGAAATAAAGTTCTTCCGAAGGACTTACAAAAGTTATTTGTGTTCACGTCTGAAGATGAGAACCACAGAAGGCCGTATGATTTTAAACATCCAAGAGTGCGAACAAATTTGAAGCAAATGTGCTTGTCTGTTGCTGGTGTGAAAGCATGGAATTCTCTAAACAAAGACTTAAAAAGTTGCAAGAATATCTTTGAATTTAAAAAGAGTTACAAAAAGAGACAACTGGAATTATATCAAACCGATTTTTGATTTTGATTGGAACGTGTTATTTTGAAAATGCTTAAACGAAAATTAAAAGTATGTTTGGAGTTGGGGTGTTGGTGGAGGGAACAGTGATAAAGTCATCTAAATAATTTGTGTTAAAAAGGGGGCAGATAAATATAAGAATAGTATTCTTCCATCTGCTCCTTTCTGATCATGGAAATGTACAAGAAACAAAAAAAACAATGAAAGTGTCAACTGTATATGGCTTGTATATATGCATTTTCATGAAAGGAATAAAAAGAAATGATGAAAATGATGATGATCGATGTAACTCTGAGCATGTGGTCAGTTAGCTTTTTGTGTCTATTTAAGAGAAGAACAAGAATACATCAAGTTAAACATTTTCATTTATTTATTTTCCAGCACAGACCATTCAACGGACCCTAATATTGTCATCCTAAACTGACAAAAACTCAAATCAATGGCTGTATTTTGGCTAGAAAATGCCCATTTCTCTAATCCCCCAATTGTTTGTGTTGCTAGCTGCTGAGTATGTGTTACATCAGGGGCGCAAATGGGATTTTGGAACAGGGGGAACAGCAACTGATTTTAAACTCTCTTATCCCACTCCATCCCTTTTTTTAAATGTTTGGTTTGAGTTTTTTTGCAAATAGTGTAAACATCATATGTACTGTACATACATAAACATACTGTATACCCACAGTGAATCGGATGAGTAACTTTAATCTGATTACAGCGTGGCTCGTTTGGTAGAGCGGCCGTGCCAGCAACTTGAGTGTTCCTGGTTCGAACCCCAGCTTCTGCCATCCTAGTCATGTCTGTTGTGACCTTGCTCCTGATGGGTCGTGGTTAGCGCCTTGCATGGCAGCTCCCGCCGTCAGTGTGTAAATGTGTGTATGAATGGGTGAATGTGGAAATAGTGTCAAAGCGCTTTGAGTACCTTGAAGGTAGAAAAGGGCCATACAAGTATAACCCATTTACTGCAAATAGTAACGGGTTGGATTATACATCCATCCATTTTCTACCGCTTGTCCATCTCATTCGTTAATTAAAAACAAATTCATATTAGTGTAAAGCATTAAAGGCATAACATCATCATAAACATCTTGACTACAAAAGCTAAGGAAAAAAGTGGTATTGTTTTGTGTTTTATTGTTGTAGCTTAGTGGCCTTGTAGTTAGAGTGTCCGCCCTGAGATCGGTAGGTCGTGAGTTCAAACCCCGGCCGAGTCATACCAAAGACTATAAAAATGGGACCCATTACCTCCCTGCTTGGCACTCAGCATTAAGGGTTGGAATTGGGGGTTAAATCACCAAAATGATTCCCGAGCATGGCCACCGCTGCTGCTCACTGCTCCCCTCACCTACCAGGGGGTGAACAAGGGGATGGGTCAAATGCAGAGGAGAAATTTCACCACACGGCGGTATAGTTCGGTTGGTAGAGCGACCGTGCCAGCAACTTGAGGGTTGGAGGTTCGATCCCCGCTTCCGCCATCCTAGTCACTGCCGTTGTGTCCTTGGGCAAGACACTTTACCTACCTGCTCCCAGTGCCACCCACACTGGTTTAAATGTAACTTATATATTGGGTTTCACTATGTAAAGCGCTTTGAGTCACTTGAGAAAAAGCGCTATATAAATGTAATTCACTTCACTTCAATTCACACCCAGTGTGTGTGACTATCAGTGGCACTTTAACTTAACTTTAACTTACCTTTTGCACATTTATGACTGATTTTTATAAATGTATCCGTTGGACCCTGGTATTGATTTTGTATATTTCCACTCTTCTGATACATGGCTTGGAAGTAAGTGCTGTCAAACGATATTTAAAAAAAAAAAAATCAGCTTAATGCCACTTTTGAATTTTGATCATCGCAATTCCTTTTAAATAACTTTAAAAAAGACACCAATATTTTGACACAAATTGAAATTCTATGTGAAAATGTCAAACAATAAGGTTTTTTTTAATATGCTTAAATGCACGTCATTTATTCTCTCAAAACTTGTTCACAGTTTTGATGATGAAATAGTACTGCTTATAACAAGATGTGATTTTGCTTTTAGATGTGCTTCGATGAAAAGATAATTAATCGCTGCAATACGTGCATATTATCTGGACCCTCAAATTTGCCTTTCCTCACTCATCTTTTTTCCCTGATGTATGCATTAACCTGATCACTGACTGTGTAACAAAATGCACCACTTTATTTTAGGTAAGCATCTATGGCAGTGGTTCTTAACCTGGGTTCGATCGAACCGTAGGGGTTCGGTGAGTTGGCCTCAGGGGTTCGGCGGAGCCTTCACCGCGGAGGTCAAGACACACCGACTCATCGTGTACATAAAAACTTCTCCCTATTGGCGTATTATGAATACCCCAAACGATGTTCCCTCTAATTTTCCATCGGATTTGCAGGTGTGTAATTTGTTGTAAATTCATGCACTGTGTTGGTTTTGTTCTTTGAACAAGTTGGTGCACGGTTCATTTTGTGCACCAGTCAAAAAACATCTTGTGGAGGTTGCCTCCCAGTGGGTTCTTGCTGATCACACACGTGACCTGGAGACCGGCGTTCCGGGTTTAACAAAGTTTCATTTTTCATTAAAGATCTAGCACGATGCTCGACTTTTCAGTCCACTCCTCCGTGTTCCGCGTGCTTCCGTCTCTCCAAGCCCTCTTCTTTTCCTGCTCCCGACCGCTACTGATAAGAATAACAGGTGATTAGACTACCAGCCCCAGCTGGGCAATGGAATCACCTGTCAGCTGTGTTCCAAAGCCGGCCCTGGCTTTGGAACAAGCCCCCCTCCACACATATACTGTAACTTTGTCTTGAATTTGAAAAAAATAACATTTTATTTTTCACTAAAGAAGGGTTCGGTGAATGCGCATATGAAACTGGTGGGGTTCGGTACCTCCAACAAGGTTAAGAACCACTGATCTATGGCCATGGCACAGGAACAAAAGTGTGTGATTTATCTGCATTTAATTTGAGTGATTAATCATTATTAACACACAAACTAGACTGTAGACCAGCTTATTCAGTGTCCACGGTACCACACCTTTGCACAATATATTTTACATGCTGCAGCTCGGATGATAATAACTGGAATGACATCGCAGACATTTGTCCTTAGGTCAAGAGTGGACAGTGGACACCAAACATTACTTCACAACCTTTATATTTACCTGCCTTGATCTGTTTCGTCTTGTTCGGTGCCCCATCCGTGCACTTTAATGAAAATAGTCATGTTGTTTTCCAGTGGGGACTCAAACGCACATAAAAGTGCAACATTGATGTCAGCTAAGGTTTAAATGTGGTACACTTTCTGAGCAGGTAAAGGTCTTTACATGCACTTCTCTCTCTGCTCAGTCTTGCATCAGCGTGCACATCACCTGCAGGGCAGAATCACTTTGGCATTGATCTCAGAATTAGCAGATCTTTGCTCAGTTGCAAGTTGTCAAGCTAATTCTTGCTACAGAAATCATATCTAAAGCCGCTCCCTTGGACCGGCTTTCATCATTAGTTTTTCCTTGCACTTTTATTTGTGAATGGTCGTCTGCTATAGGCAGTGTTGGGAAATAAGTCATTTAAAATAAAAACATTGTTGTTTACATTAATACATTTGTTGTGCGTTTAAGTTAAGGTGATGCAAAGGTGGCACTCCAACTGACCAACACTCAATGGTGAATATTCTGCAGGAGGTTGAAGCAGTGACTTGAATGTAAGTGAATGTGTGCGTGGGTGTGTGTGTGTGTGTGTGTGTGTGTGTGTCTTCTGAGAGGTCTCACATGTCTGCCTCATTGTTGCGTTATCTGTGTCTATTTCAGACACACTCTGTGTTTCTTTCTCTTCTTTCTGTCTACTTCTGTTTCTCATTCTGTCCTTGCCTTAGCAGAGCATTACACCGACACCGACACACACACACACACACACACACACACACACACACACACACACACACACACACACACACACACACACACACACACACACACACACACACACACACACACACACACACACACACATGGCCACACTAGTTAGCTGTTGCTGCTGTGCTGCAGATGCCCTAGTGTTCTGTCATTAGCGGAGAGATCTGGGGCTGCTATAAATTATGCACACGGAACAACAGAAGGCTGAAGATCCCTCTGTTGTGTGTGTGTGTGCGTGTGTTTGTGTGTATACAATATGAGACAAATGTACAAATTTAACAAATGCAGATACTGTATCTTAGCTCCCAGTGTGCTTGCTGTCACGTTGTGCTTACTACTTCATATTAGCGTACTTCTCTGCTGCTCATGTTGTTGAGGATGACTGCCTAACTCGTGTTCATGTCCTTGGTAATGTTGCGTGTAAGAAAGTGTGTGTATCCTTTGTGTGTGTGTGTGTGTGTGTGTGTGTCCTGCTGGTGAATAATGTATCAGCACTCATCTTTTTCCAGGAGTAAGCCTTAGTCAAAAGCTCATGACTCTTAAAGGGACCCACTCAGTGCCACATGGCTTAGTTTGTGAATGAGGGAGGTCTTTGTGTAACCATACACACACTAAAGCTGTTGCACTGACTCCACGTACACACACACACACACACACACACACACACACACACACACACACACACACACACACACACACACACACACACACACACACACACACACACACACACACACACGCACACGTGCATCACTACATCAGCAAAGTGCCTATTTTCGTACAGAACTGCATTTGCTCTATATTTAAAGTACGTTTCATTGCATAGTGGAAGTGCACGCTACATTTTAAATGGAATAAACATACAATTAAGTGAAGCTAGTTACTATTCCTGAATCCTGACTGAGCTTTGAAAAAAACCTCAATTTGTTTTAAGTATGACACGCGCCTCCCTTTTTGGAAGGTGAACCTAATGTTTGGCAAACTTCTGTATGTTTTGCATGCAGTCAGCAAACACTTGATATTTATAAAGTTGTGAATTAATGTGACATTTTCAGCTGTCACTCTCTGTGTTACACCATTTGCTGCTCAATGCTTTTGAGCAAGGCCTTTTCATTCATGAAATATATTTCACTTGTCAAGCTTGAACTTGGTCTGTACAACTTAAGCAAAACAACTGTTAAACACACCTTGTTTACATTATCAAGCTGTTAAGTAAAGAAAGTTGGGCTATTACAGTTTTTTCCAATTGCTTACACACTAAATTTTAAGTGTTCTCACCGTTAACAAACGTCTACACCAGGGGTGTCAAACTAATTTTAGATCGGGGGCCACATGGAGAAAAATCTACTCCCAACTGGGCCAGACTGGTAAAATCACGGCACGATAACTTAAAAATAAAGTCAACTTCAGATTGTTTTTTTTTTTTTTAAATAGATTAAGCACATTCTGAAAATGTACAAATCATAATGGGGTTTTTTTCACTTACATGTTGCGGTTAATGGTATTCTATCTTTATTTGTCGTTATTTATATTTTCTGAATAAATTATGTGATAATGTTCATCAGTCAACTCATTGATGTTAATTTTCAATCTATCAAGATAAAAAAATTATATCAAAATCAAATTACAGGATGTTATTTATGTAGTTTGATCATTTTCCTCGACTGATGTACTAACATCATGTGGTTTATTTTTACATATGTAGCATCATCTAAAAAGATACAAGGAATTGCCATTGCGACATCCAGTGGACACATTTAGAACAGTTGTTTCTTTCATTTAAAAATTTAAGGTTAATTTTTATACTTGGCAAACTCATCCCGCGGGCCGGATTAAACCTGTTCGCGGGCCTGATCCGGCCCACGGGCCGTACGTTTGACACCCCTGGTCTACACACAGTAAGCAAAACCACTGTGCAGATTTGCCTAATATTAGGCATTGATTTTGCTTCACAGTTTTTGCGAAATATTACACACAATGCTTTACACACACATTCACATCTTGCACACATACAGTATAAGGATTGTGATACACACATTTTCACACTTTACTCACACACTAGGGTTGTGATACACATCTTTATCTCCAGATTTTTTTTCAAACCTTTTTACTTGTCTCAGATTTTAATTTGTACTGCATATCATTGTTGACTACTGTGATGTGTTACTTTACCTGACTGTGGTGAAAAAAAATATTTGCAGTTTGCGGCATTAGTGTTGAGCAGTTCTTGAAAAGAATACAGGATATTTTTACTTTCTCTTTAGGTCCTTACGTATAGGCCCACTTCAAAGTACACAATGATGATTGCTGTGGATTTGCCAATATATTTTGTCAAGTTACAGTAATTGTAGGAGCCTAAATGCTGTTTAAGTTAAAGGCCTACTGAAATGAAATTTTCTTATTTAAACGGGGATAGCAGATCCATTCTATGTGTCATACTTGATCATTTCGCGATATTGCCATATTTTTGCTGAAAGGATTTAGTAGAGAACATCGACGATAAAATTCGCAACTTTTGGTCGCTGATAAAAAAGCCTTGCCTGTACCGGAAGTAGCGTGACGTCACAGGTTGAAGGGCTCCTCACATTTGCACATTGTTTACACCAGCTTGGACCGAGAAAACGACGATTACCCCATTAATTTGAGCCAGGATGAACGATTTGTGTATGAGGAAAGTGAGAGTGAAGGATTAGAGTGCAGTGCAGGACATATCTTTTTTCGCTCTGACCGTAACTTAGGTACAAGCTGGCTCATTGGATTCCACACTCTCTCCTTTTTCTACTGTGGATCACGGATTTGTATTTTAAACCACCTCGGATACGATATCCTCTTGAAAATGAGAGTCGAGAACGCGAAATGGACATTCACAGTGACTTTTATCTCCACGACAATACATCGGCGAAGCACTTTAGCTACGGAGCTAACGTGATAGCATCGTGCTTAACTGCAGATAGAAACAGAAGAAATAAGCCCCTGACTGGAAGGATAGACAGAAGATCAACAATACTACCAAACCCTGGACCTGTAACCACACGGTTAATGCTGTGCTGCCTGGCGAAGCCTAGCAATGCTGTTGCTAAGGACGCCATTGAAGCTAACTTAGCTACGGGACCTCGACAGAGCTATGCTAAAAACATTAGCTCTCCACCTACGCCAGCCCTCATCTGCTCATCAACACCCATGCTCACCTGCGTTCCAGCGATCGACGGCGCGACGAAGGACTTCACCACGATGATCGGTGCGGTCGGCGGCCCGGAGATGGAGGAAGTCAACCCAGACAGGTGAGGACAGCGGCGTGGCGGCGGACGGCGTTGTAGCTTTCGACGACACCCCGGCCGCCATCAGAGTTGGCAATAAACATATATTTCCCCAAAGTTACGTACTTGACATGCACGTAGCGGCACGCACGTACGGGCAAGCGATCAAATGTTTGGAAGCCAAAGCTGTACTCACGGTAGCGCGTCTGCTATCCAACTCAAAGTCCTCCTGGTTGTGTTGCTGTAGCCAGCCGCTAATACACCGATCCCACCTACAGCTTTCTTCTTTGCAGTCTCCATTGTTAATTGAACAAATTGCAAAAGATTCACCAACACAGATGTCCAGAATACTGTGGAATTATGTGGTGAAAACAGACGACTTAAGCTGGCCTCTGTGCTATTCCAAAATGTCTGTTTCAACCCGTGACGTCACGCGCAAACGTCATCATACCGAAACGTTTTCAGCCGGAAGTTTCCCAAGAAATTTAAAATTGCACTTTATAAGTTAACCCGGCCATATTAGCATGTGTTGCAATGTTAAGATTTTATCATTGATATATAAACTATCAGACTGCGTGGTCAGTAGTGGTGGGTTTCAGTAGGTCTTTAATTTACATTATATGGAAGGTGCTTTATGTTTCTTCAGCCAAAATGGGACTATTTACTTTATTTGCATGCTTAGAATAATTATAAGGTACACTTTATTTGTAATTATTACATTTGTCTAAATAATTTGATCACGTAACTGTTTAATTGCATATATGGCGGAAGGATCTGTGTGGTAAGATGGTTTTGGACACAATGTATTGTGGGTAATGGCAGTCAGGTATGGGGGAACCGAGCCACACAGTTTTTTTTTACCTTACTCTTACCTTTTCTAACTCTTTCTTACTGTAACAAACCTGCTTTATTTTGCCATTCATTAGTTCCCACATCGTTATTGTTTTACGTTTTTGAAGGATTAAGTTGACAAGTAAACTATACAAAACGAAGAGGAGCGTCTGGAGTTTTGTTTGTTGTTGCCGCAGCAAGTGGGAGCAGGAGAAAGTAGAGGAGCGTCAAGCTAAGGCTTCATTATGAAACTACAGTAATCATTCATCACATATGCTAAAAAGGTCGGGCAAAATTCCCCAAACATGTGATTTCTTATAGTAAAATAGGGCTTTTTACAAATGTGTTTTGTATTTATCACTGATCTGGGTAACTCACTCCAATAGTGTCTTATCATTTGAAGTCTGTGTGAGTGAGATGAAAATAAAACTACATTTTTACAAATGCTTGCTTTATTTTGATGAATAATCTATTTTGACCGAAGCGTGTCATTTTGCAAATAATCTAGGAGTCAAGAAAATTGAATGTGTTGTTTGGAAAAGTGTCTATATCCTTTTGAAAAAAGACACACAGTTAGTAAAATTGTGCGTAAGCAAATTTAAAAAAAATTGTATTAACTATTGTGCATTAGACAGTGACATGGAGCATATCTTATCACAAACTGTCTTGCGTTTGTATGTTATATTGGCGGCTGGTGGCATCCCACCATGATGCATAAATGGAAAGCCATTTGCTGATAAAAGTGTGAAGGCAAAAGCAAGTAGCACCAGCGTGGACGAGGCAGTCGACCGCAGGTGAATCAAAAAACGCAAGCAAGAAGTGCAAAAGTACATACAGAATGCAGGACCACAAACAGTATGCACTTCACAATGAACCATGAGCGCTGCCAAACTGACGACACTGGAGGATAAACCCTTCCTGATTGGGAATCAGGGTCAGGTGAGCCTGCTAATTGCCAACCAGGAACAGGTGAGGATGCCAGCGCTCAGAAGCCGAGGGAAAGTCACTGCGAGAACAGGAAGTAGAACAAAAATAAAAGCACTGCACAGCAAGGAGCAGCAAATCACAGGGAAACAGAAAAGACCAACAACTATAATCATACAAGAGTATAAAGGATCATTCTGGGGACTGAGTTGCCAATTATTATTTTTTTTACTATAAAATCAACAGTCATTTTTACAGTGCATTACTGTAAATGGAAAACATGACTTTGTTTTTGTTTTTTTACAGTAACATTCTCGTGACTGAACTGACAGTTTTTAGAGGGCAACTGCGCTTCTTTTTTGAGAATTTTGCCCATCATTCACAATCATTATGAGAGACAAGAACACACATGTCTTTACTTTTTGGGGGGGATTTTAAAGATGATTAAAAAAAAAAAGCTTGGAAGATGCGGCTAATGTGAGTGACCATTGTAGCCTTCAGAGCCCTCTAAAACATATTCAAAACCCTCCATCAACATTTTGTATACACATTGCAAGTCTATATATTATGTAGTAACAAACACGTTCACAATAATATGTTGAATATTTACAGTATTTTGGTCATTTTATTCATTGCCGGAAATAATTCCTTGTTGCATTTATTTATGTTTCAATAGCAGCACTCTTCTGACTTCTGGCAACAACTTTGAGTTCCTACGGCATATACTGTATGTGGCATATATGTTCTAATCATGGCAGATTCAGTAACAAACAACAAATACGACTCTTTTTAGACAAAAGAGGACTCACTACCTTATATTTTTGAAGCTGAATATACAAAGGATGAACTATTGCTTCGAGAAGCCAGCACAATGGAAGAGTGAGACGTTGGAGCAGACGGAAGCCGAGAGAGTGAGGTGGAAGTGACTCGAAGCTGAAAAATGTGTAATTTGAAGTAGGGATGTCCGATAATATCGGACTGCCGATATTATCGGCCGATAAATGCTTTAAAATGTAATATCGGAAATTATCGGTATCGGTTTCAAAATTATCGGTATCGGTTTCAAAAAGTAAAATGTATGACTTTTTAAAACGCCACTGTGTACACGGACGTAGGGAGAAGTAAAGAGTGCCAATAAACCTTAAAGGCACTGCCTTTGCAGTCATATAATATCTGCGGCTTTTCACACACACAAGTGAATGCAAGCATACTTGGTCAACAGCCATACAGGTCACATTGAAGGTGACCGTATAAACAACTTTAACACTGTTACAAATATGCGCCACACTGGGAACCCACACCAAACAAGAATGACAAACACATTTCGGGAGAACATCCGCACGGTAACACAACATAAACACAACAGAACAAATACCCAGAACCCCTTGCAGCACTAACTCTTCCGGGACGCTACAATATACACCCCCCCCCCGCTACCCCCCCCCCCCACATCTCAACCCCAATCCTCCACCCCCAACCCCGCCACCTCAACCTCCTCATGCTCTCTCAGGGAGAGCATGTCCCAAATTCCAAGCTGCTGTTTTGAGGCATGTTAAAAAAAATAATGCACTTTGTGACTTCAATAATAAATATGGCAGTGCCATGTTGGCATTTTTTTCCATAACTTGAGTTGATTTATTTTGGAAAACCTTGTTACATTGTTTAATGCATCCAGCGGGGCATCACAACAAAATTAGGCATAATAATGTGTTAATTCCACAACTGTATACATGTATATCGGTATCGTTGATATCGGAATCGGTAATTAAGAGTTGGACAATATCGGAATATCGGATATCGGCAAAAAAGCCATTATCGGACATCTCTAATTTGAAGCCATGCTATTTTGACGTAAATGGAGTGGTTACCCAAATAAACCGTACAAACGTCCCTGGCCAGCTGGACCAAACAAAAGCCTGTCCATCGAGTGAGTCACACTTTATATTGATCATGATACACGCAGCACGTCATGCGTGTCTCATGACACACAGCATATGCTGTCTGGCTAGCTGTGTACAAACAACACATCAAATGTGGGCTAATACTTTAGATATACTGTAATATGATTGTTTATGTTGTTCAGTCAGTACAGACTGGTGTCTTATCGCATTGTATTGTGCAAAATGCGTTTCGGGTTGCCGCAGTTGCTAGCTTATCTCTTTCCGTAGCTAGTTTTTATGGCTAATACTGTAGCATGCTGATGTGTTCACTCTTACAAAAAATAGCAATGTTGCTACAGTTTGTTTACTATACAGGTAATGGAACTTAAATGAAGTATTGTTGACGGTTTTTGAATGCATTTTTAAAGTGATTTGGAGGTAGAATTGATTGCTCCCATTAGCTGCACTGGTTGCCACCAAAAAAAAAAGCCAATTTTTACATGTTAGGATGAAAAAAAAAATAAAATAAAATTTGTTTTCTTGTTTTAAAATATTGTAAATGATAGGCAAAATTACAAAACAAAGTGCAGTTCCCCTTTAAGTGTAAAACGTTCGTTGTTTCAACAGTGGATCACTCTAAATGGAAAAATGGTCCTTTTGTTATTTTTACGGTAAAATGTGGCAACCGAGCAGACAGTTTGTTTTTTTTACTGTAAAAAATAAGGGCATTTTTACAGTGCATTACAGTAAAAAGAGAAACCGTACCATCGTCATTTTTACAATACAATTTTGACGACTAAGCTGACAGTTTTTATCGTAAAATCTACTGACCTTATTATACATTGCATATAATCATAGTACGGGCGGATTTGCAGAGACAGCATTTACAAACACAATAAGAAGGGAACTGTTGACAAGACCGTGGGGCAAATACAATATTCAACGTCAGTGTCTGTTTTTGGCGTCTCCAAGCTGGCATTTCCAAAGGGGTAATGGAGCATCCTTGAACCTTTTGCTCCTCATGCAGGACTGACGCAATCAATGCCACAATCCTCTTATCTGGAGAACTGTGCCTGTTAGCCTGCTTACACGCCTGCAGTCAATGTGAGTGTGTTTGTGTGTGCATGTGTGTGTGGGTGCGTGTGTGTGTAAATGTCGGGGGTTAAGGTGAGGGTGAGAAATAGCGGGGTGAGAGGTGGATAAGCGATGTAGGGGGGAGGCAAAAGAGCAGGATGGATGGAAAAAGGGAATAAGGAGGAGGGAAGACAAAAACGAGGGCTGAAAAGGCAGGTAATACATGACGAGAGTAAGAGTGGAGAAAGATAAATTGAAGGCAGGTGGGAACCAGAATGACTAGCACACGACCCAAAAAAGAAGTTGGAGGAGAAAAAGGGAGAATAGCCTTTCTCCACCATTCTGCCTGCAAGCTCTTCATTAACTATTCATAACCTACAACACACATCTTATCTGTCCAACTTTCTGTGTGTTGTACAAATGGAATCAGAGTACTTCACTGATACCAAATGAAAGCTTTTCACCAAGAGTGAGATCAAACGTCAAATGGATAATTAATTACTGTAATTGGTGACGTCTGATGAGGCTAATTTGCATTATGTGCAAGGGTATGGCTTATGATGAAGTACGACTTTCATACATTGAAAGTAATGAAAAAAAGATCTACAGTATC